>NC_056044.1:32561440-32892493 GCF_004379255.2 Salvia splendens | reverse complement strand
AATTTACACATTTTGAGCAAGTAATTGATGATTTATTGGATTAGTAAGAAAAAGGGATAATGGCAACTTTTGGGAATAGGAAGAAGAATACAAATTAGTTTGATTTTGGTGTCGAGAGTAACGCACGTAGCTAAGAAAGTGCTTTATTTGAACAATCTAAGAAATAAATAAACAATCACACTACTAAGAAATAGATAATAAATTAACTATTAAGTCGAGTCAGAAAAAATAACATTTTTCTACAAGAAAAATTATGCTATGGTTGATGCTCTCATATTGATGTAGTTTCTCTCGAGATCAAATTTCTTACTAGTGTAGTGCGTTTCTGCACGCCAAATACACTAGACATATATGGATATAATGGAATTACGGAAACTAGGCAGACAATGCTCCTAGCGTTACTAAATGGAGAAATGCGTGAGTGAACTTCACGAGATAGATGTTTTGTGTGTATGTGTGTCATCTCTCACTCAAAGATCACGCCTATTTTCAGCATTTTCTATAAAATGTCCCGTTATACAAAAATTAGGTCACGAAAAGCTTATTTATCTCGCTAAAGTCTGAAACGACTTCGTTTTAACAATATCAAGAAAGGTTTTTGTATCTCCACTTTTAACATATGTTAGAAAATGTCACTAGTTGGACTTTGACTTGCAATATTTGTTCCTCCACGTCCCATTTCTAGAAATTTTATTCCATTACTTCTAAAAGACACACTAATAATAATTATTAATAATAACAATGATAATAGTGTTAATATTATTATTATTAAAAATATTGATAGAGATGAGAGTGAGATAATGGACTGTGATACCAACTTACTTTTATGAAGTGAAGGACACAACCACATTATATAATCTAGACAAATTTTGGATGTTTCAAAATTTCATAATAAATTAAAAAGGGCCATTAACAAATAGTATAAGTTTCTGGCGGCATTTATAAATTCAATACAATAAAATGCAAAAGTTGCTAGTTGCTTTTTTAATGTCACTTTAACCTATGGAAGTAACAATAGTTTTAAAATTAATTTAATCCAGGAGATTTACAAAGTACTAGTAAGACTTTTTACTTATACTACTTAAGTAAGCGGAAAATACCAATTTAACAACTAATATCATATTATTGAAAAAAGAATTCACAAATAATTGGTCACTGCAACAGGATCACTAGAGTCAATGAAGGGTCTAGGTAGGGTAATTTAGTAAAGTCAATCTTTGAAAATACTGCAATTTTCACGGTGTAGAATCTTTGCCTCAAACTTTGTGATTGAGATTTGCTTTCACTTTTTGTCCATCATCCATTTTCAGCCACGATCGTCACACATCACCCATACCTTTTGCCGTCAACGACAACCTTCTTCATTGCACATGGAAATACATGCTTGATCATACAGTTCAATTAAGATCAAAGAAATGCTTCATTAATCCAATCCATGAAGTGATTTTATCAATAGATAAATAAGCCCTAAAATATAGTCTATATTAAAGTTGACTCTATGAGCATAGGTTTGAATATAGTCTATAGTATATATGAATATATTGAGCTCAAGTTTGCGTAATCATCATCATATTCATATGCCTATTTAAGGACTTACTTTGTGTAGGTCAAATTCTCCCATTTAACCTATAAAATAGGCAATTTCAGTGGACATTTGCTTCTTTGAAAACGATTTTTAAATTAATTAAATAGTTCTACATTGACCCCTTTTATTTAAAGGTGTTAATCATAGTGTTTGAGGAATTTGGTATTTATTGAGGTGGACTGATCATCAATATAGATAACTAATAGTATACTACTATTTTTCATATTTTATTTTTTAATACAAAGATTAAAAAAAGATAAATTTTGGTGAACAATAAAGTAGCATAACATAGTCTATAGTGTAAAACCCAATATAGAAGTGGTTGATAACATAAATAATAATGAAAAATAAAGAAAAAAATACAAATACAGAAGCAATCGTCCAGCAGCACACATCTCGACAAATCATCCGTCAATTCACGAGAGAGAAATGGCCTCACAATTCTGTTTTTTTTAATTTTTTGTTTGAATCACTAAATAAAATTTTATGGCTTGATAGAGATCTAAAACAAACTTAATTACTAGTTCATAGCAAGAATATAGTATAATGCATATTTTATGTGTGTACTGATCAATGTTTATGGATTATGAGTCATTAGTATTTATTTGTATTATTGTACATATGTTGAGAAATAGGGTTTAGTATGTCCATTTCAATAGCTTATTGGTGCTACATGTCGCCAACATGTTATGTAATTATTTGTTGCACTTCCAAATCAAAAATCATGAATCGACAACTAACTTACTTTCCTTAAATCATCATTGTCTTTATAATTAACCATGTACGTAATAAATCGACTGGGACTCGTGTACATATCAAGAGGGTAATTCTCTGCATCTACATCGATTTCTTTAATTTGTGATGTCCTATTAAAATGACCACATGCCATTTTCAATCCATTAAAAGGATCGAAATTAGCCTCAATTATTTGTTTTACCTAGATATGTATGCATACACTATACTACAAAAATTAAATTCAGGTAACAAGACGCCAAATAAAATTATGACTCGACAAAAAACAACAAAATTTTCATCCCTCTCAAAAAAAATTCAATAAAAAATACAGCATCTTTTCACCTAAAAACAAGACCCATGCATGCACTTTTCAGATAACATTCAAGAGACAAGAAAATTAGGTATTCAAGAAAGTCATTCAATTTGCATTCTTACCTAAATAAATAAGTGCACGATATATATATTTTTTAAATTTTTTTTTGGCATACACTACATTATTGTTGGTACACATAATCAGCTGATTTCAGATATTTATAAAATGTTTGGCATTACATATTCATGGTGTTGACCTAAGCAATCAAGAATAGTATCACATGCACATATATTCATTGTATATATAAAATAAATTTCTATCTTGATAAAACCTAAAATATTGGGTGCATGCTTATTTATATGATCCACTTTTAGTGGAGTCAGGAAAAAAAATAAGAATTGACATTAACTTATTATTTGTCACAAGAATATGAATAGTGTGGTTTTGTAAAAGATAAATAATTATGTTTGAATTAATATTATTTGTATCTATAAATAAACTTTTAACAAATTAGCACATTTAAGTTCATCATCTCAAAAAAATTGAGAATGATCAAACTAAGAGAAAAATGGAAAAGTTCGAAGAAACTAGCAGTCAATAAAAAATTATTAAGTTGTGTGCAATTTTTATTCTATTCCAAGTTTTCTCAACAAAATTGAATCAAAAGATTAATTGCATAGGTGTTGAAAATAGATGAAATTACAACACATTCTCAAAACTTTAAATAATGAAAATACTACAATTGGGCTTGTGATTCTACGTCATTTAGGAAATTTAGGTGAGATCAAAATGTGATTCTGTGACTCAAGATTGCACAAAAATTAATGTGAAATCATAGAGTAATAGAAAACACATGGCATAATATTTTATGAGCCTAAGCATGATTGATTGAAAAACCAACCCTTTTTTTTGTTTTTGAATATAAGCCATTTCTTTTGTTTAGCTCTTAATAAACATTTTTCTATTGTTTTAGTCTTAGTCGTTGTTTTCTTATTGATTTTATCTTTTTGTTTGGTTGGACTTTTATTGGATTATGAATTCTTGTTTGACGTTTTTTAGTGCTTTTCATTTACCGTATCTCTGTGATCGTAAATTAATTTTTTTGATAATGTTTATATAAAAAATGTTATCCTATATTACATGGAAATTTTTAAAAGTATATACCCTTTTTTTCAATTTATTAACTATGATAAACACTTTTTATCTAATAAAAATGACAATAAATTATGAAACACTAATTATACAGCATAATTTGGTGTGATAAACTCTCGCTAACCTACAAGTGCAACAACTAAAAATACCAAATTGAAATTAAGGAAAAAATAATACAATGAAAAAAAAAGTAGAAATGGTAGTACATGAAGTGGAACAAAAAATGAGACACTAAATTTCATCTGCATTATAAAAAGTATTTTAATTTTTACCAATCCCTGTACTATATAATACTACTAATATACAAAGCTCATTTTTATGAGAGAGTGAAAATTTTCTTACAATGATGTAGAGTATAGTATAATTTTTTTTTATTGATAATGGTAGGAGGAAATGAGTCATTATAGTTCAAACCTCCTTTTGACTACGTTTTCGAGCAGCAATTAATGTTCCCTGGTCAAACTAAATTAGTTATTTTATATAATACCATGATCTAGAATTTAATAATGTAAAGTCCCCATCTTAATTAAATATGTCATTTCATTACCATATTTTAATCTCTAGCCATCGAGTAATCATCAATTTGTTAGTGGCTACAATCTATCTATACTTCATATATCCTTTACACAAAAAAAAACATGTCTATTCAAGAAACACAAAAGATTAAAATACTATATACAAAAATATTGACCGCCTAATAAACTTTCCTAATATATGGAGAGTCTGGAGAATTTTATTTTGAATCATCCCATTATAATCGAATCATTTCTATTTATAACAAAAGTTATGTATTTTATCTAAAAATTAGCTCCGTCTTTCCTCCGTCTCCTTCGCTCTCCTTGGAATTGTTACATACGTTGGACCAGCTAGGCCCGACACGGGCCAGGAAATATGGGCCCTAGCCTAGACTAGGCTGGGCCTTTTGCTATAAATTTGGATCCGGCTCAGCCCAAGTCCATCGGCGAAGTGGTCCGCGCCAGGATGGACTGAGCCAAGCTGGGTTGCATTAAAATTTATATCATAACTAGCAAGACTATGGACAAAGAGAATATTATTATTTTACCATTAAAATTTACAAAAAAAATAGTACTACACTCTTCTCCGCATAATTTTCTCTTACTTTACCATTTCTCCACTTTAACTATTTATTATAATTTTTACAAAACGAATGCGCAAAAGTGACCGAGACTCCTAATGGCGGACGAAGGGAATACCAATTTACAGCCGCCATGGCATCACCACCACCGACCAAGCACACCCAAATCTAAAAAATGATGCTTTGTGATAAAATTTGGCACATTCAAGTGTATTAACTGTGGTTTAAGATTTGCATTACCAAAAGTTCATTACCAAATCACTTTTATTGGCTATCCAAAAATCTAAAGACCTCTTTTCTTCAATTTGATTGGATGTGAATTTAAAGAATATTATTATTGTCGAGGCATTTTAAAGATGGAATGAAATCGATCCCACGCTTTCTCTTAGATGCTATGCTGTATGAGGTATCTTATTGGACAATCACATCAATCATTTTTTGGTCAAAATTAAAATCAATTAGAAACAAAAATACTGGATGAGCATTTGGATTTAGATAAGTAATGAATGATTCGTAGATAAGAGGTCGAAACGAATAATAAAATTATTTTTTTCGAATTGTGTTACTACCAATAATCGACTTTAGAATTTGATAAAGTGGAAGAATATTAATGAATTTAATATTATACTAGTATTTTGAAACTTTCGATTAAAGCACAACATGTAGTTATTCTTTTTTTCTTTATGTACACATATTTTTGTTGTTTTTCAATTAAAAAAAAAGTTCAAATGAAAGGAGCATGTGTTGGTTGTTGAAATTCTAGTCCAAAACTTATATCAAGCCCAATATCTTCATTTCAAGTTAGCTAGGTCCAAATTATGTGTTTAGGGCTTTAAATAATAGCCCATTTAGCTCCTCTCTTCCATGTGAGAAAGAGCACAAAGTGTGGGCTTGAGGCATAATTATGAATGAGTTTGATGGATAATTTTCTACATGTAAAATTGTGATTTAAATTTAAAAAATTACTACTAATTTTTGCTCAATTTCATAATTTTTAACTAAAATATTAATTATAACTTTTTAAGTTTTTGTTATGATGGTCACAATCGAAACTGATATAACAAAATCAAATATGATAAGATAACCAAAAAACATTGTTTTAGATATAGACAACCACGAAAGTTTATAATATTCCAGACCATTTTTAAAGTTATCAACGAATACAATAAAAAGCCACACAGAAAGTCACAGTAATTTAGTTGTGTCAAGTAGGATAATAAATCCATGTATGTCAGTTGGATATGACAATTGACCGTCCTTGAAAATTACATACGAAATATAAAATTTGTGATACTTTATATCATTTTTAAAGTTCGTCCAAAACACCAAAATTTGATTAATTTGTGATTCTATGAAAATGGAGATTCTTTTCATTTTTGTCAGGTTTACTTATATTTTGGATAAATTTTTTTTATCTCATATAAGATGAATCACAACTAATATTACTTCAATGACATTTTCATTCCATATCACTCATATTTTATTAATTGTACATTAAAATTCATATCATTCTAAAAAATTCTATTTTTATTGAACGCTAAGATTATTTTTTTTATAAGATGTCTCAATTATAATTCATTGAACAGTAGGAGCATTTTTATAGATCCCACCTTCGTCACACCCACTCCAACAGTTGTCGATTCCAAAGCAGCCGACTTTTATTTAATGAGTGGTGGGTCCCATCCCAACAAGATCTCATTATCCAAAACCAACGGCGTAAATTCAATGGACCAAACTACCCCTGTCCCCACCAACTACATTTCACCTTTCCACGCAGGAGTGAGGTGAGGCTGAAAAAACGTGGGGGTATTTTGTACTTTTGCTGAGGGTGGAACTAAGACGATGACGTGGCCGACCATCTTAGAGCATCTCCAATGCTGACGAACGTCAAATAGCCGTCAAATAGCCTTCACACTGCCACATCATCAGCACTACAATTCTCCTGCCACATCAGCTTGCCACATCAACTGGACATCAAATAGCCATCAAATAGCCTTCACACTACCTATCCACATCACTAATAACAATTATATAATTTAATTTACACTTGTATCAACATACGGAATTTAAATTACGAGACAAATACGGAAAATTCGAATAATAATATTAAAATTTTTTTACTACATTAATATAAAAAAAAGTACAATAATTAAAAATATTACATTTAAAAAATTACATAAATTTGCATAAAAACTACCGCCTTGCAGTCCTCAGCGCCCACAACTCTTCAACTAAATCATTTTGCAGTCGAATATGAGCCTCCGTCTGACGCATGTCGGCATGTGCTTGGAGGAGGGCTTCGAGGATCATCGTGGGATTTTTTCCCTTGTAGCCGGTCGTGTAAAACCCCTTCCAGGCAGCGGGACAGTTCTTCCATTCCCAATGCATACAATCTATGCTGCCTAGCATTCCCGGGAACCCGTGCTGATCCCCGTGCATCCGCAGCAAATTCCGGCAATCTTCGGGGGTAGGCTTTCGGAGATACTGATCACCGAATACTTCGATCACGCCCTGGCAGAAATACTTCATACATTCGATGGCAGTCGTCTCACCGATGTGGAGGTATTCGTCCCACATGTCTGCCGCGGTGCCGTAGGCCAACTGCCTGATTGCCGCAGTGCACTTTTGAATAGGGGTGTGGCCGGGTCTGCCAACCGCATCGTGCCTGAAGCGGAAATACAGATATCGCTGCTCCAATTCGTTAACAATACGCATAAATAAGTCCCGCCTCATCCTAAAACGACGCCTGAAATGGTTGGCGTCAAAACGCGGCTCCTCTGCGAAGTAATCTGTGAACAGGCGCTGATGTGCAGCGTCATGATCACGATGCACCACTTGTCGACGGTGGACAACTGGTCGTGGGCGAGGTGCCGCCGGCTGCATATAACTCTGCATCCATCGATCAACCTCACGGCTCGTATAGGCATCAAGCTCTTCGTTCATCATACGCTCGTACTCATCCGCATCCCCACCACTACCACCGGCATTACTCATTTCTTAAATTGATCTTGTACAGAAAGTAAGGTAGAGAGAGAGTACTCGTTAAAACAAGTGGTGCGAATGAAAATGAGGTTCAACGCGCGTATATATAGTGTTTTGCGAAAAAAAAAAAAAAAATATTTAAATCCGACGCCGGTTTGGCGCCGATCCGGGAGCCACAATGGCGCCCGTGAGGATCGGCGTGGGAACCGGCGTCAGCGCGGGAATCGGCATGGCGACGCCGATTTTGACGCCGATTTCGCCCACGCCGGTTCCAATGGTTCGGCGTCAAACCGGCGTGGGCGAAAAATCGGCGCTCCGGTGGTGACGCCGACCATTGGAGATGCTCTTATCCACATGATTTTGTCTTTGTGGTGTATGTTTGACTCATCAATTACACGCGTCACCACATCATTCGGCCACGTAGTATATTGCCCAACCAGGTGTTGAGAGGCCGGCTTTCTTGAGATGACAGCTTTCACCGAATTACTATATAAAAATATAAATAAATTCCTCCTTCCAATCTTCCATCTTTCCTATAACATTATACTAATTTTAATGCAAAATTGATAAAATATTAAAAAAATTTAAAATGAGAAAGAGAAAATATGAATAAATTAGAAAAGATGAAGAAAGAGAGAGTAATGAAATGAGAATCACTTTCTACTTTTATTATTAGATTAATTTTAGTGTATGGATAAAAATTGATAGATAGATTATGTTTTGGGACCGAATGGATTATAAATTTTTCATTATGGTACTATACTAATCGAGTTTTTATCCATATTTATGCAGTTGTAATTGCCTAAAAGCACTATGTGATAATATGTTCAAAATCATTGGTGGAGGATGGATTCCATAGTTATTGAATGAGATTAATTTTTGGGAACGAAAAAAACAAAACTACTCCTCCTTATTTAAGTTAGAATTTTATATAAGCTTTATTCTTATCTTTTTCTTTTTTCCTTTTTTAAAATAATTTTATTACATTTTGTATTTTCTTGGTGTGTCATCGTCAATTAGAAAACTACTATGTGTGTTTATTCACAATGTTTGTAATCATTTTGTTTTGTATTCGAGAAGAATGCAAATTATTTGGTGTTAGCCATTGTTTTTATTTACGAAATTAACTCTAGATTTGTCCAATTTATGCAACTATAAATTATCATGTTGGACCAATTACAGGTCATGCACACACTTGGCTAGATCATATTAGATATGCATTCCAAAAATAATGAATCTGTTGTTCCAATTAAATCGAATATATATATATATATATATATATATATATATATATATATATATATATATATATATATATATATATGACAAAAGAAAAAAGAACAGTAGATTGTAGAACCTGCTAATCTTAATAAATTTAATGTAGTCAACAAAAGAAAATAATAGTTTAATTTTTATAAGATATCAATTGACATATGTCTTTATAACTTGACCAGGTTTCAATCATACATTGGTGTAACAATTAAATTCGATAAATTTACATCTACTATGTATAGTTTGAAGTTTGATAATATTGGTTTAGTGTTGAAAAGATAAATCACTATTTTAAAATACATGTATCATTTTAATGATTAATTTGGCACTAATTATTTATAGGTATTTTTCAGTTAATTCTATCAATATTGTATAGTCATGATTGCTGAATAAACATTTCTTCACAAGTCAAACATGTTTTATATATAGCCTATAAATCTGTAGACAATAATTATTATAATTAGTCAACTACACAATCTGATAATTTAATTCGTTGACGTTATAACTAAACTTAAGGGTTTTTTCAAATACTATTAAGTTTTGAATAAAGATAAATTAACAACAAAAATTATATATATTTCCAACAATCAATTATCAGAGATGTAACCTTTTTATATGCGACAGTTTATAACTTCAATTCATAAGAGCATTAGCTGCGGATGTCCCGGCGGACATCCCAAAACAAAAACACCTCCTGCCACATTATACGGACATCCCACTGCGGATGCCACGTCATACGGATATACCACTGCACAGTGGCGGACATCCTGATGAACTTCCCACAATAAAAAAAAATTAATGCAATAATCGGGACATCCGCGCGGACGTCCGTGGGAGTCAACGCAATGGCGGACGTCCGCACGGACGTCGCGACGGATATCCGTGGAACGCCACGGAACTCCGGTGTCCGCAGCGGATGTCCGTATCCGTGCCTCCCTAGCACAATGGAGGACGTCCCGCGCGGACTTCCGGCACGACGATCGGAATTCCGCCGGGACTGGCGTCATTGCTGATGCTCTAAGACTGATCATTTTTATTTATGAGAACTATAACTTTTATTTTTGGAACTCTACTTTCACCATGTTATCAGAAAGGTGGCCACAAAAATTCAATCAAATCTCTACTATGGTCTATCATTTACTTTTAAATTCTTTTTTCAATTATCTAATTTCATACATTTATTCAAATTGTAGTAATATTTTAAATTTACAATCAATAATTAAAATTTCAAAAATTATATAATAAAAATAGAAACATTACATATAGAATATACGTTATACAAATATATGAGCTCATAAAACACAAAAAATTAACCCCTTTGGTTGCTCGATTTCATGCTCCAATTTGAGTGCTCTAACTCAATAGTCATGTCTAAAAATTAACATAATATTTTAAAAATGATTATATAACTCTTTCTTGGAGAAAGAAAAAATGCTCACATTTTTCTTCTTTATGTATTTTTGTTAATGAGTGTTAAAAAAGTGAGTTTGACCTAATTAAAGATAGTATAAGAAATAATACTACAACATATACTCAAATACCCTTACCCTTTACAAATATTACAATTGAATCATTTTCTAGATAAGTGACAGCTTTGCTTTGATATTTCCTAAAACTATTAAAATCCATAATTTGAAGCTAGCTGGATTTGACTCCTTTAATTGCCAAAACGTGTCTAAAGCTTATTGGAGGTTACACAATTTGACAAATATTTAGAGGAAGATTACATCAATGCAAAACTTTAGCATATATTAAGCCAGCAATGAACCTCACTATTTGTTTTTTATTTTATTTTATGTGAATAAAGATTACATCATTACGAATAACTTCAATTACGTGTTTGAGTAATTACTCAAATCTAAGGTGTTGTAATTAACCTAGTAATTGATTGTGACATACTCCCTCCGTCCCGCACTACTTGCACTTATTTCCTTTCTGGGCGTCCCAAGTTATTTGCACTCTTTCCATTTTTAGTAACAATTTATACCTACAGCCGTAATTGTTGACTTTGTCTATCACTCATTCCTTAATCTTCGTGCTCAAAAGGAAATGTGCGAGTAGTGCGGGACGGAGGGAGTAGTATATAGTAATTATTAATATTCAATGGTCATACATGATTAAGAGATGTCCCATCAAGCTTGTCTTCAACCACTTTGGCAATTTTTTTACTACTTAAGTATTAGTAATATGAAAACAAATTAATATAAGTGAAGCCACCCTAAAAAGTCTGTCTACATTTTTTTTTCATATTTCCTTCTTAAATTTTAATACTATTACATTCAAAATACATTGTTCCAAAAAATTTTCTTGGTCGACTTCTGACTCCAACCACTTGCAGGATTGAATTTTGTTTCTTGAAAATAATTTATAAAGATAATAGTGAATGTGCTAACAATAGTCATATATTATAAAATATTCTATCCAATAACTAAGTGACATAATTATTAATGCATGGTGTTTAGTGGCAATCCACAAGATTCCAAAGTTCACTTTTACTATTATCTGATTGGAAAGTTCAAAGTTTTTGCCGACTTCTTTTATTAATTTTTTTCTTATTTGTTATTTTATAGTAGTTCATGACACAGCCTATGTACCTTTAATAAGGAATTATCCATTCACCAACCAAATAAATATATACTACATGGAATTTGTAAAGTGATAGTCTATGGAACTTAATTTACACCTCAGTAATATTTATTTAATATAAACAATTTTTGCATAGAAAATTATGGAGTACTATTTCTTTGCTTTGCATTTTAATAGTATGGATATATTGCAATATATTTTATATGTATTATTCCAAAGATCAATAATTTCATAATAAAATATACACTTATCTAATTTGTGCCACGTAAGATGATCCGTACATACATTGAATTTAAAACGTAAGAAAAACAGGAAGGATCAAGAAATCATTTACTATTATAAATTAATTATACAATAATTGAGTTGATTTGTGTTTGTGTATGACGGCTTTTTCGAATGAAGGCATACTTTTCATTTTTGTAAAAAATTAAATTAAATTAAATTCAGTCAACAAAACTACTTTAGAGTAAAGAAGGAGTATTGTAATAAATTGATCAAGTTTTACTACATGTGCTTCTGTGAGCATGCGTGTGTTTATTTTATATTTGTTTCAACGTAACTAATTAAATTTAGGTAATCTACTTACAAAAGCTAAAATAAATTAGAAATATGGTGAAAAGATGCTAATTTTTTATTCTATGATGTCCATCTATTTAGAAAAAAAATAATCCATCCATTTTGTTAATTTCTCATAACAAAAATGCTACCATCATTTTATTCAAACTCAATAAGCAGTACAGTCTCAAAGACATCAGCCACCAAATTAGCATACACATAAAATAAATAAAGAAAAACAACTCAATGTATTAATGGACGAATTTATACTAAACAAGTTATATGTTTTTTTGGGATGGAAAAAGAAATTCACCCATTCAACTATTTCTATGTATTAGACACACATATACTCATTTCATATAAATACTAATAAACCAAAACATAAGTCGATGTCATTGTAAGTCGTGACAATTATAGCGGCCACAAACATAAATCAAAATGATTTCATCTTGACTTATATAAATTACATTATTATCTAAAGTTTTTCACATTGTAGTAAGTTGAGTAATCACTCGAGCATTTCACATGGTATTAAATTGATTGAATTGATGTTGTAACTACATGTCTTTCAAGAAATTAGAGGAAGTCTTTTTTTTTTATAATGGTAAGAAAACTTAGGATAGATATTCAAGTTCTATCCAATCATTTTAATATTTTACACAAAAATATCTGTCTTAGAATAATTGAAAAAAGCACATAATTTTTTTATTTTGGCTCAACTGTCCAGCCAAAATATAACGTGACAACTGAAAAATGAAGTTTCGGATTAAATAAGTTGATATTATATTACTATTATAATTATTTTGAGTCCACACTAATGTGGATGAGCTCAGTAATTACAAGTTGAGAGGAAGTCAAATGTGAATTTCCCTTCCAGATGTCTGCGTACAGTGAATGAATCTCCAGTTCCAAAAAGTCCCATCTAAAAACGTGCTTCATTCCCTTTTTAAAACTAACAATTTTCACTACCTTCCAAAATCCCCTCCGGTATATAATCCCTACAATTCTCCACCTCCAATTTCCCACAAACCCAAAAAAAACAAACTCCACCGCAAAAAAAAAAAGAAGAAAACACTCACCAAATTCAATCTGAAACTAAAACCCCATCGAAATTCGCCTCAGATTTGCATGAATCTCCACCAAAACATCATCATGTACGGCGGCATCGACGGGATGAGCTGCGGCGCGGCGGCGTGGAGCAGGCAGGAGGACAAGGTCTTCGAGCAGGCGCTGGTGGAGTTCCCGGAGGGATTCGGCGATCGGTGGCGCGCGATCGCCGAGCATCTGCCGGGGAAGTCGCCGGAGGAGGTGGAGGCGCATTACGAGGCGCTGCTGTATGATATTGCGGAGATTGACTCGGGGAGGGTTGAGCTGCCGAGCTACTCGGATGAGTCGATTGGGTGGGAGAGCGACCGCTCGAGGTCGGGGACGCCTGGTCAGATCTCGTTCGGCGCGCCGGGGAATCGGAGCCGGCAGTTGGATGTGGAGAGGAAGAAAGGCACGCCGTGGACTGAAGATGAACACAGGTTTTTTTTCTTTTCATTTCTTGGTGGAATTTGAGGCGTGTGTTTGTGGATGAGAGGAATTCGGTTTGATTTTTACTGATTTTGATGTGATTTTTGTAGAATTTTGTTTGTGCCGTGTTATGCAGTTTTGGAGTTTGGGAGATTGAATGTTGGATGGTTTTGGTATTAAATGCTGGATTTATTCCATTTTTGTTTGTGGTGTGTTTTTCTTCAATTTTGAAGTTGGGAGATTAAATGTTTGCATAATTTTAGAGTTAAATGTTGAATTTTATCAATTTTTGTTTGTGTTGTGTTTTTCATTGGAAATTGGGATAAATGTTGCAAGATTTTAGTATAAAATGTTGTGGTTAGAGGTTTTATTCAGTTAACTAATTGATTGTTGTTTATAAGGCATTAATGTTTTAAATTTCTGATTCTATATAGCATTTGCAAATTGGTAATGTTTAGTCTTCAAATTTTCTTGTGGATTTGTTAATTGCATTATAATCTAGGGAGATGTTGGAAATGAACCTCTGGTTTTGTTTGTTACAAGCTTAATTTTTGGGTGAGGGTGATTGAGATTGTTGATGGAAAAATCAAATAGATCGAGTAAAGTTTTAATAAGTGGCTGAGTTTCTTTAAAGAAAAAGTTGATGGTTATAGTTTTCACAGGTGTAATGAAAATTTTGGGAGGTTCGAGGTACGTGCTCGTGTGTGTGTGTGTGTGCGCGTGCTATTTAGAAATCAATGGAGTATATGCTAGTGTGATAAAACTACGGTAGGAGAATGATGAACTAGACACTGTTTGGGTAAAATTTCAATTTATTGTCGTGCGTTTCGTGATGAATTTGCTATCACTGATTGAGTTCGGGTGTTTGGCATCAACGTTTTCTTGAATGGGAGTGGAAATTGAGTGTATTGATGTGTTTGGAATCAACATTTTGTTGATTATATACTTCAAACTTTTGGTGCATATATTGTCAGCAGCCTCTCAAAATACATCTTCATTTTTGTGCAGGTTGTTTTTAATTGGACTTGATCGGTATGGAAAAGGCGACTGGAGAAGCATATCAAGAAACGTAGTGGTCACGAGAACTCCAACCCAAGTAGCTAGCCATGCCCAAAAGTATTTTCTCCGTCACACCTCAGGCAAGAAGGAAAGGAAAAGGTCTAGCATTCACGATATAACTACCGCCATGGACAGTTTAACTGTTCCTCCTCCCGCGCCCACGAGTCTGCCTAGTCAAGGAGGGTACCAAGCCTTTAACTTCTCCATGCCGAGGTGAAGAACTAGAAAGGTATATAATATATTTGTGTAATATATATGATAGCTTCATTTAGGACTAACAGATAAAATTTGTAAAGTTAGTTTTGTTTGATTGTATGTTAAAAAAAGAGATAGTCAATACAAATTGTGACTGGAGAGTTTAGTAGGTTTTAGAACTCACAAGTCTCATATATTTAGTTGTAAAGAGATTATTACAGAGTTGAAAAAATTGGTGATGCTTATTTTTCTTTTTTCTTTTCTTTTTGGTTTTATTCATGTGTTATTATCATTTCTTTGTAGTGCTCATTAACATGTTTAAAATGAGAATAGTGTTACTAGTTTGAAATGAATGAAAGTTGTGGATTGCAATACTTTGTGGATAGACTTATTATATTGACCTTTTATGGAGTATTAAATAGTTCACTTTATTTTTAGTAATTTCTTTGTTTCTAAGACCAAGTTTATCGGCGTGAGAGGTCGACCTCCACGTCACAATTTTAATTAAAAAAAAATTAATTGACACAAGAGTCTCTCTCTCTTGGACCTAGGTTCGTTTCTCTCTTCCGACCGAGAGGTCTCTCCACCTCTTTCACCACTCAGCCAATGAGATTGTGCCAAATGGCACAATTTCATTGGCTGGTAAATTGGCACAATTTCATTGGCTGGTATTATTATTTTTAATAATTCATATATCTTTAATATATTATATTAAAAATTTATAAAAATTATACCAAAATTCAGAATTTTTCCTCCTCTATAAATAGAGACCACATATGCTATAGTTTTGCACACAAAAAAATATCATCTTTTCTCCTCTTATAATCCTTATTGTTTAATAGAATTTTATATTTTTTAGTTTCTCTTGTTGCTAGCCATGGAGGATGATCAGAATAATATATTCTCCGATTCTCCAAATTTCTACCATTCCCAAAACATCAACCCTTCCCAAAATGTTAACCCTTCTCAAGATTATTTCCCTAGCTTTGATGATTTTCCTAATGATTGTAATTTATGTTTTTTATTTGTTTGTTTTTAGAATTTTTAGTTTGTCATTTATTACTTTTTTCGATAAATTTACAATAATAAGTATTTCATGTAATAATAGTATTAAAAAATAATATAAAAATAAATATATAATAGTGTGGTTGGGTGGTCATTGATAAACCATGAAAATATGTGTGGTTGGGTTGGATGAATATTAATGATGTGGAAGATTATGTGGAGGAGATAGAAATGAATTAAATATTAAAAAAATAGATGGTTGGGTTGGATTGAGGGGTTGCTGATAAACATTTTTAGTAATGAGATTTGCCACATTTTTAACTAACATACTCTTTCACTTTAATCGATGATGCATTCAAACTCGTATTATCCTAAATGTCTTTATTTTTATGCGACGGATGGAGTATTAACTAAACTGAAATATTAAATTCAGTTTGATCATAAGAATTGATCGAATTTCGTCAAAATTCAAATTTTCAATTTCGGTTGGTTTTTAAAACCAAAAAATCCATATCATATTTCATATATATATATATATATATATATATATATATAGTATAGTATAGGGGGTAGTGTTAAACTCATTTTCTCTCCTTAGATTTAAGTTCCTTCTTAATCTGGACCGTTAGATCTCATTCATCAATGGTCCAGATGATCTGCATTATTACACTATAATGGTGCATTATTAGTCGGTGTGCATTATTCAACAGAAAATCTGCATTATTACACTATAACGGTGCATTATTAGTCGGTGTGCATTATTCAACTGAAAATCTGCATTATTAAATGACACGTGGCATCAATCTAACCGTCGGATGACAAAATCGTGGGGCTGAGATCAAGAAGGAAATAGGAGAAAATATGGAAAAAGGATTTGAATACAATCCTATAGGGATGTATTCATTTCCTTTTCTCATATTTCCTCCTATTTCCTTCTTAATATCAGCCATTAGATTAAAGAAATGGACGGTCAAGATCAACATTGGGTAATTAATCCCGTGTTGCATTATTGGTCCTATTTTGTGCATTATGAGGGTACAATAGTAATCTAATAATGACTGGAACATTAATAATGAATTGTAAACCGCTACGAATAATGCACCACATGGTAACGAGTAATGGATATAATTGACTATATAATGCACAATTTGTGAACTGCAATGCATACGAACAAGATGTGCTGTGTTATGATGTTTGACACACGTTTCTTGTTTCCCCTAAGGGTTTAATAAGCTTAGGGGCTAGGGTATAATACGTACGCATTAATAACAAATTATAAAACGATACGAATAATTCACCAAATTGTCACGAGTAATGGATGTTATTAACTATATAATGCACAATATGTGAACTGCAATGCATACGAATAAGATGTACCATGTTATGATGTTTGACACACGTTTCTTGTTTCCCCTAAGGGTTTAATAAGCTTAGGGGCTAGGGTATAGTACGTAGACATTACTAACAAATTGTTGTTATTGGAATATACGTATGTGCATTATTTGGTTTAGGTAGTGCATTATGTAGCTGTTAATTGTCATTATCTCAGTATATTATGCATTATTAGAGGTATTGTGTATATGGGTTAATCAACGGATTGAAGATTACATACGTGCATTTAGTAATGTCTACGTACTATACCCTAGCCCCTAAGCTTATTAAACCCTTAGGGGAAACAAGAAACGTGTGTCAAACATCATAACACAGCACATCTTGTTCGTATGCATTGCAGTTCACAAATTGTGCATTATATAGTCAATTATATCCATTACTCGTTACCATGTGGTGCATTATTCGTAGCGGTTTACAATTCATTATTAATGTTCCAGCCATTATTAGATTACTATTGTACCCTCATAATGCACAAAATAGGACCAATAATGCAACACGGGATTAATTACCCAATGTTGATCTTGACCGTCCATTTCTCTAATCTAATGGCTGATATTAAGAAGGAAATAGGAGGAAATATGGGAAAATGAAATGAATACATCCCTATATATATATATATATATATATATATATATATATATATATATATAGGATTGTATTCAAATCATTTTCCCCTTATTAATCCAATCTCCTTTTTAATCTCAGCCCCACGATTTTGTCATCCGACGGTTAGATTGATGCCACGTGTCATTTAATAATGCAAATTTTCAGTTAAATAATGTACATCGACTAATAATGCACCATTATAGTGTAATAATGCAGATTTTCAGTTAAATAATGCACACCGACTAATAATGCACCATTATAGTGTAATAATGCACCATTATAGTGTAATAATGCAGATCATCTGGACCGTTGATAAATGAGATCTAACGGTCCAGATTAAGAATGAACTTAAATCTAAGGGGAGAAAAGGAGTTTAACACTACCCTATATATATATATATATAGTTGTGATCAATGTCGAACCAATTTTAAAGACCGAACTAGAGACCAAATCTGGGCCATTAGATATAGTTTTTTTGATGAGATGTGTTGCTGTGTAAATTTTTCTGTCTTCATTACAAGCCCATTTTACTTCATTGTATAGGTTTATTACTTACGTAATACCTTGAAACTACAACATGTTTTTACTTTCTTCCAGTAGGTTTTGAAATGATTCAACATATGTTTCATTTGAATTCATTGACCTGAGTTTTTACTTTATTTAGATTAAAAAATGCAATTTATTCAAGTGCGTTTATTACTTCATTCAGAAACGTTATTACTTCATTGGATAAGGTTTTTACTTCATTCCAGTAGGGTTTCAAATGCTTATACACATACTTCATTCCAATAATTTATTACATCATTCCACGTGTTTATTACACCATATCAGTGTCACGACCGCCTATACAAGGGGTACCACAACGCGGCGATCGTGACCGACATGCATGGATAACAAATTAAAAAGAACAACTTAATTAACTTAAGAAAGGAAAACAACTTAGTTTAAAGATTTTAAGGTTATATTTTTTTTTGAAAAGACATAAGATAAAATACTTTTAAAAAGGACAACGGGAAAAATTAGACTTAAGAAATACAACAATTAATAACTAAAGTAAAACAAACATTTAACTTAAATCTCGAAGAGTACCATTTTCAAAAGACAACGTAAACACTTGTTTAAAACTCATAACCACCATACATGTTCAAACACAAAACATAAAGGAAAGATAGAGTCTTGAGTCATAGTTCAAATTATAGCAGCGGAAAATACGGTTTAAGGAGAGTCAAGGACGACGCCTATGTATGACGACACAACGCATCCTAAGTACTTAAGCCAGCTCAACATCCACCGCAACATCTCGCTCAACCTGCACATAAGAAAATAATATGCAGGGCTGAGTACTTGTTGTACTTAATGGGCTCATGCCGAAAACATTTTAATAAGTTATGTCATCCATACCAGTGATCTCGAGTTTTATGTAGTAAGAAAATATCACGAGAAACACAAAAAAATTCAAGTCTGGCCAGACAATTTATCTCCCCACTTTTCACATCAATCCATCAATCGCAATCACAGTGCGACGAAAGTGTTGCCACATTATTCACCCACGAGACCGGCCGACTTGCAAGGACGGCTCACGATCCCACCAATGTACACAGCCCGATAGGGTTTACGGCCCTACTCGGACCCGAATTCGTTTCACAACACAGCCATATAGCCTAACGGAGTAAACTCATACGAACTAGGCATCAGGCACACAATCTCATAACAAAAACAACATGGCATGACATAACAGTTAAACCACCCTTATATCTCCACATAATATTTTTCGGAAAAGTAAAGAGGTTTGAAAAGAAAGCCCACCTCGTTCTCTTAGCAATTCACAACCGAACTTAGCAACTCTCGATCCTCGAGTTCACGACTACACAACACCCTTGTCAAAGACAACACAGTTAGCTTCCCACAACAACATATTACTATGCATGTCCTATCGATTCTCTCGTCGTTTTTCTCAAATTTCCGTCCCAACATACGTCACAAAGATGGGAGAACACATCGTAACACATTTCGATTTATCACACGTGATCACATCATTTAAACACATTCTTTGGACATACATGTATCATATAATACTTTTAAACATGAAAATAAGTGTCATTTTAACCAGGCAGAAAACTGGCAGAACTGCGCGACCGTTTTGTAAAAATCACTATAAATTCACCCGACCTCAAAAGATGCTAAATTTTGGTCACAATACAGAGGACACATTCAAGTTCATCCATGAAAACTTTCACACCGAAATCACGTCATTTAGTCAGTCATATCACATATTAAACTCTCTGGTCGGAACATACAATTTCTGACAGTATTTGCGCAGTTCATTTGAAAATTTCACCATAAATTCATCCAATGCCCAAAAAGGCTGAAAATTTAACACGACTCAGAAGACACTTCATATTTTCATATAGTTCAAGAATCATATCAATCAGAGGTCATTTGGTCAGTCAAACAGAAAACGAAACATTCATGGCGAGAACTCAAGTTTCTGGCAAATTTGCGCAGTCAACTTCAAAAATTTATTAAAAACTCATTTTTCAGTAAAAAGGGCTGAAATTCACACAAGACACAGAAAACACCTTGAAGTTTACTCAGTAAAAATTTCATAGCAAAATTCGTTCGTTTGATGGGTCGAATACAGATCATAAATCACTGGTCGTGCATCACAGATTTCTGGTTCAAGTTCGAAAATAGGGTTTTTAAAACTTCCACAACACAACCACCGATTTTTCATGCTCGAAAACACATAGTCATGCTTACACGTTCCTCATACACATATTTGCATACAAACTCATATTATTCACCAAATAATTCGATCCAACACACATGATTTCACTCAACAACGCAAAAACAACAAGTTCTTACGAAACACACTGTCCCTCACGTTAAAACTTGCGATCTATCGAACATACACCCTCTACATGCATGTAGGACTCAAGAACATGGTTAAAACGGACAGGATGAGAAAAAGTGAGCAATATACCTTCTTTGACACAAAACGAATCGGTAGAAACGATGAACGAAGCGACTCGTCGGAGATTCTCGAAAATAACTTCAACGGATTGCAAGAACAAGGGTTGGATGGGAGATTTTTGGAGATGGGAGAGTGGGAGAGATGAAGAACCGTGTGGGAGAGGGAGAGAGAGGAGTGGGCGAAATTTTTTTGAGGGAATGGGGGCTAGGGTTTGATAAATGGGTATTTATTTGCTAGGTTTAAGTCCATGAATGAATTAAATAAATAAATTGTGGAAAATTAAAATATAGGTTAATGAATAAAAATCCCACAATTATGAAGAGCCAAATTTTCGGAAATCATGGCTGAAAAATTAATAAGGAATTATTTGGTATTTACTTGGAGAGAAATAATTCCACAACTTAGGAAATAAAAATAATGGATACAAGGAAACAAATAAATTAAATCTCCAAGTAGGAAATAATAGTGTAGTGGACGAAAATTTGATGGGGAAAGCACAAGGAAATTATTTAAATCCCCAATTAAATATAATAGGATTTAAATTAGGTAATTTCTTTATAGGAAAAGGCTCCCATAAAATAGGCAACAATTGGTTAAATTCCCACAAGAAAAATACTGCATAGGGGCGTGTGATATGGGGGAAAAGTAGAAGAAAAATATTCACATCCCCAATTAATTAGACATATGAATTTATTTGAATAAAAAGGGATCCCACAAATTAGGAAACAAATAAAATATTCTCCCAAAATTTATTGGAGTGGGCCGAAAAACTAGGCTCAAATAGCCAAGGCAAAAATCCCAACTCTCTATTTATTTTGGGGTGAAGAAATAAAATATAACATGATTTAATTGGATTAAATTCAAAAAAAGAGAGTCAATAAAGCACCAATTAAATCAAATGAAAAATAATCCAATCTCCTATTGGAGATTTTCGAAACTCCCAAGGAAAAAGGGATGGAGTTCGAATTTCATGTAGTGTAATTTAGGGTCCATTGGTTTGGATTTAATTTGGAATAATGTCCCAAAATAATTAATTAAATCCACAAAAAGAAGTACTATTTCAATAATTAGGGAGGGCCGAATATTTCAATGAATTGACTTGAGAAAGAATAAATGCATGATCCTATTAATTATTTCCCCACATTGGAAATAATTATAAAAACTCAAGCTCATCATCCACATTAACCACGACAATTTATTTCACGCAAATCACTTAATCACATAGAAACAAAAGTTTCATAAATTCCAAAATTCCAATAACGTATAAAAAGAGTCACAAAAATTTGGGATGTTACAATCAGCGTTGTGGCGGTGGTGATAGATATTGTAGAGAGAAAAAACGACACGCGACGGCGAAACCGCATTTACGTACAGGAATGAAGTAAAAATCTACTGGAATGAAGTTAAATCTTCGTGACATGTTAGTATGACTTATTTACCTTCGGATGAATTAAAATAGACTCGTGATGAAGGCGAAAATAATTGATAAATTTGTGTCTCTCATCCATAAAAAACTAGATCAAAAAACCCCAATTTGGTATGGTTCGGTGGTTCGGTCTTTAAGAGTGGATTTGTGAATAATGGGACTATATATATATATATATATATATATATATATATATATATATATATATGGATGTATTCATTTCCTTTTCCTATATTTCCTCCTTTTTCCTTCTTAATATCAGCCATTAGATTAGAGAAATGGACGGTCAAGATCAACATTGGGTAATTAATCCCGTGTTGCATTATTTGTCCTATTTTGTGCATTATGAGGGTACAATAGTAATCTAATAATGGCTGGAAACCGCTACGAATAATGCACCACATGGTCACGAGTAATGCATATAATTGCCTATATAATGCACAATATGTGAACTGCAATGCATACAAACAAGATGTGTTGTGTTATGATGTTTGACACACGTTTCTTGTTTCCCCTAAGGATTTAATAAGCTTAGGGGCTAGGGTATAGTACGTAGACACGTATGTAATCTTCACATGGTAACGAGTAATGGATATATTTGACTATATAATGCACAATTTGTGAACTGCAATGCATACGAACAAGATGTGCTGTGTTATGATGTTTGACACACGTTTCTTGTTTCCCCTAAGGGTTTAATAAGCTTAGGGGCTAGGGTATAGTACGTACGCATTAATAACAAATTATAAAACGATACGAATAATTCACCAAATTGTCACGAGTAATGGATGTTATTAACTATATAATGCACAATATGTGAACTGCAATGCATACGAATAAGATGTACCATGTTATGATGTTCGACACACGTTTCTTGTTTCCCCTAAGGGTTTAATAAGCTTAGGGGCTAGGATATAGTACGTAGACATTACTAAATGCACGTATGTAATCTTCAATCCGTTGATTAACCCATATACACAATACCTCTAATAATGCATAATATACTGAGATAATGACAATTAACATCTACATAATGCACTACCTAAACCAAATAATGCACATACGTATATTCCAATAACAACAATTTGTTAGTAATGTCTACGTACTATACCCTAGCCCTAAGCTTATTAAACCCTTAGGGGAAACAAGAAACGTGTGTCAAACATCATAACATGGTACATCTTATTCGTATGCATTGCAGTTCACATATTGTGCATTATATAGTTAATAACATCCATTACTCAATTTGGTGAATTATTCGTATCGTTTTATAATTTGTTATTAATGCGTACGTACTATACCCTAGCCCCTAAGCTTATTAAACCCTTAGGGGAAACAAGAAACGTGTGTCAAACATCATAACACAGCACATCTTGTTCGTATGCATTGCAGTTCACAAATTGTGCATTATATAGTCAATTATATCCATTACTCGTTACCATGTGAAGATTACATATGTGTCTACGTACTATACCCTAGCCCCTAAGCTTATAAAACCCTTAGGGGAAACAAGAAACGTGTGTCCAAACATCATAACATAGTACATCTTATTCGTATGCATTGCAGTTCACATATTGTGCATTATATAGTCAATTATATGCATTACTCGTGACCATGTGGTGCATTATTCGCAGATACCAAAATGTGGCAGTTACTTTTCCGTCAAATGTCAATAATAACCCTGTAATGCATACAACCACCTTCTATAATGCAACACGGAACCAGTTTTATAGAATCAATATGATCCGTTGATGCCTTAGATCTAATGCGTAATATTAAGAAGGAAAAAGGATCTAAGATGTGAAAAGGAGAATAACGCTCCCATATATATATATATATATATATATATATATATATATATATATATAGGGATGTATTCATTTCTTTTTCTTATATTTCCTCCTTTTTCCTTCTTTATATCAGCCATTAGATTAGAGAAATGGACGGTCAAGATCAACATTGGGTAATTAATCCCGTGTTGCATTATTTGTCCTATTTTGTGCATTATGAGGGTACAATAGTAATCTAATAATGGCTGGAAACCGCTACGAATAATGCACCACATGGTCACGAGTAATGCACATAATTGACTATATAATTCACAATATGTGAACTGCAATGCATACGAATAAGATGTATCATGTTATGATGTTTGCACACACGTTTCTTGTTTTCCCTAAGGGTTTAATAAGCTTAGGGGCTAGGGTATAGTACGTAGACACGTATGTAATCTTCACATGGTAACGAGTAATGGATATAATTGACTATATAATGCACAATTTGTGAACTGCAATGCATACGAACAAGATGTGTTGTGTTATGATATTTGACACACGTTTCTTGTTTCCCCTAAGGGTTTAATAAGCTTAGGGGCTAGGGTATAGTACGTACGCATTAATAAAAAATTATACAACGATACGAATAATTCACCAAATTGTCACGAGTAATGGATGTTATTAACTATATAATGCACAATATGTGAACTGCAATGCATACGAATAAGATGTACCATGTTATGATGTTTGACACACGTTTCTTGTTTCCCCTAAGGGTTTAATAAGCTTAGTGGCTAGGGTATAGTACGTAGACATTACTAAATGCACGTATGTAATCTTCAATCCGTTGATTAACCCATATACACAATACCTCTAATAATGCATAATATACTGAGATAATGACAATTAACAGCTACATAATGCACTACCTAAACCAAATAATGCACATACGTATATTCCAATAACAACAATTTGTTAGTAATGTCTACGTACTATACCCTAGCCCCTAAGCTTATTAAACCCTTAGGGGAAACAAGAAACGTGTGTCAAACATCATAACATGGTACATCATATTCGTATGCATTGTAGTTCACATATTGTGCATTATATAGTTAATAACATCCATTACTCGTGACAATTTGGTGAATTATTCGTATCGTTTTATAATTTGTTATTAATGCGTACGTACTATACCCTAGCCCCTAAGCTTATTAAACCCTTAGGGGAAACAAGAAACGTGTGTCAAACATCATAACACAGTACATCTTGTTCGTATGCATTGCAATTCACAAATTGTGCATTATATAGTCAATTATATCCATTACCCGTTACCATGTGAAGATTACATACGTGTCTACGTACTATACCCTAGCCCTAAGCTTATTAAACCCTTAGTAGAAACAAGAAACGTGTGTCCAAACATCATAACATGGTACATCTTATTCGTATGTATTGCAGTTCACATATTGTGCATTATATAGTCAATTATATGCATTACTCGTGACCATGTAGTGCATTATTCGCAGATAGCAAAATGTGGCAGTTACTTTTCCGTCAAATGTCAATAATAACCCTGTAATGCATACAATCACCTTCTATAATGCAACACGGAACCAGTTTTATAGAATCAATCTGATCCGTTGATGCCTTAGATCTAACGCGTAATATTAAGAAGGAAAAAGGATCTAAGATGTGAAAAGGAGAATAACGCTCCCCTATATATATATATATATAATTGATTTAAGTATTTTTAAAGGTTGTAAGTATATATAGTAATTAAACAATCTATTTCTAGAATTATTGGAAGTATTCAGATATTCAGGATTTTATACACCTACTTCACTCAGGATACTTGATACATTTGACAGAACCAATTCATATGGTACCACTACCACATATCCAATCACAATTTAACGTTGTACTAGTAAACAACTTGATCACATTTTCCATACACAAACAATAAATAGTACTTATTGGATAAGATTGAAAAAATCCACACCACTTTTCAAATCTGCAATTCCTTCATTTTTTTGCTATGGAAGAGCAAGCCAAGAATCTCCACATAGTGATGTTTCCATGGCTAGCAATAGGCCATCTTAAGCCATTTTTCGAGCTAGCGAAATACTTAGCTCGAAAAGGCCACAAAATCACATTCATCTCGACCCCAATCAACCTTCAAAAAACAGCCAAATTGCCTCGAAATCTCTCCCACCTCATCGACCCGGTCGCCATCCCCTTTCCTCCGGTCGACCACCTCCCGCCCAACGCGGAGTCCTCCTTGGACGTGCCTCACGCCATGCGAAAGCTGCTCAAGGTGGCCTTTGATATGCTCCAGCCGAAGCTGCGTTCTTATCTCGAGAACATGAGGCCTAAGCCCGATTGGATCATCTACGACTTCGCCTCCCACTGGCTACCTCGAATCGCAGAGGAACTCGCCATCAAGAGGGCCTACTTCAGCATCTTCTGCGCCGTGTTTATGGCGTTTCTCGGGCCTCCGTCCGCGCTGTTGAGCGAGGAACACGCCAGGGTCACTGCGGAAGACTTTACAGTCGTGCCCGAGTGGCTCCCTGCCTCCTCCGGCATGGCTTTCCGCCACTATGAAATGGCTAGGTACCTCGAAAAAGGTGCAATTTACACTTTCTTGTCTCACATCGACTCCGCTTAATACCTAGCCAGAGTATACTCTCCCCTTATAAGGCCTTTTTAAGGGGACGAGGGGCTCAATTATACTACCTCCGTTCACTACCAATAATCTTAGTAGTAGACTACACAGGTTTTGAAACAAGGTAAGTAAGAGACTAAAGAGAAACTTAACCTAAAATAAAATACTGTAACTATTTTTTGTGGACGACCCAAAATTTAAAAACATGATTATTGATTGTGAAAGGAAATAGTAGTAATATTTTTATTGTGAACAGATCCCAATGAGGACGAGTACGACTCGGGCATGACGGACTGGACCCGGTTTGCCCTTACCGTTAATGGTAGCGACATAGTCATCTTCAAATCATGCGACGAGTTCGAGACGGAGTGGTTGGAAACCGTCCGCCGCCTCTACCAGAAGCCGGTCTTCGCGGTCGGGGTTCTCCCACCGGGATATGAAGAATGTGTAGACGACGATACGGAGTGGTCGAGGATCCGAGAGTTCCTCGACCTTCACAAGGAGGGCTCATTAGTGTATGTTGCATTTGGATCTGAAGTTGTACTAACATATAAAGAAACACAAGATTTGGCCCTTGGATTGGAGAAATGTGGATCACCTTTCTTTTGGGTGTTGAACAAAGGCTATGAGAAGCTTCCCGAAGGATTCGGAGACAGAGTTCGAGACCGTGGCGCCGTTTACTCGAAATGGGCGCCGCAGTTCAAGATTCTCGGCCATGTGGCAGTCGGGGGATTCTTGACGCACTGCGGATGGAGCTCGGCAGCAGAGGCACTAGGGCTCGGACGGGTGCTGATTCTGCTCCCGTTCATGAATGATCAGGGGATTAACTGTAGGCTCCTGGAGGCGAAGAAAGTGGGGATCGAAATACCAAGAAACGAGGTCGATGGAGCGTTCACAAGCGATGCGGTGGCGGAGACGGTGAGGACGGCATTGGTGGGGGAAGAGGGCAGATCAGTGAGAGAGAATGCAAGAAAGATGAAGGAATTGTTTGGGAGTGAGAGCAGAAGCAACTCTTATGTTGACACATTACTTCATCACATGATTCAGACAAATGGGTTCTGATAAAAATGCTGTTATAAATAATTGGGATATTGAATCGTTCTCAAGATTCAATTTTTCGATAAGGAGATGCATCTTGATATGTTACAATTGTCCATCATTATCTTGATTGATAATGATTAGGATGTGCTTTGATTTGTTTTTTTCAGTGTGATTTGTTTCCTTGCTAGTTTTATATTGATTTACTTTCTAAAGAAGAGATATTACATCTCAGAAAATAAATTGTTTAGGACGGTATCAACCGTCGACCTCCTCCGAGGATTGTTGTCTCGAGCCTCTTCGGAGGTTCCGGACCATATTCTCTCTTTATGCTCTGTTTTCATTAATTGTGTCAACTGTCATTTACTCTATATCAGTTTCCCCAACTACACAAATTCTCAGGTGTCACTGTGTTTATCTGGCTATCTAGTTCTAGACGTATACGAAAGAAAGATTGAGCACAACGAATCGTGTCGAGAAGGGAAACAACCAACAAGACGAACCACAACGAAACATGTTCATGGATTCACAATCACATAGACAATAGAAACTATGTAACATACAAGTGCAACCCGAGATTGAGGGAAGAAAAACGAAGCTTAAGGAAACATGTTCGTGGATTCACAAGCATGTAGGCGAAAGAAAATCCATAGCATACAAGAGCAACGAGCTCGAGATTTTCACAGACTACCTCAACTACACACAAACTTCAACAACCACCCTAAGACAGAAAGATGCACACACACACAGCAAGTTACATTTATTCTCTCAACAAGCTCAAAAACGCACAAGCTCACGAGCCATCCAACCGGCTTCACATCTTGTGAGGACCTTCCTCGGCCTTCTAGTAAACGAAAAGGTGAAAAAAACGAAGAAAACCCCCAATTAGTTCCGGATTTGTTCAAGAACATACCCAACAAGTTCTTCATCTATACACAACTGATCAAGAAAGCAACTTTAATCGACTAAGCATACAACTCTATGATCATAATGCCCTAATTGCAAAAGGTGAATTTAAACCATAATCTTTTACTTATACACATAATCAATGCCAATTTTTTTTTATAAAGACCCATTTTTTGAGGTAATAAGGTGCAAATTGACAATCAAACTACAATCTCACTTGAACAGGGCAAATCATAATTAGTATTTCCCCAAAATTTCATGTTTTTTGGTCATCAAATTATCAATAAAGAAGAAAAATAAATAAAAATTTTACCTTTTCAGACTTGTTCTTGTCAGCTCTCTCTTGCTCCCATTTCTTCTTCCTCAGCTTCTCCAACTTTTCCCTCTCCATTTTCTTCATTCACAAAATAACAAACTTTGAATACATCTTTTTTTTGGGGAAGGTATTTGGAAATATTATATTATGATTAAATAAAAAGAAAGAAGAAAACCTGAATATAAACAGTCTCCACAGCTCTTTCTTCTTCACTTAACACACGCCCTTTGCTTTCGCTGAAATAGCGAAGGCTCGACCGACCGCTGCTTTCCATTAAACGACACACTCTACTACACGAAACGACTGATCTCAGCGCCATAAACCTCAATTCTTTCCTCAACTGTGTGGGGTGAATGTATAGTTAGATAGGAACCTTCATCAAAATGAATTGTTTATTACTTTGGATAACTATCACTTCTTATTAAGAAATTGATATATTTTTGGATACTTATCACTTTTTATTTACAAAATTGACATATTTATTAGTATTATGGCCTTCATATCCAAAAAATTATATTCGTTCAGGCGTATTAGATAGTAAAAAAAATTGGTTTCGAACCTCGTTTTGAACCAGAATGATACTCCCTCCGTCCTTCAATAGCCGAGTCGTATTCCCTTTTTAGTTGTCCTGCTGTAGCGGAGTTATTTACTTTTTTAGCAAAAAGTATTTTACTCTCTCTTTATCTCTTTACCTTTTTTCTTTCTACTTTATTCTTCTTTTACTTGACTCATTTAAAATAATTTTTCTTAAATCTCATGTCGAAAAGAAATGTCTCTACTATATAGGGACGGAGGGAGTACGTGATACAGTATTAATGTGACTTGGATGGACATGTCTCATGGCGTTGATAAGCACGTTAAACTAAAGATGTTTGATACTGAAAAACTGTTCGAGTTAAAATTAAATTAAAATTAAAAATATTTTATGAGTTAAAATTAACACACACTCAATTTACTCTCAACCGCCGGTTACCCTCACCGCCCTCAGCCGCCGATCACTAGAACTGGAAGGAAATCTTCCAACTCTAAATCCTCCTTGTTCGAGTTACGCTACAAATTTCGATTTATCGCACATTTCGATTCCTAACATCCGAAAGCCGAGCTCGGCATCAACGAAGGCAGCTGTGAATTGGCATCGGGAATCGAGCAATGGCGGAAATTACTTTCCGATCCGTGCTTCTCCTCTCAGCAGTGTTTCGCGTGGTTTTGATTTTTTATGGCGAGTGGCAAGATGCTCAAATGGCAGTTAGATACACTGACATCGATTACTTCGTTTTCTCCGATGCCGCGGCGTTAATGGTTTCTGGAAAATCGCCGTATGATAGATCGACGTATCGGTACTCGCCATTGCTAGCTTTTTTTCTGATGCCTAATTCGTTTCTGCATCAGTCGTGGGGAAAATTTTTGTTTTCTGCATCAGGTGTGTTTGTATTTATGCTTCAAAGAAGCTTTTTAATTAGCTTGAACCTTTGATCACGTAATTTATGATTTGGTATGATCTCAATTTGATTCTTGTTGTACTTGAATTAGGATTTGGTGAATTTACTTCATTTAGATGTGGTTTGCTGCATAGTTTAGTTGAACTAGATGAACTTAAACCACCAAATTCGAGAGGCTAAACTAATTTCTGGATAGAGGAAGCAAACAAAAAGTTGGTTTGATCTTGTTGAACATATTTTGACATCTGAAAAATGCAGCTGAATTGATTGTGTTAAGTTATGAATTGCTTACTATGAAATCCTCGATGATGACAATGAACTATCATAACTATATTGAATTGACAGATCTACTTGTGGGGTTGCTTATCCACAGAATTCTGAAGCTAAGAGGAGTTCCTGAGAAACTGTCTACCTACTCGGCAATGGTGTGGCTTTTCAACCCGTTCACCTTCACGATTGGAACACGTGGGAACTGTGAGCCCATCGTTTGCTCCATGATTCTGTGGATTTTGATATGTCTGATGAAAGGTACAAATTCTATACTTAGCTGTGATTGCTTTCTTGTTAGTGTAAACTTATGTTTCTTAGTCTCCATATCACTTAAGTCTACCTGCAAATGGAAAATCCTAATCAGTAAATCTACTAGAATTGTTCACTGACATTTGGAGGCAGAATTGATAATGACGATAACATTAAATAACATAAATGGAAGCTGTGTACTAAATCCAGATTTTTGGTTTATGTTCTATTCACAGGTATCTTGCATTTTTGGCTAAATTGGAACAAGGCACTTGAAAATTATTATACTTTAGTAGATTAGTTTTGTTTCAAATACAGTGAGTAGGGCAATAGGACGAAATAGGCTACAGTCGTAGAGGAACTTATGTAAAACTGAATTCTTAGATATGTGAATGGAAACATTCAAATAAGTTTTTAGGTAAATTTTTCATAAGTGGAAGTTCATCATCTTGAGGAGTTAGTTAACTCGCTGCAAACAGTATCGTGTGACGGTGATGAAATACCATAATTGTTAGAAATCAAACGAGAATTTTCAACATATGCATGAAAACTACATTATGTTAGATATTTATTGTTTGTAATAGGTCTAATTGGGGTTAAAATCTAGTGGTGTAATTTGTGTGCTCTATCTAGTGGTGTAATTTGTGTGCTCTATCTATGGACTACAGACAATCTCATACAGGCTGCATTCTGGTATGGCCTCGTTGTTCACTTGAGAATATATCCCATAATTTACGCACTTCCGATCATCATACTTCTTGATCCACTGTACTTTCAACACGGTAAAAAGCCTGCCCTCGGGAAGTGGAGTTTTAGAACCTCAGAGTCGTCCCTTGACTCGAGCAACGCACAAATAACTGGTTTTTGGAACTTTTTCAGAAGCCTAATAACATGGAGACGGGTCATGTTTGGGATTCTGTCTGGAACTACTTTCCTAATCTTGACAGGATTGAGTTTCTATTTATACGGATGGGATTTCTTGCACGAGGCACTGCTATACCATCTCACACGCACAGACCCTCGCCACAACTTCTCGATTTATTTCTACCACATATACCTCCACTACGAACACGAGTTTTCCATCCTTGAAAAACTCATCTCGTTTCTTCCACAGTTCATAGTCCAGCTGATTCTAATCCTTCGCTTCGCCCCAGACTTGCCATTCTGTTTGTTTCTTCAGACAGTGGCTTTTGTAGCATTTAACAAGGTTAGTGACAATGTAATATCACTTCCCCAGCAATGTACATATAACATTGTCTAATTCTCGTCTTTCGTTACAGGTCATAACAGCACAGTACTTCGTGTGGTTCTTCTGTCTACTACCTCTAATACTTCCATGGAACAATATGAGGCTCAAATGGAGAGGTCTGGCATGCATATCTGTGTGGATTGGAGCGCAGACGCATTGGCTGATGTGGGGCTACTTGCTCGAGTTTCGAGGTAAGAACGTCTTCCTTCAGCTATGGATGGCAAGTCTACTCTTCATGGCAGCCAATACCTTTGTTATGATCAATGTTATTCGTAGCCATGTATTCTGCCCTCTGTTCAAACCATCTTCAAGCAAATCAGTGAAAGATGATTAGTAGGATTTTCTTGTACTATCTCTTGTGGAATTTTTGTTGCAACAATGATTAGATCTTAGATCTCGTTTGTGTATTTGTTTGTCATTTTTTGTTACTTTTCCTCATTACAAATTAGATTCATGTTTATTTTGATTAAATGTTTTTGGAGCACTTTATTTCAGAGTCCATTGGAATTCATTTCTATAGAAATTCGATATTTCTGATCAGTTCAAATTAAGCAAATATCCAATTCTAAATCTGTATACTCACATCTAAATAAAGCCTAAACCATTATAGTTGGAGGATTCATGTGGATCAACTAATAAAAACATAAGATTCTACCAGCAAGTAATGCAAATCATGTTCGCCCGAGGAAATCATCTCGGATGCCTGAAGAATTCAAGAACATAATCATCGGCTCAAAGGTTCGGTTTAACTGTATAAAGAAGACGTCTACTCTTCACCAAGTCCAGAAAATGGAGTCGAACCCCAAAAGCAACCCACCCTTGTTCAGTTTGCAATCTTCAGGTCAGTCGACCAAGTTCCTTGAACACTAGGATGCTTAGTCACGTGTCTCGTCTTCAGCTTCAGCACTTTCCTTCCTTGAGAATTTCTAAGCCTGCTTGCACACTGGAGCACATCCTCCGGAGTCATATTCTTCACACAGACAACGCGCTCATTTTTGTTCTCTGCGTAAATACCACATTTCGTGTTTCTGGTTAAACTCGGATAATTCATTCACATAGCAGAAGAGGGAAAACATGCGATGTTTATTAGGCACACCACAGATCACAAGCTATAAGAATCCACGAGAATGATCCCGTTTCTCATAAGAAAGTGAAAAGAGAAAACGTGGTATCCATATTAAAGGACGTATGAAAGGATTCAAAACTCTTCTATATCTTGATACATGATTTTGCTAATAAGAAATGCAAAGCAAAGAGAAGAAGCTTGAGCAAACAATAGATAACCATCAGCCACAAATCAGGAACCGGGCCAATTTCAGGTTTTCGTAACTTTCTAGACATGAAAAAGATCAACGTGACGCAAAACAACAAGGGATAAAGAGAGAGATCTTACTATAGAATCCTTTCAAAAGTGGATGGTAGCCACGATTTAGTTCCGTGACGACCTCAAGCTGAGGATTCTTCTGTATAAAAGCTGGCAGCTCAGACTCCATAAACGCCCTAAATCAGATATAGAAACGGTCAATATGAAGCTGTTTTTCCTTCCCATTTCGACTCCAAACCCAACCACTATATATGACAATGAGAAGATAACTCTTCCATAACATCTACGCACCCTTTTAACAAAAAATAATGAAGTATGTATGCTCTTTAACCATGTGTGTCGAACCATCAATGTATCCATGACATTTCTCTGTTTCTCATCACAAGTTTTAAACAAAAATGTAAGATTATAGCAAAGAGTCCTGTTGCTCTGTCGAACTCATATACATATGGAGACGGTCAGTTACTCGAGTAAAATGAAAAACCGATAAGCCTCTCACTACAAAATGGCCCTTTCCTATCATATAATCCGACATTGTAATCTATCGTTGCCGGTTCACCCACGGTCACGTTACGATAAAGTTCAATCAACAGCAACCTCATCAAACAACTCACAATACTAAAAAATGATTAAGCTTGAATAAGAGAGCTACCATGTTTTAATTAATACTATATCTATCTCCATCTATTTCACAGATTATCATCATCATATAAGCTTGTTAGATTTGGGGGTTTTTCATCGGTACTCAATTAAATAAGAAAATCATACCAAATGCATTCAAATAAAATCCCTAATCCTAATTTTTGAAAAGCAATAACAGAAAAAACAAAAAGCCCTAACTTTATTTCTCAAGAACTGCAGAAAATCACTACTGCATCCGAAATTAAACCAAAATCCCAGCGAATTGAAGTTTAAGGTCGGGAGAAATCGAAAAAAGATCGCATATAGAGTCACCTGATGCCTCTGCTACTGCCGCCCCAATCGCAGAAACTCACAACGAGCTTTTTCAGCTGCCACACACCTCTCAAAGACATTTCGTTTTGTGAAGATGAATCGATCTGTTTAGAGCTGTGGATTGAAACGCGAAAAATGAAAGTGTGGTTTTTCAAGAAAAAGCTAACTACTGAGTGAGCACACAATAGGGTTAGAATTGAACATAAATTTGTATCGACAAAACAAATTAAATTAGTATAATAAAAATAAAGTTTTAAGTTTAAGAAATACGAGTATTATTATTTATAAAAATTGTTTATAACTTAGTGGAGTAATAATTTTTAAAAACTGAGAATTTTATTATTTTGGCGTTTTTCAGATACTATTTCGAATGTTTCTGTTTCATTCAGATTTAATTATAAAAACTAGATTTCCACAAACGATTTCAATGTATTACTACTGCTTTGGATCCGGGTTGAATTTAATTTTTCTCAAAATTTGAATTACTAAATTGATTTGTATTTGATGAAAATCCGACCTCAATTCCGAATGTTCACCCCTAATAAAAAAAACTACGAAATGTGAAAATTGAGTGTGGATGTTTCGAAAAAGAGTCCCTACTTTTTTTATAGATAAATGAACACAAATTTAAAGGTCGCGCCACGGAGGATTCAAATCCGAAATCTTTGACCTCAGACATTAATCTCTCTATCGCTTGACTAACTTAAACACAAAAACAAATCTCGAGTGCGCTCTCTAGGTCGTGACTCGTGCGCGCACACAAAAAAAAAAGTCAACCTAAATAACACTTAAATCACCTTGATTAAAATTTAACCATCATAATTAATTTACTAGTTCATGAATTTAGTGCTAATTAATGGCAGTGCCATAAGCCTTAGTAAAATTTAGAATTGGACAGAGCTCGTATAAGAGATGCCTAAAAACATTTGGGCTTAAAAGGCTAATATGTTGGGCTCATTGAGTGATCGGGTTTTGGGCTTTAAAACCCATTGGACTAATTAATATTACCATAACTTGAATAAGATTCAAATCAAAATTCATACATTTACACTTTATTGTCTCAAACTTTGATTTTAGTTCAAGCCTAAAATTTGAAAAATATTCCAAGTCTTTTATTTGTTTGAAATTATTTCATCTCACCACCTACATGAATATAGTGAACAAAAATGGCTTAGACAAATTCCTTATCACAAATTCACATAATAATATTTTTTATTTGATGGAATAGCATTGATAGCTTATACCAAAGACAACTAAATCACCAAAAGAATTGTTAGCAATTAATAGTTACAAAGGGCCCTGAATTGCATGAACAGATATAACGGAGAGAGAAAGTAGGAAGTTAAGTGTCTATCATATATTAACACATTGCCTCTTTATTGCATCTAACAACAAAAGGTAGATACAAGCATTCAACTTTCAACCAACTATACATCACTACCTCACATGGTGTTGATCTCATATTTTATTATAGAAATAAGTGAGTTCTTATTTGTGTTTTATTTTTCAAATGACAGATATTGGGAAAATTGAGAGGAATTTATTTGGCTTTATTTAAATTTTTCAAGGCTATAAACGATGTTATTTAGTCATCCGCATGGTCACATTAATATTCATACATATCACCAAAATTTTGCATTTGCGCCTTTTCAACGTCGCAATTTCTTGGTAAAAAATCATTGTGTGGTAATTGCAATTTTCTGAAATTTCGTGATTTGTCATTCAAATTTTGAAAAGTGCATAACTAGATCAGAATTTAGTAAACTTCATGATTTTACGGACATTATTATATAGGCAAACATGATCTATATTCACTAGTTTTCATTAGTTATACACAATCGTATATTCATCAAAAAAATTTGTGACGAAGAATGCGACAAATAATTACATAATACAGTATATATAAAAAAAAGTAAAAGTGACAATAAATATATAAGAGATACTAGCATTTCAACTCGAGAAATTCGAAGTATGGATTTAAAAAGGAAATAATTTGATTGAAGGGTGTTGAAGCTCCCCACGCACGTTGGAAGTTAGAAAAGACAAATTAAGATTTTAGGGGAAAGGACAAATAAGAATATAAATCTTAAGGGAAGGGACAAATAAAGAATATATTCACAAAGTTATTTGAATTAATAGTATGATTTATTTTCTTGAGTTAGTTCAACGTTTCCATTAGTGAGAATAGTATATACTATGTACGTTAACCGATCTTTAAGAGTTAATCATCAAACGTTTTGTGGAACCGTTGCGGTTCACTTTTATTCTTCGTCTACCATCAACTATCAGTGATGACTTCTGCACCACCCCTCCCTTCTAACCTCGACGATGACATTATTGACTTTCCAAGGGTTGGAAAATTTTATTAAATTCGGTCTTTAAGACATTATCATCAAAAAAAATTGGATTGCAGTTCAGTTTTATTCGTTGTCCACCATCCACTACCAGTGACGGCCACTGCACCACCACCACCTCTGCCTTCCTTATAGCTCTATACATGACAACCATGGGAAACCATAAATTGAATGGCCTACCACTTCCTAGGCTATGTCCTTTTTCCCTTTGTCCCACCTATCTCTCACATTTTATCCACCCCCACCCCTATTAATATCCCCAACTTCTTACAAATAAAAACCCACTAAATTAATTCTCCAACATACATAATACTCACATGACACTAAAAGCCACAATGTCAAAGAAAATGAAAATCCTCCCTTCCATTTTCAAGAGCAACCAACCATGGCAATGGCCCTCCCCATGCCACCACCCCAAAACCCTCTCCTTCCGCCTCCCCGATGACGCCTCCGCGCCCTCGGCTGCCAGGCTGTCGGAGCGGCTGTTCTTCGAGCCAGAGGAGACGAGCTCCATCGTGAGACGACGACAGGCTTCGTCCCCGTTCAAGGGCAGCGTGGCGATGGCGCTCGAGTCGGACGACCCGTACGTCGATTTTAAGAGGTCGATGGAGGAGATGGTGGAGAGCCGGGGATTGTTCGATGATTGGGATTGTTTGGAGGAGCTGCTGTCGTGGTATTTGAGGATGAATCGGAAGATGAATCATGGGTTCATTGTTGGTGCGTTTGTGGATTTGTTAGTGGCTTTTGCAGCAAAGACGAAGACACAGACGTGTGATGCAGTACTGTCAGGTGAGACAAGTACTGTGTACTCGTCTGCGTCTTCGTCTTTCTCTTCTCTCTCTCCTCATGACCACCAGTTGTAGTGGTAGTGAGGAGAGAAGGATCTTGTTTTATTTGCATGGTTTCATGTGTGGTCGATTGATCGATGCCTTTTTTGTATAGTGTATTTTGAATGTATTATGAAATCTTATCTCTTTTTCTTTCTCTCTCCTGTGTAGAGAAAATGGAATGGCAATTAATTTTGGATGTTTTAAGTAGTTTATTAGGTGATGTTATTGATTTCTTGTTGTTATATATTCTTCATCGACAACAAATAGTCTTATTAATAGACGATATAGTTTCAATACAAAATAGGTCAATTAGAAAAGATATAAAGAGAAACAACGACTCGTCTTAAATATATTCTTCTCCGACTAATAATAGTCATAAATATATGCTTCTTACTAGTTTTTTTATTATTTCATGGGATGTTAAATTAGTAAAGTGTCTTTGGAAGAAACAAATGGATGGCTCATTCTATGATTCTCATATATTTTTATTCGTTATATATTACTAACATTGATAAAATAAAATAAAAAAGCAATAGTTGATATCTTTTTCCTCTTTGTGTATGGACAAAATTATGCAGTGTCACAAATCAAGGGAAAAAGTGATATTCAAAGCGCTTTGGTTTTGGGGAAATTATTTTAGTGATTTTTGTACATAATCAAGACACCCATTTTAACACATTTGCACATGCAAATAATTCAAATAACCAGAAATAATAATAAATTAAACGCAACAACCTTGCAAGATTCACGTCTTTATTAACACAATAATAAAAGTTTCTTTATGTGAGTTTTGTTTTTAAGTGTATGTGTACATAATTTAAAACTCTTTTTAATCAATTTGATATTTTAATGAGCAATAATTAACTCATGATAGATCATTAGATCTTACTAAAGAAACTTAAGATTGAGAACTTACTCCTTTTTATGAACAAGGGAAAAAGATAATTAAAGTTTCTAGCTTAGGTTGTATTAATGTTTTGTTTGGTTTTAATAAGAGAAAATTGCGAAAAGTATATTAAAGAAAGAAAAGCCCATACCTTTCCCCTTTAAAGCAAAAAAAATGCCCTTAGGGACAAAAGGTGATTCGCTCACCCCAGGCGCCCCCATAACCCGGCCCGACATCGCTATGGAGGGGTTCAAACACGGTACCTCAGCGGCCCATTAGGTGGGAGGAACTTACACTGGTAACCAACACACAAGGAGCCACCACAGTGGTGAAACTCCCACACTGCGGCTGCCAGCATTCGATCCTGTCTGCTTATGGACAATCTACCACCCAGGAACCAACTGAGTTAAGCCCGTGCGGGTAGCAAAAAAAAAAAATGCCCTGTTTCTAAGGATAGAAGGGTACATCCATTTTGTCATTTTCTTCTTAGCATGCTTGTGGACCTATATTATACTATAGGAGAATGATCAAATAATTTTTCATATACTATCATTTTTATATTTGAAAAGATCGACTCTTAGTTTTTCAAAAAGATGGGTTCCTAATATTTCACTTATATATATTATTCATATGCCATGTATAGATATATAACTCATTAATGTGTTAGCGGCAAACTTGTTTTTTCGATGCAAGAAACATAGTCGCTTAAGCTATGAATTGATGAGGTAGAATGTCCAATTCAAACACAAAAATAAAAATAACAACTACACAACTATCAAATAATAAATGCAAGGACGAAATAAAAGGAAAATCCAACCAAAAGACACTTAAAATGAGAAGTTCAACCCTAATATGAGACACTTTGAGCTGACTCCAAAAATATCTACGTGAATTTGAAATTATTTTAGTTTAATTATAAATCTCAGTGGCGAAGTTAGACATTTCTGATTGCTCAATCAAATAGTTATCTGAATCAGTCAGCAAAACCGAATATCATATCCACAAAGACTATAAGCGAAAAAATGATAACTAATTAAATTTAACACGTGTCTATCGTCCAAGCCAAAGAAAACTCCTCAAATTATTACAAATAAATTAATAACTACCAAAATCACCCAGCTAAAAATTCCAATTGTTAGCCACAACTTGGATATTCTAATTGTTATAATAAAATTGTGCATCATACAATTTGTGATGTATTGCGTCACATTTGTTGTCTTTCCCTTCTTAGTAATATTGTGAATTAAGGAATTAGGCATATGTCGTTGGATATGGCAGATGCTACGGTTGGGCGTAGTTAGGTGGTCCAAATACTTAGGTATTTCATTAATGCATATAGACATATTATTTTGGTATGTTGGGGAACTTGTTACACAAATTAGTTATTTGCTGCCCATTTATAATGATTTGGCGACACGTCAAATCCACGGCCGAGTGCTATTACGAATAGTTGGGGTTCAAGCAATCTCAAAACGTAAAATTTGAAATATACAAAATATATCAGTGTAACAATATTATTTTAGTATGACATCTCTTGGGGCGTGTCTCAAGAACAAAATCCTCTTGGATTTGTTTGCTAAAGCCCGTTGTTAACACAGCACACAAAGCTCACATACTCTTTTGGAATTCACACACACTCAGTTATGAACTTACGCACATAGAGACACACACTAATCTTGATGAAGACAGAGAGGTTTCTTGGAGAAAATAAATTCTCTTTTATTGATTGACTCACTACTCTGGTTACAAGTAAAAAACCGAGCTATATATGAAGCTCATACAATTTGGTAACTGCTACTAACAGAAAAAGAATCAAGAAACAAGAATTAAGAACTAGAGCTAATAACTGCTCTTTCCTAACAGAATAACTAACTTCCTAACGGCTAGTTTTCTATTTCTCTGAATGTTAGTACCAAGGATCTTCTTTACCTCACCCAGATCCTTAATTTCAAAGCTAGATTTTAAATCTGCCTTGACTTTCTGTATCTCAGCCATAGATGGTCCAGCAAGGAGCATATCATCTACATAAAGCAGTAGATAGGCTACTGGAGTGTTGCATTTCTTCTTTATGTAGATGTAATCATCAAACTTAGATCGTAGAAAACCAATCTTCACCATCTGCTCATCAAATTTTCCATTCCACTGTCTCTCTAGGACTTTGTTTTAGTCCATAAAGGCTCCTTTTCAGTAAGCAAACCTTGTTTTCATCTCCAACGTTCACACATTCCTCAGGCTGATCCATGAAAATAGTTTCCTCAAGATCACCATTGAGAAAAGCTGTCTTAACATCAAGCTGATGCAATTCCCAATCCAATTGATTCACCATAGCAAGAAAAATTCTGATAGAAGTGTGCTTCACAACAGGAGCAAACACCTCATTGAAGTCCACACCTTCTTACTGTGTAAACCCTCTAGCCACCAAACGAGCTTTGAACTTTATTCTATCTTTATCAGTAGTTTCAACCTTTTTCTTGAACAACCATTTGCAGCTTACTAATCTCATTTCCTTCCCATCTGATTTCAACTGAGATTTGTCCACCAAAATCCAAGTGTTATTCTTGAGTAAAGACTCAATTTCATAATTCATAGCTTCTATCCACCTTTCTATGTCCTTACTTCTCATAGCTTCCTTATAAGTAAGAGGATCAGTGGGCGCAATATTTTCAGCAGCACATAGAGCATAATAAACCTCATTAGAGAATTTCTGAGGTCTCACATTTCTTCTACCTTTATCTCTAGCAATCTGATACTCTCTGGTAGTGTCAGATGTGCCTCCACCTTGACTAGAAGCACCTTCATTTTCAGCCTCTGACTCACTCTCAGAATCACTAACTCCACCTACACCTTGGCCACCTGACTGCACCTTAAAGAAGTCATTGTCTGCTTCATCACGAATAACATCCTTTCTCTAATAGGACATTTGAGTTTCAGTGAACACCATATCCCTGCTAATGATCACCTTCTGATTACTAGGCTCAAGCACCAGAGCCTATACCTTTTAACATCCCTTTGATAGCCAAGCATAATACATTTCAAAGCCCTAGCTTCAAGCTTACTTTGTCTAACATGTGCATATTTTGCACACCCAAACATCTTGTACATTGAATAATCACTATGAGCTCCATACCACATATAATCTGGAGTTTCTGACTTTAGAGCTGTAGCAGGGCACTTGTTGATTAGATAGGCAGCAGTATACACAGCCTCTCCCCAGAACTTGCTGCTCAAACCAGAGCTTAGAAGTAGGCATCTCACCCTTTCCAGAATAGTTTTGTTCATCCTCTCTGCAACCCCATTTTGTTGAGGGTTGCAAGGGACTGTCCTATGCCTCTTCATGCCCTTCTCTTTGCAAAACATATCAAACTCAGTAGAAAGATATTCCAGGCCATTATTAGTCCTAAGTCATTTCACACTCATGTCTTTTCTCTAACTCTACCTTCTTGCACTACATTTTAAACTTTGCAAATGTTTCTGACTTCTCTCTCAGAATATAGACCCACAACTTTCTAGTATAATCATCAATAATAGACAAACAGTACCTTCCTCCACCAACAGAATTAATATGAGAAGGACCCCATAGATCACTGTGTATGTAGTCAAGATGGGCTGTAGATGAGTGTATACCTGTAGGATATAGGGCTTTCTTTGCTTTCCCCAGAATGCATTGCTCACATGGATCTAACTTGCTGCTGACATCTCCAGGGTTAAACCCTTTTTACTAGTTCTTTCATGCTGCCCTCAGCTGGGTGGCCTAAACTCAAGTGCCACAGCTTCATATTTTCAGTAGATATGGAGTAGCTTTCTCCATCAACAGCTTCAGCAGTTAGGTAGTATAGTGTATGCTCTCTTTCAGCTACCATAACTGATTGATTCCCTGATTGCACCATATTCTTTCGTTGACTCATCAAGATGTTAAATACTTTCTGCTCCAGCATCCCCAAAGAGATTAGGTTCCTCTTAACTTCAAGAATAAATCTCACTTCTATCAAGATCTTGATAAAACCATCTTGAAGCCTCAACTTCACCTTCCCAACTCCTTTGATCTTGCAGATGTGATTGTTTCCAAGAAGAACTGTTCCATCTGCCTCAATGAGATCATGGAACTAGCTCCTATTGGGACACATGTGAAAGCTGCACCCATAATCCATAATCCATAATCCATTTCTGACTTACCCCATTTTCCAACACATTCAGAAGTTGGGCTGGTGGATCAACATCCTCTACACAATCAGAGGTGTACTGCCCTTTTCCTTCAGAGGCCTGCTTCCTCTTCCATGCAAAGCAATCTTTCTTTAGATACACAGGCTTCTTGCACCAGTGGCATTATCGAATTTCCTTTTGGGTATAAGAAGTGGATCCCTTGGAATTTTCCTCATATTTCTTCTTGAACTTAGGCTTCTTGAATTTCTTCACATTTAGAGCCTCTAGGGCTTGTAGATCAGGCCCCTTGCTATTATTTCTCTGAAGCTCTTTAGCCATCAAAGCTGAATAAACCTCTGTGTAAGTAATAGGCTTGTCTCTGCCATAGATGATGGCATCACTCAATTGATCACAGGAACTAAGCAGAGCATTGAGTGTTAAGATAGCCTTATCTTCATCAGAAATCTTGACATCCACAGAGCCAAGATCATCAATAATCTTGTTGAACTCCTCTAGTTGCTCTATGATGGATCTGTCAGTAGTAAAACTGTAGGAGTAGAGCCTCTTCTTCAGATAAAGTCTATTTGCTTGAGACTTAGCCAAATAGACTTCATCCAATTTCTCCAGAATCTCTGTAGCAATCTTGGATTCTTGCACATCCCGGATTCTTGCACATCCCTTAGAACTCTGTCTCCCAAACACAAGATGACTGCACTGTGGGCCTTGAGCTGCATCTCATCAAGCTTGGCCTGGGATTTCTCATCAAGTGCTGAAGCTTTTCCTTTCTCACTTGAAGTAGCAAGAACCGCTGCCAAACCTTGCTGAATCAAAATTGCCTTCATCTTCATCTTCATCTTCATCTTCCACAGGCCATAATCATTTTTGCCTATGAATTTCTCTGCATCTAGCCTTGCTGCCATCTCTGAAACCTTCTGAACTTCTGCAAACCAGCTTCAATTTCCCACCGGACGACGCCACTTGTTAACACAACATACAAAGCTCGCACACTCTTTTGGAATTCACACACACTCAGTTATGAACTTATACACACAAAGCACACAAAGACACACACTAATCTTGATGAAGAAATAGAGGTTTCTTGGAGAAAAGAAATTCTCTTTTATTGATGTACTCACTACTCTAGTTACAAGTAAAAAACCGAGCTATATATGAAGCTCATACAATCTGGTAACTGCTACTAACAGAAAAAGAATCAAGAAACAAGAATCAAGAACTGGAGCTAATAACTGCTCTTTCCTAACATAATAACTAACTTCCTAACGGCTAATTTTCTAATTCCTTCTTCCTTTAATTCTTCTAGAACTAGGATCTGAATGTGCACTCATTCTTACACCCGCGAAATACGCAATGTCTTCAAGTGCGGCCCAACCTTTTGCTATTTTATAATGTTGTTATCGTTGTGGTTGGACCTTTATTCTCTCTTCATCTTTTTATCTTTTTCATTTCATACTTTATTATTTCTTTACTTAGCTCACTTAACACAATTTTTCTTAAATCGCATTCCGAAAAGAAACGCATCCACTACCGCAAAATGGAGGAAGCATGTACTTTTATTTGCGGACATAAATTGGATCAACCTTATCATACCAAATAGTTATGTCGTCACGCCTCCCTCCGACGTGGTCCAGGCCCGTAGACTACCCGCCACCCTCAGACTGGTCTAGGTCCGCAAGCTTGCCAAGCCCCAAGGCAACCAGCCTTGTAAAGGCCCACATGGGAAATTAATCCCAAGTTGGGTCCGCAAGCTTGCCAAGCCCCAAGGCAACCAGCCTTGTAAAGGCCCACATGGGAAATTAATCCCAAGTTGCACCATTCAGGATTCGAACTCAAGACCTCCTGGATGGTGCCATATCCTTGGCTCCCTTCTCAACCAGTTGAGCTAGGAGGCTTGGATATATTCTTCAACTTATTAGTTAAAGTTTTTCATAAAAGTACAAATCTATGTAAAATAAGGCGATTTATTTATCTGTTTTAAATTAATACCTAACAATGTATTTAATTAAAAAAGTACAAATTTATGTAAAATGAAACAGATTTATTTATTTATATTAAATTGTTACCTAGAATAACAATTAAAAAGTGTTTTGCTTCCATATTGGATTTTAAATTTCTAAAGGCCCAATATATGGTTCGGTCCAATCCATATAATATAAAAGCTTCAAAACCCTAAACCTAATCTCCTCACTCTCACACCCCTCCGGCAGAATCTCTCTTGCTCTAGCGATCTCAATCGAAATCAATCAGCCATGGGTAATTCATCTCCGTCGTTTTCTCTTCTTGATTGAATTACATGAATTTTGGTATGTTTTTGTACTGAGTTGAGTGAATTTTGCAGGTAAGGTCCACGGTTCACTTGCTCGCGCCGGAAAGGTGAGGGGGCAGACGCCCAAGGTCGCCAAGCAGGATAAGAAGAAGAAGCCCCGCGGCCGCGCTCACAAGCGGATGCAATACAACCGCCGTTTTGTGACAGCCGGTAACTCTATTTTCCCCTTTATTTTTTTTATATTCATTTATTTTTGCGGTTTAATTTACGTGTAATGTGAGGATATATGATTGCTGCTCATGCCAAAAATTCATATTTAACTGAATAATTTTATTTTGCAATTTAGAATTTTTGTTTTCTGATAGATTTAGGTCTTTTGAATTTGAATTTATACGGGAGCTGATTTTTGTTTCATGAACATGTTTGTGATATGCTATCAAAATCCACATCATTGTATGTGGTGTGAAATTAATTTAATGTGAATTGAGCTTCTAATGTTTAGCTTTAGAGATATGTTGTTCAACTCTAATATGAATTGAGCAGCTTCTGTTTTAACTTTAGAGATATGTTGTTTATGGTTTAATTTGATGTGAATTGAGCAGCTTCTGTTTTTGCTTTAGAGAGTATGTTGTTTATGGTTTAATTTAATGTGAATTGAGCTGCTTCTGTTTTAGCTTTAGAGAGTATGTTGTTTATGGTATAGTTAATGTGAATTGAGCTGCTTCTGTTTTAGCTTCAGAGATCTGTTGTTTATGTTGTATGCTATTGTTCTATTTCTTGCAGTGGTTGGCTTTGGAAAGAAGAGGGGGCCAAATTCGTCTGAGAAGTAAAGTTGTGCAGTCAAGTAGTTCATACGGGTGATGAAATTTGGATCCTCAGTTACTTTTTTAATAGACAACAAGTTTGTAATAGACGAACAAGTTTGCTATTAGACTGCATTAAGGCTTTGTCTTGTTTCTTGGTTTTTACTCATGGTCTCTAAACTTTGAGCATAATCTTTTTGATAACTTTTGTGATGTAGTTATGAAAATTTGAATTTTTTATTGGTGAGCAAGTTTGGAATCTTGGTTGATTGGTTTGCTTATGATGTTGTGCTGCAATTGACTGCATTAAGCCTTTATCGCATCTTTTGTTTTCTGGGTTTTGAATCTTGGGCTCTAAACGTTGAGTCATATCTTTTTGGTTACTTTTGAGATGTGAGTAATGAAAATTTCAAATTTTCATATTGTACATTTCCATTAACTGTGTTAGTTTTAGCACTTCCTTCACTTGGCTTATAGTGCTGTGAATTTTGCCTAATCCTTTTTTGATCAATTGAATGTATACCTGTATGAGTATAATTGTAGTTAGTTGGTTAGTTAGTTATAGAATGCTGTTTTTTTGGTAATCAGCTTTGGTTGTTTAGTTAGTTAGAAATAGGTTCATCTTTGCAGATGTTTGAAAGAATTGGTTCAATCTCAGTTTCTTCTGCAAGCCAGTAGTATAAAATATCATGTGGTGATATTGTCTTTTGATTTGAAAGATTTGGATTTATACTTATTCTTGTGACAATGTTATAGTAGTACTATATGATTAGTCTCTTATCATCTTCTCGTGATTATAACAAAATAATCTTGGATAATTTTATTGTCATTGTAATATTATTATAAATCATGGATAATCTTATGTTAATGATAAGTCGATGTTGAACAATACCTGGTCAAATTAAGCCTATGTCGACTATATCATTAAGCCGATGCCGATTATTCCATTACATATTATGGTGGATTGAATAATTTTAAGATTTGTTTCACGTAATTCTTCAAACCTAATCTTAATTGGAATTCAGTATATTAGTAAAATAGTAGTCCTAATTCAAATCTTATTCGACTCCAATTTAATTGTTGATGTCTCCATAACAAAATATTATACTACTACTATGGATATGGAGTATGCGATTGTGTTTACAAACATAAATAATTATGAATCAATAAAATAAATGGTGAATTCATAGATTCTAAATGAAAATTATTAACTCCCAAAGTAATAAATGATAAATAATTATTAATTGGTCGCAGTTGCACCAAAGTTCATAGAAGCTTATTTATTGATTCAGATTCATTGAATCACGAAATTATTTATGGCACCAATTATTCATGATTCTTTAGCAATGAATGCAATTTGTCACTGTGATTTATGAATCCTGATTAGGGTTGTGTAAGATCAACCCCTTTATTTTCTTAAGAAGCAATTACTCCATTTGTAGGAATATATTCATGCATCCAGACTTATGAGTTTTTATGTACTATTTTGATCGATTTCAATCACCTTCTATTGTTTTTAATAGTGAATTGTACATTCTATTAACTTATTTGACCATAAAACAAAAGGATGATGGAGACCCGCTAAAATATGAAAGCCAAAAATCTTTCCGAAAACAAATTCGAAGAACTTTGACCTAGTGCAGCTCCTAAATAGAAAAAAAAATTAAAAATATAATTAAAATATAATTAAACTAATTTAAAATATGTACTCCTTATATTACCAGACCCAGATTTTGAATTTTCTCTCCTTTAAAAAATAGATATTCTCATTAAATATTACCAGACCCAGATTTTCTATTTTCTTTCTTTTTAATTTTTCCCCTTTCCCTCTTTCTCTCCCTACACCAAATTAAAACCCTAATTATTCGCCTACACCCCTCTCTTTTTTGGCGAACTTTTTTTGAAATCAAAATGGCGACGGCGCAACAAGGCGGAGCCACCACCACCGCCGCCGCCGCAGCTCCTTCCTATGGCGGAGGAGGAGGAGGAGCTGGGGGAAAGTTCCGAAATAAGCCATTCCGCAAGCCGACGACGCCTTACGAGCGCCCTCCCATCGCCCTCCGCGGCAACGGCGGAAGCAGCAGCTGGTTGACGAAGCTGGTGGTGGATCCCGCCTCCAAGCTCATTTCATATGGCGCGCGCCGCTTCTTTGATTCTGTTTTCCGCAAACGACGCCTCCCTGCGCCGCCTCCTCCTCCTCCTCCCCAGATATCAGGTTACTTCTTTTCGTTTGCTTTGATGTTTTGGTCTTAGCTGCGAATCTTCAAATTCGTGATTCGTTCGAATTATTCGATTTTGTGCCTGAATTATTCTTTTGGTGGTATTGGTTTTATGCAAGCTTTTGTTTTTCTCGAACGAGATGCGTTAATTTTCAGTTCCTGATCTTGGAAATTGTTAATTATGTGAGATCTTAGCTACGAGTTTAGCTGCCATTATGTGTGCCAGGATTCAGTAATTGCCTAATTTATTTAAATTATTATATTGAATAAAAAGGTGGGTGCTTTTGGGCTGGGAGAACTCCGTAAGTCTAGATGCGCCTCACCTAGTTTGAAGTCTTACTGATGTATTTGCTGATGTAAACAGAGTCAAACCATGTATTGAGTGGTGCACGTCCAGACGCAGTTCTAAGTGTAAGTCTTAAGATCTATGGGCTCCTCTGTTTTTACATCTTCGTTGTTTCATTTCCCGTTATGTATTCGTCATGCCCCACGTAGGTGGAATCTGTTGATTGGAGTTGTGAATTGGTAGAGTGTCGGTATTCTTATTTGTGTAATTAGTAACCAATCGAAGATGAAAGTAGGAAAGGTCGCTTGCCAGGTATTTCATTGAGTAGTAATGAACAATGTCTGATTCAATGTTCTTGATGGGTGGCACTAGTAGAGGAGTAGATCTGCCAACTGCTTATCCATTTTTCTTGAAAATGATAGCCATCATGTTTTTTCTTTCCATAGTTATCAAATTAGGAAAGATTGATTTTTATCTTTTTTAATGGTTCATGAATCAATATGGTCTACAGGAGCCTGAAAGTGGTGAACACCGCCAGCCAATAAGTTCTAACGGGACTGGGATCTCTGACCTTGAGCAATTGCTGAAACAAAAGACTTTCTCCAGGTGAGGTTTTATCCAAAAATTTTTTACCCTCACTATAATTTATGAAGTTGTCATGATTTTTCTCTATCCTGCCCGCTCCCATCTGCTGTTAACTAGCAAAACTCTTTACAGGTCTGAAATTGACCATTTGACGGAACTGTTGCATTCAAGAAGTGGAGAAGTGTCTGTTGCGGATGATGGAAAAAGAAATGAAGAGGCTGTGTCAGATTTTGAAAGGCATGGAAAAATTGAAAATGGTATGAATGCAAAAGGAAATGAGGAGGATAGATCTCTTAGAGTTGATTCAAAGGTAACGGAAATTGTGTTGCGTTTCTTTATCATATGCTGTGGTTTGTCAGTCACTCTTTGTTACCATTTTCATATTTCGTGCACAACACAGTCATTTGGCATAGCTGATAGATATATCTTCAGGTTCTTGGGGATAGTATTGCTTCTCCTTCTGAACTTGCAAAAGCTTACATGGGCAGCAAACCCTCAAACTTATCACCATCTGTGCTAGGTAACCATAGTCAAGTTACCCTTAGGGATGATATCAAGATGCTTAGTAACATGAGAACAAAACCTGTCAGCATGTCACTGGCAACGAAGTCTCCAGTCAGCTTTGGTTCACCTGGTAATGGTCATGTTACAAACCCGAGATCTCTTGGTAGATCTGCTATTTACAACATGGCTCGCACTCCGTACTTAAAGGTAACACATACCATTTTAACTTCGTTAGCTTTTTTATATTCTTCATATTTTTTGGGCTTATTTTTGTGGATTTGGTAAATTTCAGAGTAATGGTATCAATCATAATGGCCATTCTGGATTCCTGGTGCCCTCAACATCTCTTATGGTTTTGGAAAATGGTGAAAAATCTGAGCCCAAGTCAATGGTATATTTGGATCTAAAATAGTTTTGTTGTATTTTCGGTAGCAGTTTTGATTGTTCTCATTTTGGTGCAACATTTTGTGTTTCAGACGTTAAAGCGTAGGAGTTTTGTCTTAGATGATGAAATTGGACCTGGTGGTTCAATTCGAAGAATCCGACAGAAATCTAATCAAATAGCACATGGAATTCATTCTGATCGAGTCGGAAGTAAATCTGATGCTAGTCTAGTATCTTCAAAGCAGAAGCTTCCGTTGATTGATGATCGAGAGCACGCCCAGAGAATTATCGAGGGAAATACTTATACTGGTTTTAGCAACCCAAGCACTAGTTATGCTATAGTTCCTTCCAAGTCCAACGGTGCAGATGTAGCTATTGGAAGATTAAAGCCCAAATCATCAGATTCCAATTTGGTTGCTGTGCCTCTGAAGTCAAAATTTATGTTGACGCCAAGTATGCTTCATGGACAGGCTCTTAGGAGCATGGAGGATGCAACTTCTTCAAAGTTGCTGCTGAATGCCCAAGACAGTTACAAATTTGATAGCAGTGCTGGTTTATTGGACACTCGTGATTCTACACCTCAAGACCAAGGAAAAACTGACGAAAATGGGCCAGTAGAAACTTCTTCCCCTTCCGAAACTCACTACCCCGTAAATAACAGTGGCTCTGCAGTATCCTTTGAAGCTTCTTTGGCTAGAGGTCGAAGTTCAGATGATGTAGAAAATTGTTTGTCTCAACCTCAAAACAAGGCAGCTTTTAGAATGAGTGCTCTGGAGGTAAGGAGATTGAACTTTTATGTTGTTTTCAGGTCTCTATTTGGTATCCTTCTAGTTAAGGTGCTTCATTATTTTTCAAAATCAACACAATTTGTTAGAGTATCCAGTTCTTGTTAGTATTCGTTTGAGAGGTGTATGATTAAATTTGCTTAATTTTGTTATGTCCTTCAAGGCTTGAAGTGCATATCTTTCTTGTTTGAGTTCCATGGTCGCTGGAATGAAGTTTTCTATCTTTTGCTCTTTTTGTTGAACTTGCAATTCTTATTGATGTCATTTCTAGGATGATGTCGATTTTGATGATGACGTCCCCAGTATTGGAGGATCACTGGAGGCCCATCACACAGATAGCAAGTTCTCACCTCCTGAAGAACCCAAATTGTTTGAAACAACTATCCAGCCAGAACCGAAATCGCATTCGGACCTTATATTGAGTAAAACAAACGAAGCTAGTAGTGCTGTTGCTAGTGCTGCTCCATCGAGAGAACAAAATAATGGCGCCACAAACCCTGCTTCAGAAAATGTTTCTGCTGCTACTCAGTTCTCTACCCCTCCATCAGTTGCATCTTTTACTGAACCTAAGGAGATGAATAATCCACCATCTCTTTACAGTTTTAGTTCTAAAGTCTCAGATAAGTTGCCTTCCTTGATGCCAGAATCAAGCCCCAGTAAACCAGAAAGCTCTAGCAGGTTAGTTCTATACTATACATGCAGCTTGAAAATTGTATCATACTGTTTTAGGGATATGGTTATGTTCCTCGTCTTAAAGATATTTTCGTGCTACACCCTCGTTTGTCTTATTATTGTGATCTCCTTTAACTTTACGATGTTAGGCTCAAATTCGATTCACATATCTTGAGAACTCAAAACTATCCTTTGCTCTTTGTTAGTGTATGGACTATGGAGTCAATTGTTGCAAATAAGTTAATTATTTTGCCAAACTTTGGGAACAAGCTTCTGTACCTCACTTAATGTATTTAAAGTTTTTACAAAAAAATTAAGCTTATATATTTAGTGTTTATTACCACAGTGGTTTCCCTTTTTGTCAAGTTCCTAATCTAAATCCTGTTTACTACATGTGCAGCTTGTTGAATGTTTTTGCCACATCTAGCTCTCCGGTGACATTTTCGGAGCCAGGCCATGATGGATACCTGAAGTCTCTTGCTGCTGAAGACACAAATGGAAAATCCGTTACTGTTGCCTCTCCTGCATCTGATGGGCCGCTTGTTGCAGGCACTCCTGCAATGTCATTGACTGCCACATCCAGCAACAATACAAATCCCATCTCCACTGCTGTTCCTGCTATTTTTACCTCTTCTGTGAGTGTTTCGGACTCTGTCCCATCTGGTACAGGCAACATTCCCTCAACCAAATTTGGGAAAATCACTTTTGGAGCATCTGAAACTCCTAAAGTTTCAAGGGAAACTGCAATCAAATTCGGTGCCTCTCCTGATCCATCTACTAATGTATCAGCAGCGTCAACTACCATCGCTCCAAGTTCTGGAAGCTCATTTAGCTCTCTGACCAATTTTGGATCGTTTGGGACACCAAGTTCTGGGAATATGACTTCGGGACTCAGTTCATCAACCAGTACTCCATCTGCAAATAATTCAATGGGTTCCCTATTCGGTGGTGCCAGTAATTCTTTTGCACCTGCTATTGGAACTGTTTCTCAGGGGACATCTACTCTGTTGAATTCATTTGCATCAAATACGAGTAGCAGTACTTCTTTTGCTCCTTCCTTGTCCAGTGCTCCAGTTTCCAGTCAGGTCATGCCCTTTGGTTTTAATCCTTCAGCTTCCTCGTCAGATACTGGTGTAGTTGCCTCTAGCAGTGGATCTGCATCTATTTTATTTGGTGCGAATCCTACTGCTGTTTCAAATGGCAGCGCCGGCGGCTCTAGCAGTTTTACTACGTCAAGTTTATTCAGTTTTGGTGCGAGTTCTTCCTCTTCTACAATCAATGCAGTTGGATCGACTGGCGGTGTAACTGCTCCAGTTTTTGGTGCTCTTTTGAGCTCATCAGGCCCTGCTTCAGTAACCACCGGTTCCTTCAGCAGTGCCCCTTCTTCGACCAGTGTAGTTGGATCAATTGGTGGTGCTGCTGCTCCAGTCTTCAGTTTTGGTGCGAGTTCTTCAGGTCCTGCGCCAGCAACCACCAACACTTTCGGCAGTTCCTCTTCTTTTACTGGTGGTGCAACTGCTCCAGCGTCTTACGCTGCTAGCAGTGCTGTTGGATCAATTGGTGGTGCGTCTCCATCCCCTTTCAGTTTTGGGTTGAGCAATCCCGCATCTGCCCCGGCGTCTAACGCTGCTAGCCCATTCAGCAACGGTGCTTCCGGACTTTTTAGCTTTGGTGCAAGTTCTTTGGCCTCATCCTCATCAATCACCGCCTCTGTTAGCTCCAACAGCGCTCCTTCTAATCCCTTCGGTTCTAGTGTGCAAGCTCCTTCAGCTCCTCTCTTCGGCTCATCTCCAGCGACTGGATTTTCCTTTGGTGCACAGCCCACACCCTCCGCTCCAATCTATGCTGCATCTTCTCTGTTCGGTTCATCAACAGCTCAACCATCGAGCTCCCCTTTCTCATTTTCCTCCGTCCCTGCTTCAGTCTTTTCTTCACCAGCCCCATCTCTCAGCCAGCCGGTATTTGGCAACCCGGCCCCCAGTTTTGGAGCCTCCTCGCCAGGGAACAACTTTCAGATGAACGGAGAAGACAGTATGGCCGAAGATCCAGTGCAGTCAACTGCACCGTCTCTTCCTGCATTCGGCCAAGCCTCCCCTGCTCCCTCAGGCTTCATGTTCGGATCAGCAGCTCCATCTCAACCGAACAACCCCTTCGCGTTTGGCAGTCAGCAAAATCAAGCACCTCCTCCTAACCCTTCGATGTTTCAGGCATCAAATAGTCTGGATTTCAACGCCGGTGGCAGCTTCTCGTTGGGCAGCGGTGGAGTCGACAAGTCGGGTCGAAAGTTTGTGAAAGTCAATAGAAACAAAAACAGGAAGAAGTGAAGCTTGGGATATCCATTTGCTCTCATTCAAGAAAAGCTTGGGATATCCATCCATCGGCTCTTCGATATCGGTCGCCGCGGAAAGGTCTGCTGATTTACCATGTCTTCTTCATCTTCCTTATATGGAAATTTTGAGCGCACCAAACTTTGTAGAATGTATTGATATTGTTAGAAAGAGAGGTGTGTGTAATTGAACTTGAATCTGTGTTGAAGAATAAGTCATGTAATTCAATATCACATTGTATAAGCATTGCCAACTGTTTTACAAATTCGTTGTGTCATTATCTTTTTTGTGTAGTGCTGTTGGTTATCTTATATACTACCAAACTAGTTTTAAACGTTAAATGCCAAAAACATTATAATAAAATAACGTAGAGTTCATTATAACTTTATTTATAGTTCATTAAATGGAATTCAGATATTTAAAAACAAGAGTGAACTACGTAAATGGTCTCTGAACTTTAAAAATATCATAGATAGTCTCTAAACTAAAGTGTAATCACATTCATGGTACTTTTTCACTATTAATCACAATTTTGCACCAAAAATGCCCCCAATGCATGAAGAGCATTTTTGGACATTCTTATCTAGGTACTGAATATGATATTTTCTCTATCTCTCTCCAATATATTAGATACGATATTTTCTTATAGTTTGAATATCTAAAATAATATTTTTATTTTCTAAAACTTTTAGAGAAAAAGAAATAAAGAAAATGATATAAAGTGGTTGAAAAAGTGAAATAAAAATTATCATTTCAATACTCAAACTATAAGAAAATAGCATATCCAATACTTAATATAAAAGTCCAAAGTTAAAACGTTATCATGCATAATTTAAAATTTATAGTTCATTATAAGTTTATTATTAGTTCATTATAATGAACTTCATGTTATCTTATAATGATGTTGTTTGGTGTTTAAAATTTAAGACTGTTTTGATATTGATCATAGTGTCGGTGTGCTAAGACTATTTTTTCACAAAAGTACTAATGTATGGCATAGTTTTTCCCCAAACAAACTTTAAAATGCTGTTTGAATAAATCTTACAAATATCGACTCTGATATGCACAAAATATTAACAAATTAAACACCAAAAAATAATCATCATAAAATAAAAAAAGACATTTTATTGATTGGCAGGCTGTTAAGAGCACAATTCTCTTAACGAAGAAATCCTGCGATTACACTCGCAACACACCAATCCGGCGCCCCGAACGTTGGGGTCGGCGGCTCAATTCGTGGCTGGCGCGGAGAACTTCCTCCGTCGGCAGTCTTCAAGGTTTGATAAGGAGTATTGCACAAGTAATGTGGGAATATTATTTCTTCATTCCATGAATAAAAAGATAACAACCTAGCCCTATTTATAATACTAGAATACTAGCTTAGGGAACAAGAAAACAAAGATATAGAAAAAGATATACAAATCCCTAATATATCTAAACTAAATAATAATAGTATAAGACTCGTATCAACTCCCCCACGGTTAAAATTCACCTTGTCCTCAAGGTGGGAACCACGAAGCAAAAAGGAGAGTTGAAATCAGAAGCTTCGGCGTGGCAACTCCTCCTGGATCAAACACACATCGAACAGCTGACCGTCTCCCTTCTTCACCTCCATAAAAAATCAATAAAGGTAGACTAATGTGGTCGTCCAAATTCAACGCTAAAATGGAAAGTTCTGCCACACAGTCATGAATGCTCAAACACGGCGTGTTATTTCGCAGAGGAATCAACCTTGGATCGACGTCGAGCGATGTTGAACGTTGATTCAGACTTGTAACATCACCAACATTCAAATCCTTATAGACACAAGCACTTTCGTGGAAAATAGTGTAATCACCAATAGAACCATCCACCTCTTTATCTTCTAGCAATGTCTCCTCCTTTTCACCAATCTTCTCATCAGATACCCCAACGAGCACTTGCGGTGGCTCATTGTCGTTCTTGACAATCCCTTTGTTCTTGAGGAACTCTCCAGGGGACTCGTTGTTTGGAACATCAAGAGGAGCGCCATCATTGTAAACATCGGTAATGTCATTGGGAACATCATCACCGAATACTATTGTGGGAGTATTATCAGTTTTCTCTTCGGCTAAATTCACATCTTGAATGTTCTCCTCAAACTCCTCCCCATCATCCGCATAACAAAGAATGCGTTGTTTACACACATGTCCCATCACCCATTTCTCGGGACAGTGCCAGCAGAGACCCAACCTGGACCGTTCAGACCTCTCCGCCTGGGAGACTCGTATTAGCGGCAGGCGTGGCTGCTCCGGAATTTGACTGGACACACGTGCGGGCTGACTGTACTCCCGCGTTGGCTTTTCGGTGGAGTAGCGGGACTGGTGGGAGGCGGGCTGGACTCGCGCTCTCACCTCCTCCCGAGGGCGAGGTCGGTCCCAGCACGTCTCCGAGCGTCGGGGACGGTCAACGGTCAGGTAGCCGCGGTCCTGTTGTTGCGCCGGTGGGTCCCAGCACGTTGGGCGGTGCCGCTGCGTTGCGGTTGTCGGGTAGCGATCAAACCCTAATTGGGTCTGATGATCTCCGCGATCAGATAGGTGGCCACCCCTCTCGATGTAGCCACCGCGGTGTCGGGGCCAAGCGTCTTGCGCGCGATCGCGGTACCCGATGGGCTGGTATCTCGGCCGTGGGCGACGATCAGGTGGATCCAAGTGGTGTGAGACGTAGGGTAATTCTCGATCAGGCCACGACGGCAGACGGAGTACTTCCACCCGGCTGCTCGGAGGGTCCCAACTGGTTACACGGCGAGGTTGGGCCTGCTGGTAGGGCCGGAATGGCTGTGTGGCCTGAGGGAAGTCGTATTGACGACGGCGATAGCCGGCGTAGTCGTATGACATGTTGACAGACTGAGGCGTGGCTGTGGTGGTTGATGATCGTCTGACTTCGACGCGGCACGCGGGAATCCTTCCCGTCGGGTGTTGCAGAAGTAATGTTGTCCTGCGGCTAGAGCTCGGCGGACAGGCGGGACTCGACAACCAAAGCAGTTGTTGTGCGCGGAATGTTTTCTGTCGGGCAGCGGTGTAGCTTCGGTTCGAGATGGTGGGAGGGTCAACTCTCAATGAAAGCACCAGTTGTTAAGAGCACAATTCTCTTAACGAAGAAATCCTGCGATTACACTCGCAACACACCAATCCGGCGCCCCGAACGTTGGGGTCGGCGGCTCAATTCGTGGCTGGCGCGGAGAACTTCCTCCGTCGGCAGTCTTCAAGGTTTGATAAGGAGTATTGCACAAGTAATGTGGGAATATTATTTCTTCATTCCATGAATAAAAAGATAACAACCTAGCCCTATTTATAATACTAGAATACTAGCTTAGGGAACAAGAAAACAAAGATATAGAAAAAGATATACAAATCCCTAATATATCTAAACTAAATAATAATAGTATAAGACTCGTATCACAGGCTGTGCTGCCGCCACCGCCGGCGGCGTTCTCCGGCAGATAGGGCAGGTTGGGTGAATCATGAGCCACGGATCAATGCATCTCCGGTGAAACATGTGCCCGCACTCCGGCATCATCCGCACCTCCTCGCTCTCTTTATACTCCCCAAGGCACACGGCGCAGCCTCCCGCGGCGCCGGCGCCGGAGCCGCCGTAGGTGTAGACCGGAATGGCGTTAATGGCGGCGGCGTCGAGGCCGTCGCCGTCTTCGCGCTTGACGACGACCTGGACGTATGCGCCGGCGGCGTGATCGCCGGCGGAGTAGGGGCGGTGGAGGGCGGCGGAGGAGAGGATTCTCTTGTAGTTCTTGTAGTCGTGGTAGATGACGGCGACGACGATGATGAAGGCAATGGCGCCAACGACATAGAGGAATGAGCGAACCCCGCTGTCATTGATCGGGCTCTCAGAGTCTTCGCCGTAGGTGGCGGTGGCGGCGGCGATGAAGGCGGCGTTGCTCATTTGTTGGAGAATAGGGTTTTTTTCTTTAATTTGGAGATTTATGGAGTCTTTTTTTTTGTCAGCATATACAATTGGTTTTGGTTTTGGTTTTGGTTTTGGTTTATATACTGTTTCTTACTCCATATTGGTTACTACTACTAACTTTTAGGAGTCAAACTCGATTTTGTGTAAATAATGAGGGTTCATCCAAATCAAGACTTACTTGAAAATTCACCAATATATGAGGGATTGATATTTGATAATGGAAGGACCTAGATTTGTACGTATTTTATATATAAAGGAGCTAATAAACTTTATTTTGTGATTAATGGATATGATTTACTACTACTTTTCAGTATTTTATTTGTTTTTAATAGTTTGATAGGATATGATTTACTTTCTTAGATATTCTTTTTTATCTTCCTACATTATTAATATGTGGAAAATATTGATCAGAAGACATCAAACAATATTTTTATGATTCACGCTTTCTCTAAAAGTCTCTCTTTTCATTCTTTTTTCCCTCTACAAATGTTCGTTCTCTGCAACGATAGATCAAGGGTCTATCAAAAGCATAACTTAGTTATAACTTATAAGACATGTATTAAATATGTCAGGTATTCGAGACATTACGAAATAAAATAAAATAAAATCATTTTGACTTTGTCGAAATATAATACTACACTAGAAGATACAGTAAAAAGGAAAAAAAATAATTTTTACTATACACTAATAATGTGTTAAATATTTAAAAGTATTACTAATTGCATTATTAGGGTATGCTAACAATATATCGTCGATATATTACTATGGTCATTTTAGATATTATAAGTGGTCATTATACGCTTGTGACTAATAATTGTTTCTCAATTATTCTTGTTTCTCAATATAGTAACTCGAACCTTCAATCTATTATTTCAAATGAAAGCGTCTTACCAATTAAAAAGCGCTTCTATGCGCGTCTTACCAATTGATGTTTGATGGCTTTACAAATATATATATCAATCTATTATAAGTATTTGAATTTGGAAAAATATTAAAATTGGTTGGCTAGTGTCTCACCAACGATCCCTCTCTTACGCGTCGCCTGTAACGCGTCCCTCCTCCACTCCCCACCCACGAGACGAGCCACAATGTTGCCATTGCGCATGCTCGAATTAGGCCATTCACATCCATGTCTCAATACCGTCTTTTAACCGTCTCATCCCTTCACTATTCATGGGCCCTACTGCACTTTTTACCTCATCTCTTAACTAAGAGACGGCACATGCATCCATCCATCTCTTAACCATATCATCCATTAACTATTCATTCAATTTCATTTTTTATTTTTATTTCCAACAAATTCAATTAATATTTCATTGAAATATTAAAATAATACTAATAATTCATAAAATCATTAAAAATCACAAAAATAACAAGATCCGAAAATACAAAAAATACATAATTGAAATCCTAATATTACAATTTATTGAAATCCGCATAATCATGGAAAGTGATGCGGTGATCGTCTAACGGTTGCCAAATTTTGCCCAAATGTGCTCCATTAGATCCTACTGGAGTTGAGCGTGGGCGATAGAGTCACGTGTCCTTGCCCGAACATACAACCGCTCTTGCAAAGACGGATACACTCCACTGCGAGGCGGACTACTTGCGGTAGAGCTTCCCGGGGTTTCAAGGTCGAACCAATTTCCCGCCTCAGGTCCTTCGTCGGCGACAATTATGTTGTGCAAGATTATGCACGTATACATGATGTTGACCATATTCTGCATAAACCACGTACGAGCCAGAGATTTGATAATGTTGAATTGAGCTTGTAGAATCCCGAACGTTGTCTCCACATCCTTGAGAGCAGCCTCTTGCCTCTGCGCAAAAAGAATCTGTTTTTCGTTTATCAGCCTGTTGAACGTCTTCACGAAGGTTGGCCACTTCGGATAGATGCCGTCGGTAAGATAGTACCCCATTTTATACTAGCGGTTGTTAGCGGTGAAGTTGATGGCCGACGTTTTACCATTCAAAACTTCGCTGAAGAGGTCGGATTGGTTGAGCACGTTGACGTCGTTATTCGATCTGGGGACCCCGAAAAACGCATGCCAAATCTATAGCTGGTAGTCGGCAACGGCCTCGAGTATAACGGTGGGGTGGTTCCTTTGTGGCCGTTCGGCAATCAACGTTGTCGAGCATCCCAGGGAATCCGTGCACTGTTTTATGAAGTCGGAGCAGAAACTAACAATCTGCGGTGCTTGGCTTCTTGAGAAATTCATCGGTGAAGGCTGTCCGGACGCCTTTGCAGAAGTTCATCAAACACATTCTCCTTGTGCTTTCCCCAATGTGCATGTACTCGTCAAACAAATTCGCCGTTTGTCCAGTAGCTAGCTGACGGATTGTTGCAGTACATTTCTGGAGCGTCGTGAGACTAGGACGGCCAGTAACGTCGAACCCTTCTTGGAAGTACTCTTCCCGGACCGCTAATGTATTTGCGATATACAGAAATAGATCCCGCCGCATGCGGAAACGACGACGGAATTAGGTATCTCCCCATACCGGGTTCTCACAGAAGTAATCTCGTACCAACCTTGCGGCGGCTTCCTCCCGGTCACGATGGATGTATTTCCCGGGTCATTTTTGATGCGCCGCGGCTTCCTCCTCCTCCCTACGTCGATCTTCTTCTAGTGATTCTTCCATCATTCGACGCATTTGCTCAAATGGATCATGAATGGATTAAATTTGGGAGAAGAATTGGAGAGATGATATGATAGTGATGAGAAGAAAAAAGATGATAGATAGTGTGTTTATGTGTAAAATGAAAGACGTTAATAGGAGTATTTTTACAATAAAAAAAAAGAAAAAAATTACCGTTTAAAAATTTTAAATTTTTTTCCCCGGAAAATAGATTTTTTTAAAAAAAATTTATTGCATCAGCATGACGACGCCAACTCGCGTGCCGGCGAGTGGGCGTCACGCCGCGCTCCAGAGCTCGCCACGTGGCGCTGGCGCGTGACGAGACAGCCCGCCACCCCCCTTCCCCCGAGCTACGCGACGAGACGGAGCAGCTGCATCGGCGTCTCGATGCGGTCTCGTCTCGCCGGGACGAGACCGAGCCCGCATCGAGACGCCGATGCAGATGGTCTTAGCCCTACATAGCAATACATATTTTATTTTTATAATCCATCAAATCAACGAAGGGAGTATATATTGTCAACACACATTATTTACGTAAGATTAATATACAACAAATTATAGATTTTTTTTGTAGTATTAAATGATGTCAAAATTTTCTCATAGCTCAAAATATTGTCTCTAATCAAAATGTTTCTTTTACTAATTCAACATTAATTCTCTTACGCAAAAAATTACTACTTACGTGCATACGATTGTTTCAACTAACAAACCATTAGAAAAACCAAAAAAATTAGAGATCCATAGACCATTGTTAATTGGCAGGCTGTTCTACCGCCGCCGCCGCCGCCGGCAACGGCGTTTTCCGGCAGATAGGACACGTGGGATGGATCATGAGCCACAGATCAATGCAGCTCCGGTGAAACACATGGCCGCACTCCGGCATCAGTCTCACCTCCTCGCTCTCTTTATATTCCCCGAGGCACACGGCGCAGCCACCTCCGGCGGCGGCGGCGCCGCTGGGCCCGAGCCGGGCGTAGGTGTAGAGCGGAATAGCGGAGATGGCGGCGGCGTCGAGGCCGTCGCGCTGGATGACAACGTGGACGGAATCGCCGGCGCCGGCGAAGTAGCGGCGGCGGACGGAGGAGGAGAAGGGGGAGGAATTGGGGCGTGATTTCTTGCACTTGTAGGAGAAGTAGGTGATGATGATGAAGATGGCGAGGACGGCGACGGAGAGCCCCACGCCGTAACCGAAGCCACAGAGGACGGTGTCGGCGATCGGGCTGTCGGAATCATCGCCGTAGTCGGTGAAAGTGGTGGTGGTGGTGGTGTTATTCATTTTTTTCACTTTGGGATTATGGAGTTCTATTTCTTTCCCCCACTCTCATATATGTGTGTTTTAATTTGGAGAAGAATTATGAGAAAATCAAAAAGCCCTCCTCAATTAGGTCCATTCTCCACTAGTCAACTTTATGATATACAGGTTTGGTTTTGGTGTCATATTAGTTACTATTACCTTTGGAGTCCACTTGATCTTAGGGAAATAATGAGGTGTTTTCTAAACCAATATTTACTTGGAAACTCACATATCTTTAACTAATTAAATCAGAGGAGATGACGATGAAACGTAATTTAATTGTATGACATTTTTTTATAGGTGGTGTTCGATTTTTTAGATAAAATAATATCAAGATATAATCTAGGATTGATTTGTGAAATTGTTTTAGTCATGTAGGGTTAACTATGATTAATTATCCATGATTATCTATCTAGAATTGAGTATCATGAACCAAACACACTACATATTTAATCTCGGAATGCAAACTGAACAACCTCATAGAATATATGTTTAAATTATCACGAATTAAATTAGACATCTCTTTAAAACGTCACTGTAAAAAAGGAAAGGAAAAAAAATTGAAGGTGAAAGGGATCCTCAACTTTTGATATTAACTCGTCTTTGACTTTATTACTAATTGCGTTATTAATTTGGGTATGTCTACGTTATATTGAAATTTTAGATATTACTAGAAGGGGTCAACTATCTTGGTATTCTTAGGTCATCCGCAACGCTGTCTCTTATCCGTCTTTTAACCGTCTCATCTCTTCACTATTCATGGACCCCACTGTACTTTTCATCTCATCTCTTAACTAAGAGACTGGACCTGCAACCCTCCATCTCTTAACCGTCTCTTAACCATCTCATCCCTTAACTATTCATTCAATTTCATTTTTTATTTTTATTTCCAACAAATTCAATTAATAAAAACATACTTCATTAAATAAAATAAAATTACAACTTAAAATTCTAAAAAAATTAAAAACCACATTAATAAAATCCTAAAAAAAATAAAAAATACATAATTTAAAATCTTCCACTCACTCTCTCTAAATTCAAAATCTCAAAACTAAAAGAAGCAGAAGAAACAATTGTCTAATGGCGATCATGTGCGTTTACTGATAACCAAATTTAGCCCAAATGTGCTCCATTAGATCCTCCTGGAGTTGGGCGTGGGCGGTAGAATCACGTGTCATTGTCCGAACAGACAACCGATCTTGCATAGACGGATGCACTCCACTGCGAGGCGGACTACTTGTGGTAGAGCTTCCCGGGGTTTCAGGGTCGAACCAATTTCCCGCCTCAGGTCCTTATCGGCGACAATCATGTTGTGCAAGATTATGCACGTATACATGATGTCGACCATATTCTCCATAAATTGCCTACGAGCCGGGGCTTTAATAATGTTGAAGCGAGCTTGGAGAACCCTGAACGCTCTCTCTACATCCTTGCGAGCAGCCTCTTGCTTCTGCACAAAAAGAGCCTATTTTTCATTCACCGGCCTGTTGAACGTCTTCACGAAGGTTGGCCACTTCGGATAGATGTCGTAGGCAAGATAGTACCCCATTTTATACTGCCGATTGTTAGCGATGAAGTTGATGGTCGGCGCTTTACCATTCAAAACTTCGGTGAAGAGGTCGGATTGGTTGAGCACGTTGACGTCGTTGTTCGATCCGGGGACCCCGAAATACGCATGCCAAATCCATAACCGGGAGTCGGCAACGGCCTCGAGTATAACGGTGGGGTGGGTGCCTTTGTGGCCACTCGTGTATGACCCCATCCACGCCACAGGGCAATTCTTCCATTGCCAATGCATGCAATCGACGCTGTCAAGCATCCCGGAGAATCCGTGCACTTCTTCGTGAAGTCGGAGCAGAAACTGACAATCTGTCGTGCTTGGCTTCCGGAGAAATTCGTCTGTGAATGCTGCTTGGACGCCTTTGCAGAAGTTTATCAAACACATTCTCCCGGTGCTTTCCCCAATATGCAGGTATTCGTCGAACACATCCGCCTTTCGTCCATTAGCAAGCTGACGGACTGCTGCAGTACATTTCTGTAGCGTCGTGTGATTGGGACGGCCAAAGGCGTTGAACCTTTCTTGAAAGAACTCTTCCCGGGCTGCCAATGTATTTGCGATGTGCATAAATAGCCGTTTTCGCATGCGGAAACTACGACGGAAGTAGGTCTCTCCTCATACCGGGTTGTCACAAAAGTAGTCGCGTACCAACCTTGCGGCGGCTTCCTCCCGGTTACGATGGATGTATGTCCGGGATCGCCTTTGAGGCGCCGCGGCTTCCTCCTCCTCCCGACGTCGATCTTCTGCTTGCAATTCTTCCATTATTCGACGCATTTGCTCAAATGGATCCATGAATTGATTAAATTTGGGAGAAGAATAATGTTTTGAGATGAATAATGTAGAGTGTTTGAGTGAGAATAGAGAGTTTTTTTTGTGGATTAATTTGTGGGAATGATTTGATATTTATAGAAGTGATTGGGGGCTTAAAAAATTCAAAAAAAAAATAGTAAAAAATGGCTATAAATGGCTAGTATAATTTTGGGATTTTTTTATTTTTCGAATTTTTTCTGATTTTTTTTTAAAAAATAAAAAATACATTTTCAACGGAAATAAACGACGCCCACTCGCGGGCGTCACGGACGAACCGCATCTCGCCACGTCGCCAACGCGCTCGGCGAGACAGCTCGTCGAGTGTCTCTCCGAGACAAGTTACGGGACGGGCCGAGGACGAGACGAAGCCCGCAACGAGACGCGTTGCGGATGCCCTACCATTGGTTGATTTTGTGTTTGATAAGTCTATGATGATAGATTGATAGTTCCCTTTTGGTTGCTAACTACAATAATCAACCAGCCACCACAAGTTTTGTCGGAATGTTACTCACAATTTTATGAAAAAATAGACATCATGTTTTCTCATATTAATGACCTCGTCTTATGATGATAGATTGATAGTTCCCTTTTGGTTTTCACATGTATGCATAAAATATTTAATATTATTCAAAAAAATATATTCCCTCAATTTAGTCTATCAGTACTTAGTATTTTTAGGGACATCTCAACTTATATGACTCATTTATTCTTTTCTTAAAATTAATTATGATTCTTTTTTTTTCTTTTATTATCTCTTCGTTTAAAAGCGAAATATATTTTTTTAACTGCTGATATTTGTATGTAATTATTCTATGTTGCGCTTATTTATAACTTCATAGTATATATCATATCAACATACACTATTATAGATTTTTTTTACTAATTCAACATTCTTTTACAAAAAAATACTTACATACCACTATTTGAATTCATCAAATAATTAAAAAAACAAAAAAATAATACTCTTCCTGTCCTCTAAAAATAGAAAAGGAAAAATTTTCTTAACTAGAATTAGTCTAATTTTAAGGGACTAGAATTAGTCTAATTTTAAGGGACGGCCACATACTGTAAAACTTGTTCTCCTTATATTCCACAAGGCACACGGCGCAGACGCGGGGCTCGAGCTGGGCGTAGGTGTAGACCAGGATGGCGTCGAGGCCGTTGATGACGTGGACAGATGCGTCGGCAGCATGATCGGCGGCGGAGGAGCGGCGGCGGACGGCGGAGGAGAGGGAATTGGGCTGAGATGATCTCTTGCACTTGGTGATGTCAAGTCAGTGATGACGGCGAAGATGAGCCACACGCAGTACCCGAAACCGCCGCCTTCTTCCTTCCTTCCGGCCGGCGTTGGGAACCGCTCGGGCCGGCGACGGGGTTACCCAAGTTAGCTCCGGCAAGTTGGCTAGTCACATCTTCGGAGCCGGCGTCGGATAGGGATACCGACATCGACCATTTGGAGGAGGAGCTAGAGGAGGATGTTACGCCTCCCCTATACTTCGGATGCGACCGCATCTACGGCCAAATGTTGAGGTACTTGAACGGCTTGTAGTTCATGGATTGGTAGGTCGCCAAGGCGGAACTGATGATGTCAAGCTCGCTCTGACCACTCCCCGCCGACCGCTCTTCCTGGAGGTAATACCCCTGGACTTTTAGATTTCTTTGTTGCTTCTGTATATGGCATTGCGCACCATACTCTCGTTGTGCTCGATTGTTCCAGCCGGCCGGTTTTGATTGTACCGGCGAATGATGCGCCACCAATAATGGTCACCGGATTGGTTCGTGCCAACCTCTGGATCTTCGGAGATTGACAAGAACGCTCTGAACAATTGCTCCATCTCCCCCGGAGTGTACGAGGTGCGGACACCGCGAGTAGAAAGAGGAGGAGTTTGAGGGGGGCCGCTCCCTCCCGCTCTAGGCATGGATGGCTCGGGCGTCCAACCGTATTGCCCTTCGGGGGCATCTTGGTCGTTGATCGGGTAAGGCCGGTAGCCACCCGAAACTTGCGAACCTTGGGTTTGAGGAGGGGTCGAATATTCCATTTTCGGACTAGGAAACGGTTGTGAACCGAACCAATCGGGGTTCCAACCGTGGGAGCCGGATGGGTGATCGCTGGAGCCAAACATTGTGTTGTTGTAAGAGTGAAAGAAAGATTGAGAATTGAGAATGGAAATGAGAAAATGTAGATGAAAATTGTGTAGTTTGGTGCGGACAACGGTGCCGCGCCGCTGACACGGACGGACGAGCGTGTGCTTGACGCTATGGCTGCTCTTAAATGGTGGACGGGGGGAGTATAATTTAATTCCTATAAATCTATCAAATCATCGACATTTTGTACAAATTTTAGTTAAAAAGTTCCATCATTAAATCATATTACAAGAGAATTTGTTGTCTCAAATTCTGATATTTTTAAATTATAGACCCCTCATTTTTCTATATTTTCTCGACTCCATATAAATAAAATATGCTCATATTTGTGAACTAGTTCTCTATTCTATTACAATACTCCACTAAATAAGATTAATATACATCAAATTTTATATTTTATATTTGGTAATTAGCAAGGGTATGCACGACCAAATTCAATAACTATTCCACATACTAATTTGTAGGCACGGGTGGGGCAACTAGTTCAATTATAGATTTTATTTGTATTAAATGATGTCCAAACTTTCTCAAAGCTCTATACGCACAAAATATTTCTATTACTAATTCAACATATTATATAAAAGAAAATACTTGCATACGACTGTTTCCATTCATCAAACAATTACATAAAACAAAAATATACATTATTGATTGGCAACTGTTGCAGGCTGTTCTACCACCGCCGCCACCGGCGTATTCCGGCATATTGGGCACGTGGGATGAATCACGAGCCACGGATCAATGCAGCTCCGGTGAAACACGTGCCCGCACTCCGGCATCAGCCTCACCTCCTCGCTCTCCTTATAATCCCCAAGGCACACGGCGCAGCCGCCGCCCACGGCGGCGCCGCCGCCGTGGGCCCTGAGCCGCGCGTAGGTGTAGAGCGGGATGGCCGAGATGGCGGCCGCGTCGAGGCCGTCGCTGCGGACGACGACATGCACCGACGCGCCGGCGCTGTGATCGCCGGCGAAGTAGCGGCTGCGGAAGGAGGAGGAGGAGAAGGAGAGGGAATTTTGGTGTGATGATTTCTTGCACTTGTAGGAGAAGTAGGTGATGACGACGAAGATGGCGAGGACGGCCACGGAGAGCCCCACGCCGTACCCGAACCCGCCTAGGGCCGTGTCGCCGATCGTGCTGTCGGAGTAGTCCCCGTAGTTGGTGGCTGTGGCGGCGGTGTTGCTCATTTGTTTGAGAATATGGTGGTTTATTACTTGGAGATTAAGGTGCTTTTATTTGTAAAAGATTGAAAGTAAAAGCCCACCCCAATTAAGACATTCTCCACTAGTCAACTTTATGATATAGGTATATTATATATATAGACTTGGTTTTAGTTTCATATTAGTTGATTACTCTACTTGCCTTTTGGAGTCAACTCGATCTTAGGGAGATAAAATGAGGGTTTTTCAAAATCATGATTTACTTGAAAACTCACCCATCCTTAACTAAAAGCGTGAGAGGATGACGATGAAGCGTAATTTAATTGTAAGATGTTACTCATGCATTTAAAAGATCAGGTGTTTCGAGTAATCACAATATAAACATAAAATTATCATTGACCCTCTTTAAAAATAATACACTACTCCCTCGTCCGCCATTAAGAGTCTCATTTCTTGGCTGCACGAGGTTTAAAAATGTTAAGAAAAGTGGATGGAAAAAGTTAGTGGAATGTGGGTCACATTTATATATACTATTAGTTTTAAATGAAATGTGATGGAATGAGTTAGTGGAATGTGGGACCCTATTACCATTTATGGTAAAAGTGAACCGGGACTCCTATTTGCAGACTGACTAAAATGAAAAAACGGAACTTTTATTCGCGGACGGAGGGAGTAGAAAAGAAAATTCAAAGGTGGGAAGCTTGATCCTCATGGAGATGTCATTGACTTTTAACTGTCTACAAATCAGCGAGAGAATTAGTTGATATATTTGTCAGTGAAAACTCATGAGTCTGGACTTTTAACTGTCTACAAATCAGTGAGAGAATTAGTTGATATATTTGTCAGTGAAAATTCATGAGTCATTGACTTTTAACCGTCTACAAATTAGCGAGAGAATTAGTTAATATGTTTGTCAGTGAAAACTCTTTCTCATGAAAGGCCCATCTTATTGATAATGATGAATGAATTTTTTACTAGTAAAATTTAGTGAGCTAAATATTTAAAAAGGAATAGAGATTGCGTTATTTGGGCATGTCGACAATATATTATATACATTGAAATTGTAGATATTAGTAAGAGGTCAACTACCCTGGTATTCTTATCCCATTTGCTGATCTTGTAGTTTGATAAATCTAGTGGAGGTTTATTGTAACAAGTTGATAACTACGGCAGTCAACCAGCCACTACAAGTTTGGTCAGAATGTCACTTACAATTCTAGGAAAAAATAGACATCATATTAATGAGCTTTGTGTTTTTGATTAATTATTTTTCGTGCAACTGTTCGCAGTTTTAATCACCCAAACAAGAAGTTTAGTATAATATTGAACCCAATTACTATGTCAAACAATATTCGTCCTCTTACAAGTCTCATTTGCTTTGATCAGGAATTTTAATAAATTTATTGAATACCATGAATTTTAATAAATTTATTGAATACAAAAAGAATAATCTCATTTGCTTTCAACACACGTTTTAATAATTTGTTCAGCATTTATTCTATGTGCAAACAAAGCTAATAAATTCCTCACAAGTTGGAGGAAAAGCATAGAATCTAGTAGAGTTGACAAGTACTAAAAATTGCATTATTTCATCTCAAAAACCAAGACTTTAATAATTAAATTCATTACGAAATTAATGCTAGACATGTAATTAGTAGAAAAACTGCACTGAGACTTTTGATTATCTCACTAGAAAAAGCCAATAATATCCATAATGTTATCAATGAGTTAAATCTCCCAAATAGAGTTAAGACTATATAAGAGCATTCACTAAGCAATGAAATGAAATAGATTTAAGATTGCAATACCACTTTGTCGAAAACAGATAATTCCTAATACACATCAATCAACCGAAAAATATAGTACGGTCTTTTCTAACTTGCGAAAAGACAAGACATCCCCGGAAAGGAAAAGAGATAGCGATACCGAGTAGTCATCACTGCTGGGCGCACTGCACTCTCTGAGCGCCCCCCGGCATGTCATCGTCTTCATCATATGCCTCTTGGGCTTGCTGGTGCTGCTTTCTGCGCATCTCCTCTTCCATATTTATGTCATGCAGGGTAGTCTCCTCGCATTCGTCTATTTCCATATCCGTCAGCTTAGTTGTAGGCCTTGGGGGAAGCACAGCCTCCAGGGATTTGCTTTGCTCCGGGCTCAACATATCAGGGAATTCAACGGTGAATTGAATATACAATTTTCCTTTCATGAATGGCCTCTGGTACATTGGCATCCCTTCATCGTTGATCGCTTTGGATTGGTCTGAGTCACAGAAACATTAAGGTTAAATTGAGGTAAAACACAGGCCGGACTAAGTCAAGATTGCAAATTCTATACGATGTTCTAACTTACCAGGTTTGATAACTTCCCCAGGTTCGGATTTAATGAGGAGCTGGCGGCCATCCAAGTGAGTCAAAATAAATTGGAAGCCACATAGTGCTTCGGTTAGTGTCAATGTATGTCCAACAAAAAGATCATCGCCCTTCCTCTTGAACTTAGGATGCTCCTTTTGTTGAAGTACGAAGACTATATCTCCAGTGACAGTATCAGGCTGCAAAAATACAAGCCATCAGTTACAAAACAACACAAATTTAAGATGCTACTTCAGTAAATACCAACTAAAAAGGACTCTTAGTTACCGCTTCATCAGCTTCGCCTGGGAACGTGATTTTCTGTCCATGCTGCATACCCTTCTCAACCACAACTTCCAAAACCTTCTTTTCTTGCATAACCTTCTCACCCTTGCAGTGAGGGCAGCGATCCTTGTCGCTAATGGTTTCACCAGTACCCTTGCACTCGTTGCAAGGATGTTGCATCTGTTGAATCATAGAAGGGCCAAGGTGTCTGATAGACACCTTCATCCCAGATCCTTGACAACCAGAACATTTCAATGAAGCTCCAGATTTTGACCCCTTCCTGCAGCCACACCCCAGCAAACACATAATAGTTCAGTAACGGCCAACTTGACAATTACAATAAAGATTCAGGACAATATGACACAATAAAACTCACCCCTTGCATTTGGGGCAGAGCACATTGCGGGACAAAGACAGCTTCTTTGATGTTCCATTATACAAGTCATCCAGAGAAACTTTGAGAGGATGGATAACATCCTCACCCCTTCTTTGCCTCCTACCTCTGCTACTTCCACCGCCTGTCAACGACAAAAAAATAATAAAAATACAGATTTTTAACTTTTTGCATGATCAAGTCAATTCAAGACATAGTAAAACGAATGCATAATTGCATACCTCCAAATGGATTGCCACCGCCAAAAAAGGACTCAAAGATGTCAAAGGGGTTGTGGCCTCCACCACCTCCACCGCCCATTCCTTCCTTGAGAGCATCCTCACCATACTGATCGTAGATCTCACGCTTCTCGGGATCACTCAATACTTCATAGGCTTGTGCAATCTCTTTAAACTATAACACCCAGAAAGATAATTTTTCATATTGCATCCAAACAAATTCAATACTTCAATGTCAGTCAAAGCTAGAAAAAGCATTAGGAGGAACAGCTCAACTCAAAATCAGCAATTTTAGATACCATAGTCGGCATTAAGAAACTATCACAAAGAAATGCTAACAAAAACTAAACCAAATTCACAGGATCAAAACTATTGAAATTTACTACGACTACAGCATTGTGTATTCCTATTTGATTGACCTAAGTTTGTGTGCAAAATGGTACCGAAAAATAATTTTAATCAGTCCCTAATTTATCGACATCTTTCAACATGGCGAGCTTTAATTGGAGAAACAGAAATCAGGAGGGGAAAAAAGCAACACATAAATAGTGCACAAAGAACCACTGTTCCTATAAAAAAGAATCAGTAAATTAATTTTTTTTGAATGAATATCTCAACCAACATCATTCCAAATATCCACTCAAATAATTTAAACAGCTCAATTGAGCTGATTAGGGAGCAAAGTATCACTATACCTTAAAGAGGCAGTAAATTAATTTTTTTGAATGAATATCTCAACCAACACGATTCCAAATATCCACTCAAATAATTTAAACAGTTCAATTGAGCTGATTAGGGAGTAAAGTATCCCTATTCCTATAAAAAGAGGCAGCAAATTAAACTTATTAAATGATTATCTCAACCAACATTATTTCAAATAACAATTCAAATAACGTAAACAGCTCAATTGAGCTAATTATGCAATCCAACAAAACTCATTCAGGCATACATAAAATAAAACTAATATCTTCACACATTCAACATTGCAAAAAAAAATTCACCGATCTAGAACTCCACCAATCAAAAATTAAACACATAAAAACCAAATTAACTCCACAAGAAGGTACCTTCTCCGGATCTCCGCCTTTATCGGGATGATTCTTGATCGCGGATTTGCGATACGCCTTCTTCAGATCGTCCTGTGAAGCATTCTTCGGCACTCCCAATGCCTCATAGTATTTGGTATTATCGCTTTTCTTCGGCGCTCTCCCGAACATCTCTGCTGCTCTGTAAATCCTTCAAAATCAATTGAAATTGAATCGAACAAACAAGCACAGTAAATCGGCTTGTAAATTGATAAATCGGTATCGATCTATAGATGCAGGTGTGAATAAGCACATATATATAAGAGCTTACAGCTGAGTATCGGAGCGGCGGAGGGCGTCGAAGGTGGAGCGAAGGAGAAAGAGATTGAGATTAGGTCAGTGTAGATCTGCGGTTTTAATTGAGGAGGGGATGAGGTTTTGGACGGTTGAGATTAAATAAGATTATAGAACATTCTAGAGCTTTTTTTGATGACACGCATCTAATTTCTTTCCTTTTTTTGTTTGGACTTTTTATATTTATCTGATTTAATTCTGTTATTTGACTGTTTAATAGTATAAATTATTTTTTCCTAATTTAATTGCGACTAATGTTTGATGTAATACTTTATTTAAAAATATCTAAAAAATATTGGAATCGTCCTGATTTCTATAGAAAAGTAAAAAATTGTTTTATTTCATTACAAAATACTCCCTCCGTCTGAGTAGTATTATTTTTTTTGTCCCTCTGTACCTGAGTCATTTCTTATTTTGGTAAAAAACACCAACTTTTCTTCTCTCTTATTTTATTCGCTATTACTTTATTCTCTATTAATCTCTCTATCTTTTTTCCTTTCCTACTTTATTCTTCATTCACTTAACTCATTTTTAACATAATTTCTTAAATCTCATGCCGAAAAGAAATGCATCTATTATGAAGGGACGAAGGGAGTAATATATTTAATGTTTTAACGGACACATTCCAAATTGTAAAAATTTAGGCAAATTGTCGGAAAAATATTGAAATTTGGACGAATTCTGGTATTTATTGTAACTATAAAATCCACCCAAAATTATGAAATATTGGTTTGTTCTCAATCATCTCACTATGATATTTTTTGGTGAAATTCTATATAAGATATGGAAGTCAATTAATCATGTATGACATCATCACCGATGAGTTAAATGATGTTGTCTTTTCATAAATAAAATATTGTCATTTGATTGATAAAACATAAATGGTACTATATTACACCTGTTCGATCAAATTTTTTTCATCATGGAATAGTAATTGATAACAAATTCAAACTTCATTGTTTTCTCGGTTGATTTTTAAAGATGCATAACTTATCAAGTTTTGATTTTTGACAATTTACCCTAAAATCAGTTATTCTTTATTTGCATTGTTATTATATTCATTAATAATATTTAAATACTCATAAACCTTATTTATATGTTACTTGTATAAATATGGGAGTGTTATATTGGGGAGTGTAATAAAAATTAAAATTATACGTGGCAAATTTTTGACCATAAGATTTCTAAATCATATGGTCTTAAATTAATTGTAGTTGGCAATTAAATGATGAGTTAGCAATTGATCACTCCTTGTATAAATAATTAGTCTCTGTGAAATTGCCTACCCATATATTTCCAATCCCAAAACATGAGATTATAATTCAATCCTATAAAGATTAAAGTCGATTAAATCAATGTACGAATTTATTACTAATACAGTAGTATTTTTTTTCAGAATGGAGTTGAAGATTTGAGAGACCAAAAATGTGTGCAGGTTTGATTTGATGATAAAAGAAAAGGTTGTTGATCTACAATATTGTTTGCAACGTTTTGATTCTCATGAATTTTATAACAAGAAATCATTAAAAAAAGGCACACGTCCGATCTGCATGATTCAATGCTATCTATATACGTATAGTATTATATTTGTTGGAATAATCAGATTTGTTGCTAAAAATAAATCCTAATTAATTTCTAGTCACTTTATTTAAAAAACTCTCACTTTCAATTTGTAGTATAATAAGGGAGAAAATTACTCAATCAAAGAGTAGTGAGTGACATAGGGAGTGGTTAAGACCGGTGAACGGAGTACATTTTAAATAAGGTGATAATATTAGATATTCATTATATGTACGTGCGTGTCACATTTAATTCGATATTTATTGTTTAGGGCTGAAAAATGAATGAAATACGATTTCAACTAGAGTCTTACACATTCAACGAACTTTCCTTTACACAACAAACTTTTCAATTTATATTTATATACGTTTCGAATTGTCCAATGCTTATTTGTGCAGTAGCCAAAAGTCTTATAACAACATAATGATAGATTCTGTAGTCTGTGCTTACAGAGTTACAGTAACACATGTATAGCACACCGACTCGTTGTCTAGTTTCGGAGGGAAGGTCCGGGAACTGCTGGCAGCCCTAGTTCATCTTCAGCCTTGCAAAACATCGAAATCAATTATTAGATGCTACTGAGCATAACAAGGTAGCGACGGACCAACCTCTGCGTACTATGCTATAAAATGCTCGTAATTATGACGATACAATCTAAGGACTGATGCTTTTTGAAGTGTAAGGATGTGACATTGTAATTCCTGTGGTTAAGAAATATGGCATTACCTGCATGTTTACTCTACCAGGTCCAGTTGGTGCTGATGGGAAGTTCAGCTCTCCCTCGAGATCAGATTCCTTATCAGGTTGAAGATACGAAGGCACTCCACCTTCGGTCTCAAACCCCATGTCTGCTTCCAGTGCATCAAGCTCTGCATAACAGTAATACTAATTTGTTATTGGACAACAAAGACAACCAAAATCTTCGAAATCATTGACACTGAAAGCTTCAAGGAATCCACAAAGATTTTCCAAATTCCTTAATGGATTTCACATCTAAGATTGTAAACTAATATAGAGGCGACGAGAGAATCTTCTATTACCACCCAGGAGTTCATCCTCGTCAATATCATCAGGTAGATTATAGCTCCTCCCCAGACTTTCTTGGATTTCGCTGCTCACATCCATGAGGTCCATCATCTCATCTTGCAGGCTCTGAGAAAATCGAACCCACCAAGCAATAAAAAGATTATCCAATAATATATATCATCATGTGCATGTGAAAGCTACAAGGAGTAAGGTACAAACATCAACGTCTTGGATGTTCACAGTCTTCATCATTCCCTTAAGGTCCTTGTTTGCCGATTTCAAGGCTGACATCTGCAATGTGTGGAATTGGTCACAGAAGAAATCAAACTATAATCTATGCATCTAAGTTTCTAAGAGAACCCAAAAAAAGCATCCAAATCAACTTTGTGTAAGCACAGAAAAGGTACGAGCAACAAGGATACTAAGACATAAGCAATCACAAGACAACGAGATTTCCTTCTCTGTGACAAATGGGGGGTCCTCCTACCTCTAAGGAGGTAGGCAGCAGGTTCCAAGGACGTTACAGAAAAAGCTCCGCGTGGCAAGCCTTGAACTTTGCCCTGTAGAGCGCTACCAAGGGAAACAGATTTTACGGTGAATTTAATGATCCCAGAATACTGTTACTTAAATACAATTGTAATAACAAAGAAAGAGGCACATATTCTGACTCTAAAATACAGATTACAAATAAAACATGTTGTGAGTCATAACACCGCATCAAACTATGGATTTCACTTTAGCATGTCATAATAACTGTGGAAAAGTATATTCAACAACTATGGATATAGCAAGTCCATAAATTTCACTATGCGCCTAAAAATGACTCAATTAGCATGAGACGAGAAGATAACATCGACAAAACTAGTAAAAAACTCAGATCCTCAGGAGTTAATTCATTGAATATCAAAAAGCATATCAAAGCTCTATAAGACATACTGTCTGTTGAGCATCCTTTATTCCCTCTGCAGCAAATGCGACTTGATCAAGATTAAACGTCTGATTGTAGAGCATATCACGCTGACCTTCGTACCTGTCCAAATAATTCGTAGAAGGTTATTCGACAAGCTCAGGCACAGATCGAGGAAAGTAGCATTGTTCTTTCCCCAACCACATCCACACGTAAACAAAACTAACATAAGCTAAAAACACACGAAAGACATTTTACATTCGTCTCTGCTTGAGCACTCTCATTGCTCTAGCTTTAACAGCTTCTTGTGCCGGACCTGGCCGAGTCCTCTTGATCTGCTCCTTATATCTAGCTAACTCAGCATCAAGTTTCTTTATCTTCTCCTCAACATTGTCGCCTCTTTTAGTGATCTAGAAGGAAAATTATGTACAGAGACGTCAATCTAAGCAGCAGATACACCAACGCGAATAATATAACTTCGATTACAAGCATCTACTAATTCAGCTATACTCACTGTAAAAGCACCAGATAACGAACATAGCTCAACTATTTAGCGATTTTTCGAACAGTTAGATGTGGAAATTCATCATAAATCAGAGAGCTGCAAATCGAGCTGATTAAATTACGAACCCGATCGGATGTATCTTGAACGGAGGGAGGAGGTTCCTTGTCTTTCTTCGCTCCGAACACTCTCTTCATCGTTACTTCTTCACCACCGGATTTTCTGCTTCTGGTTTTTTTGCTACCTTTGATTCTAGGGTTTCAAATTTTGGATGCTTAGTTGATTGGAGAGAGAGAGAGGGAATTGGGCGATTTCTTAACTGTGTCGCTTATTGAACATTTATTTCTTCTTATAAATTGAATTTATTGAATAAATTCAAACTTTTGATTGGTAAATAGGGATGGATTAGTAGTAAGACCATCCACAATAGGCGCCCAGCGACCGCCCAGCCGAGCGCCGGCGCTGGGCGGTTCGCTGGGCGGTCTATTGCAGCCGCCCAGCGGCTGAGTGGAGAGAGAAACCGCGCAGCGCTGGGCGGTTATGTGGCGCTGGGCGGTCGGCTGGGCGGTCCGTTCGGCGCTATTGCAGCGCCCGGATCGCCCAGCGCACCGCCTAGCGCGAAAATTAATTTTTTTTTCCGAAACACTATATATACGTGCTTTGCTCGTCATTTTCATTCGCACCACTTGTTTTAACGAGTACTCTCTCTATCTTAAATTATTGTACTTTTTAAAATTTTAATAGTATTATTAAACTTTTCCCGTATATGTCTCGTAAATTAAATTTCGCATATTGTGTGATTGTTAATTATTTCATTTTGTATATATTTGTTAATAGTGATGTTGATAGTATTATTAATGTTTCCCGTATATGTCTCGTAAATTAAATTCCGTATATTGTGTGATTGTTAATTATGTCATTTTATATAATTGTTATTAGTGATGTGGCTATTGATGTGGCTGGGCTATTTATGATGTGGCTAGGCTATGGCTGGGCTATTGCTGGGCTATTCCTATTGTGGATGGCCTAAAAGATTTTGATTTCCCTTCAACAACTTTTTTTATGATCAATAACTATGTTTCAAAGTGTTTAGGGCATGTGCCAAACTTTTTAGGATGCCCGTCACATGCTGGAGGGACGGATTAGGGGAGGGTCATACTCGAGCGAGAGCAAGGCTCACACTCGACGATAGTGCTAGAGGTGGTAGCCGACTATCTTCTATAAATTTAGAATGCATTTTCCGCGGTGTCTATGAATCAAACAACGATATCAGCATGATCAACCACTTCGACATCACGACATGGATTGATAAGTCGGTGATACCTATTTGAGGTAGCTGACCTTCGTAAAGACGCACAATTGCCCACAAAAACCCACACATACTCTTTTTGCGAGTTCGTCTGGAAAGATATCAAAAGAGCATTCAGGATTCTATAAGCACATTTCACTATCATCAAAGCTTTGAGCCATGCTTGGTTTCGAAAAGTGTTCACCGGCATCACGTATGTGTATATCATCATGCAATTGAATGAATTGATTGGATATAGTATTATGTTACGACAAAAAAAATATGCACGAAACTTTTTGTTAAAGGGTTTAGACAATATAAAAACCAATTAAACTTGAGATATAGTAATATGAATTTTACGGGATTCAGTATATTTTAATTCCTGATAAAAATATCAACATTAATCATTGTTTTAATATGTGACCATAGCAATCCAACCCTGGACTTGTTTAATCCAATGATTAGACACTAATCCTTTTGCTTAAATATTTAAAACCAAAAAAGCAGAAAATTAGAAGGGATTTGTTCTACACTCAAAAAAGTCAAAACTCTTTCACGTTCAAAGTGGATCTGCGATTAATCAAAGAGATAATTGTTTTTGCCTCGATTTCATCAGCAGTATTCTCACTCTCAACAATCTCCAAAATCTAGGTATCAAAGTATGATCGATTCTCCAGTTATCGTCGCCGCTAGGCCCGCTACGGAGAAAAGGTGCTGAATTCGATCCCACATTGTGAGTTTCCGCATTCTAGCAATACTTTAATGCACGATTCCAATCTATTTTTCCCCAATTTTTGTTGTTTCGAATTTGTGTAAATTGCTGTTGCATATTCGATCTGTTTTGTTGAGTTCAGGCGAGAGAAGAAGTGATTATTATGGCGAATTCACACTCGGCGTCGGATTTGAGGGTGAACCGCGTCAAGGTTTTGAGGATGGTGTTAGTGTTAGTAGGATTGTTGATGATTTGTTATATGGAGATGCATTCGAGAAAGTATTCAGCCGCATTGGCTATTTCGTGCTCGCCTTGCTCTTGTGACTGTGTTTCCGACACCACCCTCGCGTCTTCGCCGATTTGTGAGTTTGTATTCACATTCTACACACAGTGAGTGTGTGTGTCTGGAATAGTTTATGTTGCATCTTTATTCTATGCTTGCTGGATGATTTTTGTTTTGTTGCTAGCACTTTAATGTTGCTTTTTAAAATTGTTATCGAAGTTTATTTGTTGATTTTAACGGTGTAGAGTAGATTAGATCAACATTGTTACAGAGGCATAGAGGAAATGGAAACAGAACAGTTTTTTTAGCTTCCTGTTTGTTGAAAAGATTTAATAGTAGCTTATTGTTGATTTAGGGAAAAATTAATTTGGAGTGATATACTATTGCTTGATCTGGTTCACTTTTATTTGGTTATAAGGTGTCTAGTAATTATTCTATGACTATGACTGCTTGAATCGGAATTTTGTTATGGCATAACACGGGTTGGTCACCAGTTACATCAATTTCATGATTAGGGGTGAAACAACCAGCTACTCAATTTAGCCAGGCAAGTAGGAAAGACAAGCCCTTTTTGTGCAAACTCTTGAAGATGAATTTTATGTATTTTAGAAAACTATTTTGCTCTTGAGATCATGTGTTGATGTTGATATAAGGGGCTGGTGAAGGCAGTGAATGGATATGCTTCTAAGTTCTAATGCATGGATGTGGTGATGTTAGGTGTTTCCTTGTTTGTTGTAAAACTTTACAAGAAATAATTATTGTCCTTTTCACCGTTGTTGCGACTTCAATCCCTTTCTCTGAATTCCAGAAAAGGCCGAGTTTCATCAAGGATAATCATGATTTCGCTGCACTCCTTGTCTATTTTCGCCTTCTTTTGTCTGTTCTCCTTGAATGGATTTATAATTCACATGCTGATACCATAGACTTATAATATGCTCGCTGAAGGTTCAGAGTGCGGCATTTCTTTTACTGTAAATGTACCTGACTTTCTGTTTTGGCAGATTCTTATGCATTTCTCTTATCTTTGTTTTTCACATTTTGAATCTTCCGTCATAACCAATATATCCCACTCTTCTTGAAATAAGATGTTTCTTCGGACCATATTATTGTTGGCTCATGTTGGTAATTTACCTCCTTTCTGTCATTTTGCAGATCTGTTCAATACCTCATTTGCAGGTCAGTTATAGCTTTCTCTCTTCCCCATTTCTTCATCAGAGTTCTATAATACTTATAAATAAGTTGTAGTAAGTATACAATTTGATAGGAAATCTCTATTCGAAATCCAGTGTGCTCCTTTCCATGCTCATTCCTGTTTTCTTTAATCGACAACGAGATTACGTCCAGAATTCAGAAAACAGTTACACATTTACTTCCTGTCTTGAAAGGACGCTGTTAATGTTCTCATTCAATCAGTTTTTCTCCACAGATGTTATATACTGAAATTTTGAAATCTTCCCACCATGCTTGCAGACTGTGGTAAAGATGATCCTGAAACAAGGGATGAAATGAAGAAGGATATGATCGACCTACTGACCGAGGAAATCGGCTTACACGCAAATGTGACCGGTGATAGCTTGCAACGTACAAATGTGCTGATTATGAGCGCCAAAAGAGCGTCTTCGCACTTCCAGAAAGAAGCAGCTAAATGCATCGCAGGGGTGGAGACGTGCGAGGCTGCAAGGGAAATAGCCAGAGCAGAATTGATCGACGAGCGCAAGCTTACGGCTTTGTGGATGAGTCGAGCGCTGGGCTATGGCTGGAGTGATGGTGCCGTGAATAACATGAACGAAATTTTGTAAAAATAAAGGTTCAGTTATTTTACTTCATTTTTTTCTAGCATAGCCATTTTTGCAGGATAGTCTTGTATAGTTATTGTTAATATTTTTCTTACTTTTATAAATTGATGCTTTGTTTTCTTTAGGTTTATACAAATATACGTTTCCGACATTATATATGTGTTGAAAATTGAGAGAAATCAAATTTTATATACTCTCTCCGTCCCAATATAGTTGAGGCGTTTCTGAAAAAAACTAAAGCGCTACTGCTAAACACATGCGAAATCAGAAAGAAAATGATAGACAAATTTCAATATTGAGAATCTGCAGAATAATAGTTCAAATATTCAACAAGTGAGACATATCCATCTTCCACACATTCTTGTTTTTCCTACTCAATGAGAACTGCAACAATGGCTTTTTTCTTCAGGAAAATTAATGCTCAATTATGAAGTAGCATAGCCACCAAAATCCAACAGTCATACCAAATATATGCTATCTAAAACAGCAAAACCTGCAGCAACCCCACCTTCGTTTGAAGACGACACCTTTGTTCGCATCAGGTAGCCAGAATGGTTATTCATGATCACCTTCTCCTTGTTTCTGTGGATTGCATTCTTGGTATAAAATCACCATATTTTGTATAAAAAGGGGATAATAGTAGATTATATCACGAAGTTTGGTCAGATTCTGGTCAGTCGGTCAGTCAAATATGCTTTGGTAACTGTCTCATCTGTGTGCAAAACGACGTTTTTTATGATTCTCAAAACGACCTCTCTTCATTAAAATAACTGTTTTTCTCTTCTTTCCTTCTTTTCTTTGTTTCTTTCTTATTTCAATAAAACAACATCGTTTTAAGCATCGCTAAAAGACGTCGTTTTGTACACGATTGAGAAAACTGAGAAAAACTAAAACTTCAACATTTAATATTCTGTTTTCAAACTTTATGTAACTGGCCAGAATGTGCCCAAACTGTGTGATTTTTAAGAATCCTAAAAAAAGAATATAAAACGATGATTTTTTTTATTATTACTATTAGCATTTCATATATGGTTTCATGTTTTCGAGCTATCTTAGCATCTATACTTTTTTATTTTTTATTTTTGCATTTTATGCAGTTATCTCTTAGAACTTACATTATTGTACTTTGCTTCAAACTTCAGATAATGGTTAATTGAATTATGAAATGATAATGAAAAAAATCATTGCCAACAATTTACCTTAAATATGTACCGTATACCCCGAGTTCTGATAGAACTTGCTCTTTATGAGAGATGCCTTCGCGCATTAGAATCGCGGGCGAAGTAGCTGGGAAAATCCTCTGCATAAGAATGTAGGCCGCATCTTCTTCCGTGCCTTTCTTCTGCATTTCTTGCAGTGCTACCCTTACATCGTCTCCATAAATATTGTTTCCTGTGCAGAAAGGTCGCACGGGTTCAATGATGACAGCGAATTTAGCAGCATAAGCATAGCAATTTCAGATATCATACCTCCTCCTTCTCTCTGGGGCTTCATGACATATAGTCCTGGCCTCTCGATTGCATCGTTGACAATGCTCGAATCTTCCAAATTCCACAATCCGGCAAAGCACTTTCGTACTTTGGCTATGTCGTCCTTGTTCTCAAGAAATCTGTTTGTGGAATCAAGAAAATGAAAAGAGTTATAGGAGAAAGTTTGATAAATTAAACTTTTGTATGAGTAGCAAATATTAACCTTTCGAGCTGATTGGGTTTCGCCAGCTCTTGTTGAATTTTCTTGGTGCCGGCTAGGTGATATGCGATTGAAGGGCATTTGATTGCACGTGACTGCTCGATCAGAAGCCTAGCACTCCATTCCTATACGAAAATAGATAAGCATTAAGAGAGAGAGAGAGAGAGAGAGGAAATGTTGCTCGTATAGTTCTCAGATGCGTCTAGAAAGATCGCATAACGAGAACCATAGAAGAAGTGCGCTACGATGTGCCAACTGAAAAAGAAGTTAATGAAATAAGAATCGAGTTACTGATTCTGAAGGATAATCAGTAGGTGCATATCCAGCTCGAAAGTAAGACACTGCAACTACTTCACCATCTCTGCAATTGTAAATGTTTTAAAACGTTAAAAAACGATGCTAGCAAGTAGCGGAGTAATGCAACTCAGTTCCTCGAGATGCTTACACAACAAGAGTTCCGTCTGCCAGAAGCTCCCCTTGTGCATCGATCTCTGCTAAGGTTTTCCTAATACTTCTAACTTGATATGTACGTTCGAGTTAAGAAATATCAAAACGCCCAAGATATATAGTGATAGGAAATGAACTTACGATCTATCAACAATATCATCAACGTTATATATGTCGAAATTTGAAAAAGTAGCCAAGAGAGGATATTTTTCCATCAAGAGCGTAAAAAGCCAATGTTGATCGTACATGTTCCGTTCTTCAGGTTGAACCACGATCATAACCACAGCCCTGCGTAGAAATTACTCATTAGCGACTTCTTCAGTAACTTTTAAAAAGTCTCGAAAGTACAACATCGTTTGAAAACCAACCTGGGGTTATTATATTCAGACCAGGCTTTCTGTAATGCTTCCTCGAACTGATTAGCAGAAGCGTTTTCGGGAATCCTCTCTGGATCCAAAGCAAGGTGTTGCTTGAATTGATGAAGCAAGCTCCTGAAAGTTCAACTATCCCTCCTTATAGATGCTTATTTTAAAGATGCGGCTTTTCACAGAGAATACTTAGATACAACGTACAAATGCATCTGCTTTTGTAGCAGCAAAATGTTGAAAAACGGTTCTATTTGGTCAATCTAAGTTGACATATAATACGGCATACAAAACAAGAAAATGTATTCCGTACATTTCTCCTTTCTGTCAGTGCATTTAACTTTTAATTCTCGAGCAATTCGAAACATCCATATATGTATAATTTATTGATGAATCCATGGAAATAATAATGTTAACTGATGGTAAAGGACATAACAATATATACTAAAATAACCTGTGAAGATCACTAACGAGACAGCTCAACCCCGCAAATGAAGAAGAAATTGTATTGAGCTCGATTTGGAGAAGTAAATTAGTGTTCTCATCCACCATATAGTCAGAGCGATGTAGTCCTAAGCGTATATCCTAGTTTACAAGTACATACAATGTCAGTATCCTCACCAGAAGAGTCCATCGGATTTAGGAAGAGACGAATGCCAATAAAAGTAAATGCTTCCGTTTTTAAGAAAGATGTTGATTTGGAAGAAAAAATGACAACAGTCAGAAACAACTACGGAATCAAGAAAATGCATCTCGAAGAAGTACCTCTTTCTTGTTCATATCCAACATCTTGGCATGAATATCTAGAAGCCTGGATGTAAAAGCATCCACCTTTTTCGTCCTGCAGTAAAAAGACGAGCAACAAAATTAGTATAGCATAGAATTTTATACTCCGTTCTTTCCAAACTTACGACTAAAGCCTCCTTTCTGAAAACCCTTCATAAAGAACAGTTCCAAAAACTAGTCTGAAAGCAACACTGACTTCTAACATTATCTCGTATACATAGCAAAAATCCAACATCTTAAGTTCACCAATAGCCATATGTTGGGAAACAAGAAGTTGTAAACATGGTGATAACTGATAAGTACTATAAGCATAATAGTATAAGATAATGCTCGGGGATCATATCCATCGATCTATCAGCTAAGCAAACCACATGAGTACAAAATTATGTACTATAAAGAAATCATAGTGCTAGAGGCTGATTCCGACATTTGGATACGTGACAACATGAACGCACGGGTGGGAATAAACACAACCCATCTAACCTGGCAAGCGATTCCTGTAAGAAGTTCGAGTCTAAGCTGACACGGTCAACTAGTTCGTTGAATATGGGAGCTACTTCACAAGCTTGTTTATAATGACTTTCTTGAAATGGCATTGGCAACAGAGAGATAGGTGCGTGCACTAGACCCACACCCGGAACAGTTCCCGATTTCTGCAAATTCAAAGAAATCAAGAATCGGAACACAGACAATCGTAACAATACAACCTCAATCACCACTCCACACATTCAATTCGACAGATTACTGTCAAAATGAAGTTAAATACCACGAATCAATTAAATTTAGGGAAATTGATGATCACAATGTGCCCATTAACAACTCTTCAATCCCTACAATGAAATGGATAAACTAATAACAAAATTAAACAAAAACACACTCATCTTTCCAGCTAATCAAACAGCTCAAGTAAAGAAACCATCTTATTCTACCAATTCAATCAACCCCATCAAACAAATCAAGAACTATACAGCCTAATTCACCAAACCACACATTCGATTAGACAGATTACTCGAAATGAAGTTAAATATCAAGAATCAATTCAATTCAATCCGGAAAAGGGGAAATGGATGATCTCAATGTGCCCAATAACCAACTCTCCAATCCCTACAATGAAATGAACTAACAACAAAATAAAGCAAAAAACACACTCTTTTTTCCAGCTAATCAAACAGCTCAAGCAAAGAAACCCCCATCTTATTCCACCAATTCATTCAACATCATCAAATCAAGTTAAAATCCGACACCCAAAAAGTGAGATCAAATTTTGGGATGTACAATCGAAACAAACCTGCGAAGCCCTGTCTCCAACAAGCAACCCACGGAGAGAGCTCCAAACCAGAGCATCATACGCGATTTTCTCCAGCAGATTGGAGTCTAAACCGTGAGGATCAAACACGGGGTTTGGGGGTTTGGCTTCGAATTTCAATGGCGGAAGCGGCGAAGAAGAATTCTGGGCCATGGGAATTATGCTGGGATATTGGCGAGCTCGGGAATTTGTTGGTTTTTGTTGGAAGCTGCGATTTGTGAAGCAGATGTTTTTCTCCACTCCAAAAGCGTGGAGCTGCTTTAGCATATCTGTAGACTGTAGAAATGAAACGGCGGCGCTGGTGAATTTGATGTCAATTTCTCATTGAGTGGTGACGACCACTGTGGACCAATGCTGTTGTGTTGGAATCAAAATTGAGTTCTGTGAAAAGTTAATGACGCTTTCCTCTTTCTCCTTTCTCATACGTTTTTCATTCCCAAATTATAGTACTCCTCCACTGATTAATGGTTGATTCGATTTTGTGCTTCAAATGCAAAATCAGAATTTTCGTTTATAAATAATCATGTTGATTTCAAATTGATTTTTGATTTATTAAAGATGTTGATGTTGACCAATTTTGATTTTTCACAAAAAAATTCATGTATGTAAATTCCTGAAATCAAATATTCAGAAAATGAAATCTTTTGTAAGACAGGAATGTTGAGACGGTGTCGAAAAGTTGAGGCGGTGTGTAGTCATTGTTGACAATAGATGACGGAAAAAGAAAAATCAAAGTATACACCAACTCCAAGGAATGAAAGTTGAGTTGCGGCATTGTGAGGTCGGTGATAGTTCAATGTCGATTTTTAATGGAGTTTTTTTTTGTCATCATCACCATTAATGAGGTCAATCGATTCCACGTGAATTATCATTGACTATATAGTAAAACGAGTCTCAAAAGTCATAATACTTTTTTTTTGTTGTGTATGTGACAAATGCACAATGGAATAAGAACGAACACTAAAACCTTTTAACATTTAGTTATAGTAAAACAAGTCTCACGAGTCATAAATATTACTGTATTTTTCAATAAAATCGATCCGTGTAAAGTGTAAGCAACTAAAATAACAGAGCACATCACAACTCTAGTTCGTTACACTTTGTATCATTTTGGCGGCATAGCCTAGTGATAAGGTGGGGGACTACAAATCCTTTTTCCTTAGTTCAAACCTGAGTGTCACTTAAATCACTCGGTATCTTTTTGTTCTGATCATTCTAGAAAAAGAATATTCTCTCCGTCCTATAAGAATATACACTTTTTTCTTTTTAGTCCGTCCCACAAGAATATGCACTTTCTAATTTTGGAATTCTTTTCTCTCTAATGAAATAAAACTCATTCACCACTAATAATACTTTATTTACTTTTTTTCTCTACTCTATCTTACTTTACCAATTTTATATTAAAATTCGTGTCAAATCCAAAACGCATATTCTTTGGGGACGGATGAAGGAGTTCTCTTCGTAAAATATGAGGTAGAACCAATCCAAATTTCTTTTCCAAACTTAATAAATGGACCCACTTACATGTCTTACTTTTGCTGCTATATCAGGATATACTCCACGTTTTGCTTGACGTAAAACAAATAGTAGCACATTTGTTTCTATCTTTATTGAATTTTTTCATAGCTCTTATAGATAATTTAATAAGTCAATGATTTATTTGGGATTGGGGGAGAAATTCTTTACTTCTCCATTCACTTGCAAATGGAGTAACAAAGTAGTATTAATAAACATTTTCTATTTAATTATAGTAAATAATTTGTAGCTAACTTTGTCTTCAACATTCCGTTGTCGTCCAGCGGTTAGGATATCTGGCTTTCACCCGATTCCCGGCAACGGAATCTTTTTATTTTAACTTTATTTTATTTTGTTTTATTTTATTTTCATGTATATATATATATATTGCTTCACCCCTTCTCTTCATCGTTTTCGTGTTCACTGGTAACAAATTCGATTTTCCTTTAGGATATTCAGCGAGCACCTAGAGGCCATAGCAGAACTTGCACAGCTCCTACAATTCTCCTTGGACTTTTATCCAACAGTTTCTGTGCGTAATCTGGAATTTCTGCGGCTTGAACTTCCGGTCAAACAGTTGGCATTCGCTGGAGATTCTGCAGTCTGCACCAACACTTTCTGGACTTTTATCAAACACTTGTCGGTTGAGGGAGTTTGACAGCTGCATGATAATGACGGCTGGGGTCTGGGGAGGAAGAGCTCAGTGGAGTAATTGCAAAAAATATTACTCCTATAAAATTTAGATAAATTTAGTTCACTTTAAATATCAATTAGAAAAATCATGAATTTAATATTGTTTGAAATTGTTAAAGCCAAAATTTGGGTTAATATCTATTTCTAAATCTTCATATTCAGAATAATCCCTACTTTATATAAATGAAAATATTTTGGTCAATTAATGTTAGATTTATTTTTATGTGTGATTACTAAAGTTTCGGATATATAAAAATTTAACCAAAGTTCATACATATTTCTGGGTAATTTGACATGCTATAAAATTCAACTTATAATTTTTGCTTGGAATAAGATACGAGATCAATAGACAATCTTACACGAAACACATCTTTTGACCTTATATGAAAACACAGTAAACCGGATGGAAGTAGATGAAATAAGCGAACGTTAAGTTGTACTCCGAAAATAGTATTGAACCTCATAAACCCAACTCGATCCGACCCAACTCAGATCAACAGACGAAGAACCTGACTTTAGATACAAAAGGATCAGAACTTGTATTAAAAAGAATAAATTATAAATATGTGATTTGAATTTATAAAAATACATACTCGTATACTATTATTTAATATATTTCGTACTTCTAACAATAAAATCATAAATGACCTCGACTCTACCTTGCAGACTTTTCCATTATAATTTGTGTTGTATTGTCGGCTCGAATTTATGTTTATTTGTAGATTTCAAAGAAAATTAGTATATTTATCTTCTTTGAAATTATGGATGAAATTTATAGAGATGGTTTCACATAAAACTCTCATAACTTTTATAATCGATAGATTGTTGTATTGCTTGAGGAACGAAGTTCGATAAAAGTAACACTTATATAGTTTTACTCTCTTCGATCGTCTCATTAGGACATGCCTAAAGTTCAAGACATGAATATTAAGAATCGAAAAGTTTATAATAAGATAAGAAAGCGAATTCCAAAATGTTAGAACACATAATAACTTGAACGACATTTGAAATTCTTATTAACATGGGAAGGAGTTGTAATACTAGCATTAAATTTTATAGACTCCATTTTTCCCAACAAATTAATATACTATGTTTATTTTGTATAAATGTTTTTAGAAGTTGATGCATATTAATCACAATTACATAGTAATGAAACTAGTGGCTGATATTAATCTAATCTTGTTAGGTTTGCATAATTTGATTTCATTATTAATTACTATGATGGCAGAAAAGTAGAAGTGAGTGCAATAACTAATCAATGTGAACATATCTTCAATTAAATCTACTATAATTTAAATATTCCACCTAGCTAATTATTCAGTACACACACCCACTTTTACTAGACCTAGTAATGTAGTGTTGTCTATAAATTAACCAGTACTATAATTTTTAATTATAGCATGATAATTACAAGCAATAGCGCAGCTTAAGGATTTATGATTATGCATCGTGTTAATAATATAAACCTAGCTACTAATTAATTAAATACAAATTAAAAGGAGCACAGTCGTCACCCACAAGAATTATATATATTAAACGACCTATATATAGTAATAAATATGTTAATCGTAACCTTAATTATTAAACATCTAATAATATTTATACTATCAAATTATTAAACATTACTACTCCACAATTTATATGTTTGTTTAATCTATAATGATGAATAAAAGTTTACTTTCCATTATTAGCCCGTGCTATTATTCATAGACTTGGTGAGAAATGTTGATAATTATTTTCTTACATTTTTAATCCAGTTTTGTTAGTGAAGCATTTTAGCTAAACGAATAAAGCCCGAGCTTGACAGTATTAATCAAAGTAAAACAAAAGCATGCATTCACTCCAAAACCACTATATAAGAAAAGCAACGAACATGAAGTTTGACGTTGTCTGACAATCTCATATCTGTCAGATAACCACAAATAGCAAGAAATAGAAAATTCGCGATTAACACAAGAAAACAAAAGTAAAGGAATAACACACATCCTGCCATTATATGTCATCATCATCTATCAGATAACCACAAATAGCAAGAAACGGAAAATTCGCAATGATGTCAAAGATGAAGGTTGAAACCGTACTTTAATCTAGACGTGTGTAAAAGTTGGAATAGTAGATAGTTCCCACATCTCACATTATATATAGATTTTTAAAATTCCACCTAAATAGTTTGAATGTTAATAAATTTCTCTCTCAAAAGTTAAATTAATCCAACAATAAATTCAGAAAATAATTCAAAAATAATCAATTTTAATCAGAGATGAGTACAATTGATTCCAAAAAAATTACCACAACAGATAAATTATGAAATAAAAAATAAATTGCAACATAATTACCAACCACCTCATGAAAACCAAGATTTTATTGCTACTTGTATTTGAACATGGTAACAATTAATTCAAGGTTGCTCCTTTCTTATGAAATCATAAGTTAACCACCCAAGCACAACTGTCCAATTAAATGCACTAAAACTACCACTTGTTTTTTTTTTCTATTTTATTTATTTTATTATTTCCACTTTGATCTCCAATCCTCTACTTATATACTCCCCAATTCTCCCTTTTATCACTCAACCAATTCCATAAAAATAATTTTGAGCATTTTCTTGAGTGCTCAAAGCCAATGGCTAGTGCCCTTCTCTTCGCCCTCCTCTCGGCCGCACTCCTCGCCTCGACGGCGACGACGCGCGTCGAGGCCCGGGCATTCTTCGTGTTCGGAGACTCGCTGGTGGACGTCGGCAACAACAACTACCTCGCGACGACCGCCCGAGCCGACGCCCCGCCCTACGGCATCGACTACCCCGGCCGCCGCGCCACCGGCCGGTTCTCCAACGGCTTCAACATCCCTGATCTCATCAGTTGAGTCTCGAACCCCTCCCCGTGCTACGTTTCGTTAGTTCACGGACTGTATCAGTCCGTGAACTGACGAAATAAAGTAGTACGAGATTAGACCACGTGACATGATTAATTTTTTACTAATATTTTTTTGATATGACGAAATAAAGTACGAGATTAATTAGACCACGTGACTTGACTAATTAATTTTTAAATATTTTTTTAAATTTAGGTCAGAGCATTGGTCAAAGTGAATCACCTCTACCCTACTTGAGTCCATCAATGAGTGGATCAAAATTGCTAATTGGAGCAAATTTTGCTTCTGCTGGAGTTGGAATTCTCAATGACACTGGAGTTCAGTTTGTAAGTATACATTTAATTAATTTTCTAAATTTATAAGTATATTTATGCTTGTATTTTTAGATTAATTTCAAGAGATCATTCAAGATTCATATATAATATTACATTCTTCATTAGAAGTGCTATTATCAGTTGGACATTAATGTTTATAAAGAATTACTACTTTCACAAATTAATTAAATTTATTGATTATCGTTTTCAGTTTCTTGTTTGTATTTCAGTTTCTTCACTTATTTTGTGACATTTTCTTAGTTTTTCTGTAAAAAGTGTATATATAAATTTGGAAAAGCCTACATATATAGATCTATTTGGTTTTATTTTCCTGAGTTAGGAAATATTTTTTGTTTGTAATGTTAGTTTAAAAGTGAGAAAAAAGACCACATTTGAATCACTAATTTTGCTATTATGTATCCATGGATTCGAGAAGTGCATCTCATTTTGGAATGCTATATATAGAAAATATTTAAATACATTCACATTTAAGTGTCACAGAGCATTAAGTGTTTAGTAGGTATGAAAACGTGTCACAAAATTTAAAACCAGACAGATGTATTTATGATGAAAATAAATGGAGTACATATTTCATAGTACTAGAATTACTATTTTGAGCATCCAAATAATAAAGAAAAAACTGAACATAATAATTTAATATTCTATTTTCAAATATGGAATTAAGATCATGATATCATTACCAAATTTTGTAATTTACATATCTGTTATCTTTTTTTATTGATTATTAATTTATAGAAATTTGTATGCAAAATTCCACAGGTGAATATAATTAGAATTGGGCAACAATTGCAATATTTTCAACAATATCAATCAAGAGTGAGTCAAATAATTGGACCAGTTGAGGCTCAGAGACTAGTAAATCAAGCTTTGGTCCTAATTACTTTGGGAGGAAATGATTTTGTTAACAACTATTATTTGGTACCATTTTCCGCCCGGTCGCGCCAATATACTCTTCAGAACTACGTTCCCTTCATTATCTCCGAGTATCGCAAGGTTCTGAAGGTAAACTCCCGACTTTATGAGTATTTGTCGCTCATCATTCATTTCTTGGTTCTCATTAGATTGGACTTGATTTTTGCTGGCAAATAAAACAAACAAATATCTTAAATTGGTATTAAAAAAGATAATCTTGAATTTAGTATTGAAAAGCCCTAATTTTGCTTTCAAGACCATTTTCATGTCAAACCCTATTTAAAATAACTATTGTACTTGACATGTTTTGATAAAAATGGAACTGGTGTGACATGATAAAACATAATACTATTTGCTGTCGAGAAAAGTGCATTTATTTAAAATGTAGACATAGACGTGAAATAAAATTATTGTAGTTAATTAATGGGCTAAAGATAAGTCCTTCTCAAGGTACAAAATGTTGGTGGTCGTCTTTACTATCATTGAATAAGGGAATAAATGTAAACTATCTACTTCCTAATAAATTCATATAATAATTTGAATATTTTGAATTCTTCAATAAAAAACATAGATCCACTTAGTCAACAAAATTAACTTTACCTAATCTTAATGGTCAATTTTAGTCATTTAATGATATTTCATCCAACGCCTTCTAAATCGAGTCAGATTTAGGGTCTCGGGACATCGCGATCCAACGCCTTCTAAATCGAGTCTGATTTAGGGTGGACTCGCGACGTCCCAACCCAACACCTTCTAAGTCGAGTCTAATTTAGGGTTTAGTGACTTCACATTCTAACGCCTCCTAAATCGAGTCTAATAAATTAAATTGACTATGCAGAGACTTCACGGCCTAGGCGCCCGTAAGGTCCTAGTGACCGGGACCGGCCCACTCGGGTGCGTCCCGGCCGAACTGGCCCAGCGCAGCCGGAATGGCGAGTGCTCGGCCGAACTTCAACGTGCCGCTGGCCTCTTCAACCCACAGCTCACCCAAATGCTCCTCTCCCTCAACTCTGAGCTCGGCGGCGACATCTTCGTCGCCGCCAACACACAACTCACTCACTACGACTTCATCAACAACCCCCAAGCATTCGGTATATATATATTTCTCTCTCCCCCTCTCTCACATACGCACACGAAAACATGACACGAACACGTACTAATTAATTACGCGTTTTCTCGGCTAGGGTTTGTGACATCGAAGGTCGCGTGCTGCGGTCAGGGACGATACAACGGGATAGGACTATGCACACCGCTCTCCAACCTGTGCCCTAACAGAGATGTGTATGCATTTTGGGACCCATTCCATCCCTCTGAGAGAGCAAACAGAATCATTGTGCAGCAAATCTTGACTGGAGACTTGAACTACATGAACCCCATGAATCTCAGCACCATCTTAGCCATGGATTCTCAGACATGATCTCACCAAATGTTTTAGTTTGCGATTGGATTTTCTTCTTTTTTTGCCTTGTGTTTCAATTTGTTTTTGCTCTATTTGAAGCTAGCTTGTCTTTCCTATGCAAAAGTAATTGTTAAGAGGAGAACTATTGTTTTTTCTATTTTTTTAATTAGGTTTGAGTGAGGAATTTAATAAATTGTGATATTATCTTGTGGTAATATTTATGTTCATCACATGCTTCATTACTCCTTGATATTTATTTCCCTGTCTATACTACCAAAGTATTAAATTAAATGCATGATCAAAGATGTGGACAGTTGCCACACATCACATTTTATAAAGATAAAAATAAATCCACTTAAATATATCAAAAAAGGTTAATAAATTTCTATCTCAAAAGGTAAATCAGTTCTACAATAAATTGAAATAACCATTTTTCACAATAAATAAAACAAATAAAAATTGCAACTTTATTACCAACTGTCCAATTGAATGCAATAGAACTACTTGTTTTTTTATTTCACCATTTTTTCCTTTTTTTCATTCTATACATAATTATATACCATAAGAATTTAAGCATGATGTTCAATGTTTTGGGAGGATTTATTGGGTCGTTTGGGCCTGCTTATAAATTTTTGGAATTTAAGCATGTGAGGTTCAATGTTTTGGGTGGATTTATTGGGCCACTTGGGCCTGCTTATTTCTTTTTGATGGACTAGGCTGTAGACTTTCTGGTGTGTTTTGTAGTAGTATTGTTGTACTTGTACAAAACAAACTCATATAGAATGAACAATAATATTAAGACTAAAGTCCCTTTTTGATCCTTAACATATAGCGATTTTTTGATTTTGATCCATAACATTATCTTTTGAATTATTCGGTCTCTCACAAATAAAAATGGGTCACATTTGGTCCATTTTGGACGGAACCGTCACGGTTTTAATTACCGGGTCACAAATCCGTCACTAATCCATCACTAATTGGGAGAAACTGTTCCGTGACTAATCCGTGACTAAATAAAAATATTAAAATCAATAATATTTAAATTTAAAGCAAAATCCTCCATCTCCATCGTCGATTCCCACCTCACCTCAACCCCCAATCCCATCAAACTCCAAGAATTCAACTACAAAGATCTCGAATTGGCCACCGACAACTTCTCCGTCGCCACTCTCCTCGGCCGGGGCAGCCACGGCCTCATCTACAAAGGCGTCCTCCGCGGCGGCCGCCTCGTCCCCTCACAGACTGCCCGAGAATTCCACCGAATTCGACATCTTGTCCAAGCTGCAGAGCCCTAGATTGGTCAATCTCGTCGGATTCACCAAGAATCCCTCCCAAGATCGCCTTTTGGTGGTCGAATTCATGAGCAACGGTACACTTTTTGATGTTTTGCATTCCACCTCACGGCCCCCAAATTGGGGGAGGCCGGAGGAGGATCAAATTGGCTTTGCAGATTGCTAAAGCTGTGTTGCATTCTTTGAATACACCTGTGATTCATAGAGATATTAAATCTGATAATGTTTTGATTGATACTATTACAAAAGAAAAGCAACAGACTAATACCTAAAAACAAGAGCAAAAGAGGAGCACAAAATCAATGTATCTATGTGAATTCTTTCCGTCCGTCCATCCTATGATATCGCTCAAATTATTTCAAGAGACGTATACTCGTCTCTTAGAATACAAATGGAATTAAAGCCTTCACATCTTTAGGAAAATCCTCAAATTTGGATTGATACCATCTGCTAGTGGCATAGCTCCTACCCATCAAATAAAAGGTTGTGCCCAAACCAACACAAACCGAAAAAACGGTTTGTGAAATGCAAGAAATCCCCCAAAATCCAATGATTTCGAATAAGTAGTGTGGGCATATCACTAGGGAGAAGAGGCCTCCTTGTGGGATTTTGTATTGTTTTTCACCTTTATTTCTCAGTTTTGATAGAAGAAAATGGTGGTAGAAATTACCACCAATTCCCACCAAAAATAATGTGACTCCAATGTATTTGAGATCAATAGGTGGCTCTTGGAGTTGTAGCATTAGTTGTTGAGTGTAGATCATGGCTGCCGAGGAGAGGAAGTAGCTCGTGGAGATGACGAACATGGCTTCGATTTCCATCATCGCACTCATTTTGTGAACGAATAGAACCTATCGAAAAATTTAAAATAGTTCTTTAGCGAATGAACAATATATGTAAGTTTTCGAAATTGAAAAGAATAATGCACCTAAATTTATGAACCAATACGATACAGACCAAACATGAGAGACTAGCCTGTTAGAATAGAGAGAGCTCATTTAGTCTATATACCCCACATCGGTTGTGAGGCTCATTTAGTCTATATACCCCACATCAGTTGTTCTCACAAGCGATGTGAGAATTGAGTCCGTAACATTCGACCCTCCTTTAAGGGTCAACGTCCTCGTTGGTCACGGCCACGTTGGTCACGGCTGGTTCTTTGCCAGGCCACTACTCCGAGTTCTCGTTGGTCACGGCCACGTTGGTCACGACGGATTCTTTGCCCGGCCACCACTCCGTGGGTCACCACTCCGAGCGGTCCCAAACGCACTCGTTGGTCACGGCGAGTTCATTGCCCGGCCACCACTCCGAGCCGTTTGGGCTCTCAATGAAAGCACCAATTGATACAGACCAAACATGAGAACTCATCCCAAAAGACTAGCATGTTAGGAGAGAGAGCACATTTAGTCTATATACCCCACATCAGTTGTTCTCACAACCGATGTGGGAATTGAGTCCATAACACAAGACTTTTTTTTGTAGAGTTTTTAAATATGGAAGACATTATATATTGAATATAAGTAAGAATAGAAGTAACTAGTTATAGTAGTAGCAATTATGTTTTGGGACTGCAACAGTCTTTTCATATTAATGTATATTTATGTGGTGCGTTGGTATAAATTCGAGATTATTAATTTACACAACCTACATGAAATATACCTAATTATTTAACATATACTATCGTGGAGGCATGAAATGAAAATACATGAAATGTCTAATTATTAAACATATAGAGGAGGCAGGAATTGAAAATGAAGCCTGTCTACTTGTTAGGAACTAGAACTTCCTATCTCAAATAATATTAATTACACAACCTACATGAAATCCCTAATTATAATGTACCAGATATTTATAAAATATGAATGATTTAAGCCGAATAAAAATATTTTGAAAATCGCGTCTACATTGCAAATCCAAGGAAAAACTATTTGACAATCTACCAATGGCAGAAAGATAAACATAGATAAATTGTAACACTACAAGTAAATAATGACATAATTTTTTAAAATTGAATTGGACCGATTTATTATAAATCATTATTCCTGTATTAAATTGCCATAAATTAGGAGTATGATTTAAAAGGTTTTGATTCGAAAGATTTATGATAAACAGATAAAGTGAGTTAAGTGACAACATACAATAAAAAAATTTTTCTCTTCCTAAATTTCCAGATGTTTAATTTAAAATTATTCCAGAAGGGTAAATGTACAATACGTTAATCAATTTAAAATGCATTAATAATGCTATACGTTTATCCTTCCACAATAATTAAAATAAATAAATCTCGTTTAAATTAATCCCTACACGTGTAAAACATTCTATTGGATATTATACTCAAATCAAATTGGAAACAATTTCTGAATTCATCATAAATATTTCAAATTAAATGCTTCGTAATCACTAGTGTAGATGTAGTATACTAGATGCAATTTAGTAAGTGAAAAATATATTCAAATAAGATTAGTTAGATTTTATTCAATGTTTATTATACTACTAAATTCCCTAATGTAACAGTGCACATGGATAAGCAAAAAAATAGAAAAAAAAATTAATTACCTCAAGGAGTCGTTTGAAGAAATGCAGGGTGATAGCCGCGCGGAGCAGCGCGAACCGCAGATCTCCGATGGGGAAGGCGAGGAGAGAGAAAACTCCGGCCAAAAACGCCGGCGTGTAGGCTCCGATCATCCCTAATTTGACGGAAACTTTAGGTTTCTCCTTCGTCGTGTCGTCCACGCGCAATAGCTTCGAGTACTGCATATTCTTCCCCTTCACCTCCATCCACCCCCCGTTGATCATCGCCAGCAAACAGATCGCCGAAATCGCGGTTATCACCGCGCTCGCCGGCGGCGGGTAGAGGAAATTTAGCAGCATTGAGAAGACCATCGCTGCGGAGATTTTGTGTTGGAAGGGAATTTAGGGAGAGTGTTTCATATTTTGGCTGAGGAGGGAAGTATTTATAGAGAAAAAGAGAGAGAGGTGTAGGCAGAAAAGCAAGGCTATTGAATAAAAATAACTAGTTTCAAGATATAAGTTGGTAGAAGGAATGCATAGATTTAGTTTGTCGATAAATTTTCTGGACGAATTATCGATGACGACTATTGTTGGTGAGTTGTCGTCTTATGTAAGCAAATTATACATACCAAACAGGAGAACCCATCCCAAAAGACGAGCTTGTTAGGAGAGAGAGCTCATTTAGTCTATATACCCCACATCACATTAGTTGTTCTCATAACTAATGTGGGAATTGAGTCCGTAAAAGTGGTATATTAGTAAATTCCTGGGTAATGTCATTGGAATTTTTGGCGTGTTCACTTCACGCCAAGGCCCGTTAGAGATCCGTTGTTAATCAGTCATAATTAAAAACAAATTATTAATCATTGGAGAATCTTAGGGAATATCTTACGATGTTCCTAAAATACAAGAATGTTGAAATAGGACCATACATAATGCCCATGAGTAAAAGAAATGATGAGAGCAAAAACTGGCGAACAGTAGAATAATATGCGAGTTGGCCTTGTGGTATTGCAGTTAATGTCTGATGTCAGAAGTCTCGAATTCGAATCCATCATAACACATCCTTTAAATTTCTATTCATTTATTAAAAAATAGAAACAATATTGAAATCAATAAATGACAAAAGCAAAATGATCAATCTGAATATCTTACATAAGAAAAGTAATGGACGAACAAATCAACATATACTCGTATATTAAAATATGAAAGGAATCAAAGCCTTCACATCTTTAGGAAAATCCTCAAATTTGGATTGATACCATCTTCTAGTGGCATAACTCCTACCCATCAAATAAAAGGTTGTGCTCAAACCAACACTAACCGAAAAAATTGTCTGTGAAATGCAAGAAATTCCCCAAAAACCAATGATTTCGAATAAATAGTGGGGGCATATCACTAGAGAGAAGAGGCCATCTTGTGGAATTTTGTACTGTTTTTCACCTTTGCTTCTCAATTTTGATAGAATAAAATGGTGGTAGAAATTCCCACCAATTCCCACTAAAAATAATGCCACTCCTATGTATTTGAGATCGATAGAAGGCTCTTGGAGTTGTAGCATTAGTTGTTGAGTGTAGATCATGGTTGCTGAGGAGAGGAAGTAGCCCGTGGAGATGACGAACATGGCTTCGGTTTCCATCATTGCACTGTATTTGTGAACGAATAGAACCTATCGGAGAATTGAAAATAGTTCTTTAAACAAAATCATAGATTTCAAGAGCTTTCGAAATTGAAGAGAATAATGATGTGCAGACATATGTGCAATGGTAGAAGCCATAACTTAATTTGTACTTAGTAGTAATTAATTATTTTTTGTGGTTGGTAAGTATAGTTATAAATTCAAACGTTATCTCCTCAACTATTAAGAACATGTATGCACAAGAATTCATCTTTTGTATTGCTTAGGAAATAGTAGGAAGTTTCTATCTCCAAAACACACGTTCCAAAAATTTGTCTTTTGTCATTTATTTTTGTAATACTCCAAAGTATATATATACTGTATTAGCTGTTTCCAAAGTTTATTTTAGGCGGTTTTGGACCCGTGATGTGCAATAAATTTTTACGTTATGAATTTTAATTTTCATGTCGACATAAAATATTTCAACAGCCATGTCTTTAAATATGATAGAGCAAATGAATTTTGAATTTGTGATGCCTCTTACTACTATATAACTATAGCCTCAATTTACTAGTATTACTTTGACTTAGTAGAGTTTAAGAGAGTATATGTAACAAGTACAATAAGGATACGAGTGGGAAAAAAATATTATAATGAGAGTATCATTTTTATACATTAATTTAGTGATAATAAAATTTAAGTCACAAATTTTAATCAAATTTCGATGAATCTCATAAAGCTTAAAAACGAAACATTAAATCACAAAATTACAAATTTTCCTAATCCTTAATCCTTATATAAAAAGTGGTCTTTTGGTGATACTCAAAGTGCGACTATTATCATTTTGAACATCACAAAAGATTTCATTTTGTACACAATAAGACGGTTGAGAAAAATTAAATTTTGTGATCTAATATTTCATTTCCAAACATTGTGGGGCCAATCAAAATTTTTATTTTAAATGATTATTATATTATGATTATATAATATAATAAACTAGTGAATTATGAAAAAAGAGTCGTAAAACAAAACAAAAATGTTAAATTTAGAATTTTAAGCAATCAAACTATATAAAAAGAGGATTTATTTCGTACCTCAACGAGTCGCTTGAAGAAATGTGTGGTGATAGCACCACGGAGCAGCGTGAACCGCAGATCTCCGAGAGGGAAGGCGACGAGAGAGAAAACTCCGGCCAAAAACGCCGGCGTGTAGACCGCGATCATCCCTACTTTTCCGGAAACTCTAGGCTTCTCCTTCGCCTTGTCGTCGTCCACGCGCAGCAGCTTCGAGTACTGCATATTCTTCCCCTTCACCTCCATCCACCCCGCGTTGCTCATCGACAGCACATTCATCACCGACATCGCCGTTATCACCACGCTCACCGGCGGCGTGTAAAGGAACTTCATCAGCACTGAAACCAGCATCGCGACGGTGAATTTGTGTGGAATTTGGACAGTGATGGATATTGTTTGATCTATTTGGCTGAGGAGGAATGTTTATGTTCAGAGAAAGAGTGGTATATGTGGGCAAAGCCAAACCATTCGATTACTACCTACATCTTTTTGTGTTTTTTTAATTTTATTTTTGGAATTATGAAAAAATAGTCATATAGATTGAGAGCTACAGATAACTAGATTCCGTTTTAATACAATCGATTGATATACTCTGAATAACTAAACCACAAATTTAGAGAGATTAATTCAATTGATAAGGCCATCCACAACGCTGTTCCTATACCGTTCTTATACCGTGCCTTAAACCACTATTTGAGGGCCCCACTGTACTTTTTTACTCCATTCCTTAACTAAGAAATGGAACCTGCAACCCTTCGTTCCTTAACCGTTCCTTAACCGTTCCTTAAATTACTATTCATTCAATTTCATTTTTTTTAATTTCCAACCCAATTCAATTTAAATAAACACACTTTAATAAAAAAACAAACACACTTTATTAAAAAACACACAACATTAAAAAAAAATTCAACTTAAACTTAAAAAAAAAAACAAAAAAAAACACACAATTAAAATCCTAAAAACATAAAAAACACAAAATTAAAAACAAACAATTAAACGTGGGAAAATAAAAAAACTACTCCGTCGGCGAATCATCCTCTGGAGGCGGTCGAGGTTGAGGGGGAGTCGGAAGGCCAAGTTGTGCTGCCATATACACAATTCTGTTCCACCAGGCCGTGAATTGGGCGTACGAGAAGCGGGAAGTGTCCGCCATTGTGGCGGTCATGTACGCCACCTTAAGTGTGTCCGAGCCTCCCCGCGAGCCCGATCCCGAGGCCGACTGGCTTGATTCGCCTCGGCCCTTCCTCGCTCTAGCCGCCTTCGTCCCTTGCGGCCGACGGCGCCCACGGCTGGATCCCCCGTATTCGTCGGGCGTTGGATCCCCCGTACCCCCAAACACCTGCGGTTCACCCTCGCTGGCCTCACCGGTGTCACCAGACGAGTAGTAGCCGCTCGCCGTGTGCTTCGTGCGCTTTGAGGTTGAGCCCGAGCTCGAGCGGACACCGCCGGCCCACCTTTCCTCGTCCTTGACGAGCTGCCAAATATCAACATATTTGAACTGTAGACCGGTGTCCTGGTAGAAGACGCGCAAAGCCGCCCTCAGAATGTCGGCGCCCGAAGCTCCGCTTTGGTAGTTCGTCGCTTCGGCCGAGTAGATGCCGCAAAATTTTTTGACCTGTGCGTCGACTCGGCCAAAGTGAGCATGGAGCATTGTATATTTGCGCTTCCGGGCCCCTTTCGGCTTAGTCTGGTGGTAGACATCACGGACCTTTTCCCAGAAGCACTTGGCGGCTTGTTGGTTCCCGACGATGGGATCGTACGAGACGGTGAGCCAGGCGGTGTACACCGCCTTAGTTTCTTCGTTGTTGTACGGATGTCGGCCCAGATCCTCCAGTTCCTCCTCCTCCTCCTCCTCCTCGGGTGCCTCAGACGCAGCCCTAGAGCTTCCACCGCCTCGGCTTCCTCCCTGGGTGGGTTCTACGGGGATATCCTCCCGAATCTGGGACAAACCCTGAGAAAGCCGCGAGCCGGGTGGTCGAGCGTAGGCATCCACATCGAAAGTGGGTGGTTGGTACCCACCCGGCGTCGCCGACCCCTAGGTGCCCGGCGTCAACGACCCGGAACCACCTAGTGTGTTGTACATGGTCTCCCAATCGCCGAACGCGTTGAGATCCCACCCACCGGAGCCGCCACCGCCGTAATTCCCGTCGCCGGACATTTTGTGAAGGAGATTGAAATAGAAAATTGGAGAGGAATTGATGTTGGTTTAGGAAGAGTAGATGTGTAGTTGTGTGTGAAATGTAATAAATTAGGTGTATTTATAGAATAATAAAATAAAAATAAAAATAAAAAAAAGTTAAAAAAACGGTAATATGACCGTTTAAAAAAATTATAAAAATATATTTTTTAAAAAAAATAATTATTGCGTCATCGCTGACGTGTCCCACTCGCGGGCCGGCGAGTGGGAAGCACGCACGAAGCGGGGAGCGCCACGTCGCCCGAGCGCGTGGCGGCACAAGCCGTGCCGCGTTCCGTGCCGTCGGCACGCGGAACGGAATGGGAACGAAATGGGAGCGGAACGGTGTGCCGCAACGCGTTCCGCGGCGAAACCGTTCCGGCGGAACGGCACGCGGAACGCCGGCGGCATGCGTTGCGGGTGCCCTAACAAACAACTCAAAATTTATGCTCCATGGCTTCAAAATCACTTACCATAGTATCCTAAAGGAAAACAATGCAGAAGTCGAGTAAACCCAACAACTGAAAGAGAAGTGCAGTTTCAACCCATGATTTCAGGGGCGATCGAACCTATCAAAAAACGACGGTGTCAGATGCAAAGCCCGCAATCAAAATTCGACAAAAATATCGAGAAACTTAGTGAGTAACCATCAGAGTACATAAATATCAAATCATATGTGAGTTTGGAAAAGACTGGAGATAGATAGCAAGGGGTTACCTGTTGGGAGAGATTGCTTCAGCTTCTCAGAGTCGAATGCGTAAAGATACTTGGAGCAACGAACTTTGCAACATCCTTGCAAACCCTTTATTTACACAGATCATGCGTCCTTCCTTCTAGCAGCGACAAGGAAGTATTTGATTTCATGGATTTGCTTAGGCTGGAAATCACAAACAAAACGAGCAATGATCAAAACATGAATCTATTTATGTGACATTGGCATAAAATTTGGCTCTCAAATCTCTACCATCAAAAAATCACAATCAAGAGTGTGTCTACCTAGCTCTCTTTCCCTGAACCACGAGCTCAAGCCAATGCAGTATTGAGCAATACGTACAGCCTACTCGTGCCATTTTCAACGTTGCTCAACAATTTCCTTTAACTCTTTAAGGCTAAAACAAGGAGCCTTCTGAATTCCCCTCTCTCTCATCATCTCCTTAACCCTAGCAACATCTTCCCACTTCCCTGCTGCAGCATAAACATTAACCAGAATATTGTAACCGGAGGAGCTATGAGGATCTTGCTCGATCAAGTCTTTGGCTGTCTGCTCTCCCATCGCCATGTCCCCTTCAAAACGACACGAGGCAAACAGCCCCGCCCACGTTGAGGATTCTTGAGACATTCCCTCATCAATCGGAATGTTCTTCAAAACACTCACTGCCTCCTCCGTTAGACCTACATTGGCCATCAGATTAGCCATGCACCAGTAGTGACCAAAATTAGGTTTGATGCCGAAATCATCGGTCATCTGGGAGAAGTAATTTCTCCCGTCTTCCAACAGCCCAAGGCGCGCACAAGCGCATAAAACTCCAATGAAGGTAAGTTCATCTGCAGCTAACCTATCGTTTCCCCTAATTTCAACGAGCATTTCTGCGAATAGACTAAGTCCCTCGACTGGATTGCCGTGAATGCAGTACCCTAAAACTATTGCATTCCAAGAAACAGAATTCTTCCTCGGCATACTCTCAAAAACCAGTCGAGCCGAATCGACCTTACCACATTTGCTATACATATCAATCGTAGCTGTATCTATAATCAAACTCAAACTCGAAAAGGACCTAATGAGAAATCCATGAACAGATCTCCCTTCCTTCAATCTATTAGACCTCCCACAAGCAGTGATCACTTGCACCATGGTAGTGTCATTACTCCTTACATATTGCCCCATCATTTCTCTGAACAATTTCAACGAATTCCCCGGACTCCGAAGTTTCAAATACCCGGTAATCACAACGTTCCACGAGACCACATTTCTCTCAGGCATTTCATCGAACAGCTTATGCGCTAATCCCATTTCACCAGCCTTCGCAAAACCATCAATCACAGTGTTCCATGAAACTAAATCTCTAACAACCATTTCGACAAACAGTTTGTTCGCGACATCCACAACCCCACAACAAGCGTAGAAATGAATCAACGAATTCTGCACCGGTAAAACACTGTCAAAACCGAATTTCACAATGTGCCCGTGGCACATTCGCCCCGAGCTCAAACACCCCGATTTCGCGCAAGCACTGATCAATGGCGGAAACGTGAATCCATTGGGGTAGAATCCATCGCCTCTCAACATCTCCACATAGAAGACCACAGCCTTTTCATAATAACTGCTGCAGGAATACTGTTTTATAACGGTATTGACGCAAAACGCATCGGGAGATTCAACGCGCTTGAAAATCAGCAGCGTGTAGCACAAATCGTTGATCAAATTCGACGAGAGCTTCAGGAGGCGGCCGGCGAAGGAGGAGTCGCGGAAGAGGCCGGATGTTATCAAGTGCGATTGGATTTGGAAGAGATGGATTGAGGTCTTGCAGCATTGGAGCAAATGGAGAGCTCTGCTTGCGACGGAATGAGAAGCGCTGGTTTCTGAATTGGGAGAGAGGGGTGAAGAGGAGAATGGTTTGAATGGATTCGAGTGGAGGAGGAGGAGGTTTCTGAAACTGAGGAGTCTTGCCATTCATTGAAATGTTTGGATTGAGATGGAGCTGCGCTGCTTCGTTTATTGAAACGGCGGAAATTATCATGGAAACATGGAGAATTGACGATGCGATACGCCAATTGATGCTGAAGGAGAAATTGGTGAAGGAAAAAGAGAGCGCCATGGTTATGGAGGTTTCTTCCCAATGTACTAATGGGCCGACATTAATTGGGCTAAATATGATCAAAATTAGATAATGGATTATGGAGAGTTGCAAATGGGCCGAGATCTTTATATGTGATTGGATATACTCTCAGCCCAATTTAGTAATGGGGCGATGTTAAATGGGCTAAATTTGACCAAATGGGCCGAGATCTTTAGCTCATCATAATATTATGATGAGCTAAACATAATTGTTTTACGGAATGAAAAGTAATCAAGTATGTTCGTCAATAATTCATTAAAAATAAAATATTTCTATATCTATATTTTATATAGAAGGGAAAGAGGAGGGACTGAGGATGTGACGGGAAGGTTGGGCGAGATAAGTGAGTAGAAGTTATTTATAATATTATTTTTATTTAAATATTTAAATTTATACTAGTATTTTATAAAATAAAATGTACTATATGTTCATGTGCAATCACTTATTTTATAGTAGAGATTCAGTAATGTTCAATCAACATTTCGTATTGTTTTATTTAAAATTTCTTTAATTTAATTTTATCAATAGAAGGGGATATTTAGTTGCCATTTGCAACTTAGTAAGTAAGGGATGAGATCCACTGCTGTGCAAAATGTCATATTAGGGAATGTTGTGGTGATCCAAACCATTCATTTCTGAAATGAAAAAAAATAGTAATACAAGTATTTGAAATTAATAGAAGGTGTGGATCAACACAACATCCCCTGTTGTTAGAGGTGCCCACGGTTCCGGAATCGGCGGTTACGGTTCGGAACCGTCGGTTTCGGCTTTAGAAATTACCAAACCGGAACCGAACCGCGAGTGTGTTTTACGGTTATGGTTCCAGTTCCAAAACCGCAGGTTTTGGTTCCGAACCGACGATTTTCCAATGATTTTTCACGGGTCCGAACCATTGGAGAACTCACTTAAGTATAAAGGGTGACAAGTGGAAGATGACACACAATAATTAATAAAATGCTCTTTTTTACTCTCTCCGTTCCATAAAAGATGTCTCACTTTCATTTTTAGTTTGTCACACTAAAGATGTCATGTTTCTTTTTTTTTTTAAATAATCTCTCACGTTAATATAAATACTATATTATCTCTCTCCACTTAGAGCATTAGCAATGGTTGGCCGATGGGAGGGCCTTCTCCATCGGCCTCATCGGCCAACCATTGCAGCGAGAAGGCCTAACAAAGGCCCTTTCCATATGGCCGTTGGAACGGCCTAGGCCGATCCCATTTTCTTTTTTCTTTTTTTGATTTTTTTATTTCATATTTTTTAATATAAATACTCGATCCCTTTATTCTATTTCCCACACCATCATCTTCTTCTGCTCTCATTTTTTTAATAATTTTTCTCTCTATGGTTTTATTTAAATTTGCATCTCATTGTATTTTTTTTCAATATTGTAATACAACGAATGCATTTAGTTTTTTTGCGTATTAATATTTTTGCATTTAATTTTATTTAATTTGATAACACATTAGATATAGAAGTGAAAAAAATTAAAACAAAATAGTGATGATGTGGAAATGAAATGGAATGGGAAGACCCATTGTAGGGAGATATGCCCTTTGGCCAAATGCTGATGTGGAATAGGAGGGCCTAACCATTGCTAATGCTCTTAACACAAAATATAACATGCTAAAATTTTGTAGCTTCCATAAATATGACATCTTTTTTGGGATGAATGAAGGAGTACTACTTTATTGATCGAAGTTCAAATCACTATGAGATAAACGGTAAATTAACGTACTACTACTATTAATTATCATTAGAGTAAGAAAATACGATGAAGAAAAGGTGATAAGTGATGGTTGATGGGGTCAACTTCTCAATATGATACTCCAAAGTCCAAAGCATATCCTAAATAATATTCCCTCAACCGTGTCACATGGGGCATGGCTTTTTCTTTTCCACAAGTTGCAATGAAAATTCAATTAGTATAAAACCAAGAAAAATGTGGAGTACTAATTCATGCTTTTGACTAAAATTCAAATTTCAAACAGCTAAGCATCATCCTTAATTGGTGGAAGAATCTCTTGAAGACTGAAAATAAAATAATGTTAAAGATGTTAGCCAAAATTAAAGTAGCAGACATTATTCCAGAAATAAATAATTAAATAATTGAATTATGAAGAAGATTCTAGATGTCCTTATCTTATCAAAATAGCCAGGCTGCTTATCAAGTTAGGCACTTTATTTTGTCAACATTAGGAATAATGAATTTGTGCATTAAATGTCACGTCTTACTCACTTTTTTTTCTCCTTTTAACACCCAATTTGACCGTAAATTCATGTAGCATAATTTGGAAAATATAACGGTATTAACAATTTGTGCATTAATCATTGATTAAGCTATAATTTTTGCATTGATTTTTAATTAATCCCTTGTGTTTTCGAAGATAATTACATTATTTCTTCTATCCACTATTAATGTCCTACATTAATATTTTGCCATATCCGTTTAAACTAAATGGAGTACTAAATAAAAATGAGTATCACATACATATTTTTTAAAGTTTATGATATGTCAAAATTGGCATTTAATTCAAGATAATATAAAAGTGTGACATTTAATCCCAAATTGATCTAATATTTATTTTCAAATGCCAAGTAATTTATCATTTCCAAATCTGAAGTATCAATTTCATAAACAAAAGAGAGATGTAAATCCCAAGTAACAATGTCATAAACAAAAGAGCACATTTTTCATCATTGTTCGTTCAATTTATACACAAAGACATTTGGTAGTCTCAAGATTAAACATTAAAATCACTGAAAAACAAGAAACTTTGATGGGAGGGGATTCCCTGCTGTGCACAGCAGGTGCGGTCCCCTCACTATTCACTTTTTTATTAATTTTTTTTTATTATTAAACAAATGAATAGTGTATGTACAGTGAGGGGACCGCACCTGCTGTGCACAGCAGGGGATCCCCTCCCAACTTTGATCTCGTATTCGAGTACACCGTAACGCAATCTTTCATTGCCAAAAAATGAGAGGCAAGAAGTATCAAACAAAGTTTCTCCTTTATTCCATCAAATCTCAGATTACAAAAAAACAATACAAAGGCATGGAAAATAGAAGACACTCGACACCTAAATCAGATTTAGATGCATACATTATTCATTATTTGCCACAAACTATTCTCAAATCTCTCACCACAAGAGGAAATAGTATGATCCAAAACCACCACTCATCCAAAACAAAGAGATGATCTGCCATTTATTTGCCTCTGATGAAAAAGGGTGAGAGATTCATCTTCTACGCCGCATAACATACAGTAGAACTTAGATAACATTATTATTCCTCTGCTTCACCATGAAGTTTCCGACCACCGCCGCCTCTATGTACAGCTCCGGTGATCGTGTTTATCCATTGGTGCAGCAGCAGCAGAAGTGAATTAGGTCAATTCCGCCATTGGTGACATCTCTCCTCCGTTTATGATCCACGGATGCCCTAAAATTAGCAATCAAAATGAAAATTAAACTCAAATTTGACATAAAATTGAACAGATCTATAATGTAGAGAGATAATACTCACTGAGGACTTGCTCAGCGGAGAGCCTTCTAGAAGGATCTCTGCAGATCATCTTCCTCAACAGATCCTTGGCCTCCGGCGACACGGAACGGAAAATCTTCGACGGAAACCTCAAATTCCCCCTAAGCACCGCCTCAAACGTCTCCGCCGCGCCATCGCCGTAGAACGGCGGCACGCCGGCCAACATTATGTACAAAATCACGCCGGCGCTCCACACATCCACCTTCTCATCGTAATCCCTCCCCATCAGCACCTCCGGCGCGACGTAATACGGCGTTCCAACCACGCCGCTCATCTCGGAGACGTCGAACAGCTCCGCCGATCCGAAGTCGGCGAGCTTCAGCCGGCCTCTAGAATCGAACAGGATGTTGTCCGGCTTGATATCCCTGTGCGCTACCCCCATCCGGTGGCAGAACGCGACCGCCGCCATCAATTGGCGCAGAATCGCGGCGGCGTCGGGCTCGGAGAGGCGATCGCCGGACGAGATGCGATCGAATAGATCGCCGCCGTCGCAGAGATCGGTGATGAGGTGGATGTAGTCGTCGTCCTCGTAGACGTCGTGGAGGCGGAGGATGCTAGGGCACGCGGAGAGGAGGTGGAGAATCTTCGGCTCCGCGTCGAGGCAGCGCCGGTCAGCGTCGTCGGTGAGAGAGTGCTTGTAGATCGATTTGCAGGCGAAGGAATCGGAGGAGGCGGTGGAGAAACAGCGGTAAACGACGCCGAATCGGCCGCGGCCGAGCTCTTTGCAGAGTTGGTAGTGTTGTTTGAGGCTCTCGCACATGATATTTTAGGCAGTTAGATTAGTGTTTTGGGGATATAAGAGAGGTTTGGGGTGTATTTATAGTGGGAGGAATCAGAGGAAGCAGAGAGCATTTTGTTTAGAAAAAAGGAATATTCCAATCAGAATATTTACTGCATATACTCCACATTATATTCGCTAATAGTAATATATTTCGATAATAAGAAGTGTATTGGAATATTGTTGCAGTAGAAAAACATAATAGAGTAATAAAAAATTAACTTACATTTAAATAATAAATTATTTAAGTTTTCACTTTTAAATAGCACTTCACATAATATACACAATACTAATGTTAATATAATAATGATTAGATCGTAAATCTATATAATTAATAGTATCTTATTTATATTTATTTGCTATAGCCTATAATTCAAAACACTATAATATGTTTAAAAAAACATTAGTACTTAGTTAGTCAATATTTATACTGCTTTTTTCTGCACTAAATTTATTCCAAAAGTACTTATTATTTTTTATTAGTACTAATTTACTACTCCCGAGTCCGATAAATTTCCTAGTGAGGAAAAGTCTTAATACTTGTCAATTTTGTTTTTGTTTCGTTATAAATCACACCAATATTTGATTTTTATAAATATATCCTAACACATAAAAATTATAAATAAAACATGTCTTATTATCATTTTTTTAATAAAATAATGGTTGTGGTAAATTGGATGACTCAAATCTTGAGAAAAAAACGTCTTACAAACCAACATATGTTTCAACGTGGGAATAAAATTGAACTTTGGAATTTTAATTTGGAGGTATACAATTCATATCTTAAATTATATGTATATGCAATGTCGAATCTAGAAGGATCGAGGGTTGTTGACAGACTCCACGCCGATCCGTGAGGGATTGAAAAATTACTTAAATTCGGTAATTGGATCTAGAAGGATCGAGGATGGTTGACAGACTCCACGCCTATCTGTGAGGGATTGAAAAATTACTTAAATTCGGTAATTGGATCTATAGCCGACTCTATGCTACAAGCCTACATCAGTTTTTGTCCTAAGTCCTAACCCTTCAAAATGACTGTTGCATTGCTTTTGCTTTCATTATCCACAAATACAGTTTTATGAATTTGTCATTATATGGACTTATAATTTTGAAGTGACACGATAGCTTACATATCATCTATAATAAATTATAAAACACTCTTCAGAAAAGAGATGCGCACCGCGGCACCAAAATATTAGTTTAACATGCATGATTGATTTCGTAAATCATTAATTATTTAGGTTCGTATTATCTTATACTCCCTCCGTCCCACATAATTTGGGACACTTTGACCGGGCACGGGTCTTAAGAAATGTAATGAAAAGTGAGTTGAAAAAGTTAGTGGAATGTGAGTCCCACTTTTATATATTAGTTTTATAATTAAATGTGAGTATAAATGAGTTAGTGGAATGTGGGGTCCACTACCAAAAATAGTAAAAGTAAAATGGGTCAAATTATGTGGGACGACCCTAAATGGAAAACTGGGTCAAATTATGTGGGACGGAGGGAGTAGTTTTGAATTATAAAATTGTATAATTGTACTTAATTACAAAAAAACGATAAAAGTGACCTGTGATTAGTACTTAAATAAGAGACAAAGAAAAAAATCGACAGTGTGGTTGGCGTGTGAAGTAGCGTATGCAACTACTCATAAATGATAGTGACGAAATTGTTTTTGTATTTCTAATTTGTTTGGACTCTTTATAGCTAATTTTAATAAAATTTTAATATTACCACGTAAATTATTATATTTTGTATTGTAGAATGTCAAATTTTGAAGTATTATTGATAAAAGAATTTCATTTATGTAACACTATACACACACACACACACACACACACACATATTAACATGCATTATGAGTGTCGGTAATTTTATCTAGCCAATTTGAATGAAAAATACCTTTCTAGATAAAGGCTGAGGAAGTTGGGATTGATAATATATTATTGATAATTATGCTATTTGACTATAATAATTATATATGCAATTCTATTATCGGCCTTAAAATAATTATTTTTTCAACGGTCAATGTATATTAATCCATATGTCATCGATTTAAGCTCAAATACATAAGATAATATAATTAATTTACACTTAATAATATATTCCAAAATTATTTTTAATAAAACAAAGTAATAATTGATTGACAAACTGTATTAGATGGTCCACAGTCCACTTATTTGGTCCTTGGTATAATAATTAATTTGATGATGATAAAATGCACGTTGTAATAAGACTAAACTATTATTGCTACCTAATTAAACTACCATGAACATTTTTTTGCCACACTCATTTAATTATAATCATGTTTAATGTGAGATGATTGAAGGGTTGGTTATTTTTATAATTCCTTAGAAAATGAGTGAATTTAAAATATTTACGTTACGAAGCAGTATAAACTACAAAGTGTATTGAAATATCATCTTAAAAAAGTTACTAAAATAGTAACGGATTAATAGAGAACAACTGACTTTTTATACTCACAATTCCATTATAAATATAAATTTTGTGAAATATGTATCATGGTCTTGAAATCATATAATCGATGATTGAAGGGTTGGTTATTTTTATAATTTAGAAGATGCTCTCTAATTTGTGCTCGACATTCGACATTTTTTGTAGTGTCTGTAAATTTTACCATATATATACAGTTAATTGGTTCAATTCTAAAATCATAATTTTGATGCCATTTTAATGTTGTTGGATGATATACAATTTATTAGTTGTTTCAATGAATAATTTTAATCACTGCTTAATTTTGATTAATTAATTATCAATGAGATGCACCTCCTAAAAACATTTTAGATAAGAGGGAACATCTTTTTTAGTACATCAACTATCTCAAATGAGCAAATTTAGTCCGTAACATTTCATAATATCTTTTGCGGTCTATCAACTATAAGTTAGTATCAATTCTACTACTTTTTGACTATTTTCAATATTTTCATGACCAAAGTACCCCTAAGGCCATGAAGGGCAATTCAATCTATTTACTCTCTCATTTTCATTAAAGTATGTAATTTATTTTTCTTTCTTTATTCATCCACTTTCTTCTAATTTATTTGGGACTAAGTTTAATAGTTTCTTATACTATTATTATTAATATATAACATACCTTATTTGAATATTATGATATTACTTTCTAGTGCTTGTTAATACTTTTATATGGTTACATTCTCAATTATTTAGATAAAATTAAGATAAATATTTTATTTTAATGAATCTCATAATTTTATTAAACTGAAAATTTAAGTTAATCATAATATATAATATATACTACATTGAAATAAAAATTTAATAAAGTAAAAAAATATGATTCACGAATAGTTAAGGGAATAGATATGAGAACTATGAACATTTTTCATGATATTGTTGTAAATGACCTAATGATAGTATTAAGACGCGACATTGTGATATTAAACAATTGATAGCAACTATTGATTTTTTATTTAATTAAACAATCATGGATTTAAATTAATCATATATTCAACTAAGAATGTGATTGTCTTTTTTATTAAATTGATTATTGATATTTTTAACTATTTTATTAGACTATAATTGCTACATAAGAGTGGAAAAAATAAAACTTAGCTCTTTAAATTATTTAAGATTTTGAGTATGTTAATGAATTTCAACTTATCCCATCTAATAAATCGAACTACTTTTATATATAAATATTGTATAAGTATAATGTCTACATATATTTTTTCACTATTAATATTAAATATAGTACAATGATTTAAAATATTACAAATAACTAAAACTATATTAAACGAAAATAATTAATAGTAATAGAATATTAATATCATTAAGATATTTTCATTTTGAAATTAAAATTAGAGAGAACATCTTTTTTGGTACATTAACTATCCCAAATTATATACTTTAATGAAAATAAGAGGGTAAATAGATTGAATTGCCCTCATGACCTTAAGGATATTTTGGTCATGAAGATATTGGAAATAACAAAAAAGTAGTCAAATTGATATTAACTTATAGTTGATGGACCTCAAAAGATATTATGAAATATTACGGACCAAATTTGCTCATTTTGAACAGTTGATGTACTTAAAAAAGATGTTCCGATAAAAGAAAAAAAGAAAAACAAAAGTATGATAATGGGTCGAAACATTTGAACATCAACATGGACCTAAAATCGGCCCATTTAAATAGTATTTGTAAATTGTAATGCCCCTAAAAGGAGCATCTCAAAATTGAAATAACTATTCACGAATTGAATTCAAAAATTCAAATATGCATTAACAAAAGTTCAAGATATTGTTTGCAAATGACTATTTTCAAACTTTGTATTGTAGAGTAGTGATACATATTAATAGAAGAGAGTGATGTGTTTATACATTTAATTTAATTTAGATATATTAAATAATTAAAATTTTGATCAACTAAGCTTTGATTTTTATATAATTTGTAAATAAATAACATTAGTAAATAGTAATAATCTCTAAGACATTAGAATAGATAAAATAAAACAAATACTAACATTAAATATAGACTAAACGAGAACAATGCTCGTGAATGAATAATGTAACTATTTATATATTGGTATAATGGTTCCATTTTTATGGTGCCACAATGTAATTTAATATAATATATATTTATACAAATTCTAAGTATAATGATTCAAGCTCTGTGTAAATATATTTAAGAACATAAATTATCATGTAGCTACATTGAATTTTATTTTCACCCAATAACTTATTGTGAACTTATAAGTCATAGCACACCCACGCCTTACATAAAAAGTGGAAAAATGAAAAATACAACCTCACAATTTACCATTAAGAATTACTACTACTAATCAACAAATAAATAAAGTTACAAACTTATCTTAATTTCACTTTTTTGGATTCAAGTAGATCCCCTAAATAAATTAAATTCGCGTAATAAGAAATTAGCAGAGCATCAAAACCTGCTTTCTTATTATTAAAAAACAATAATTTCCCTCTCCCTCTTCGTGTCTCTCTCTCTCTAGCAGTGCCATTTTTGGAGGAGAGATGATGGCTCAAAGCTTTCCGCAGAACACAGAAGCAGCGGATATGGCTCAGCTTCAAGCTACCATGCAAGCTGTTGAACTCGCCTGCAGTTCTATTCAGGTTGTTCAATCTATTAATCGACTTAAAAAACCCTTACCTATTGTATTCATTAGCTAGCCGAGCCTTCTATTGATTATCGCGTGATTGGATAGGTAACCGGAGCAAGCAGAATCAGTAGCTATACATGTGAAATCGTATTAGGAAGATTTACATTTAATCATCGTTTTGTATTATGCGATTGCCTGTTTATGTTGCCAGATTACTAGTATATGATGATAAATGCTGATGGATAGCTGTTAGGAAAATCGGGAGGACTTATGCTACCACAGGTTGAATCGAATTTGAGTAGCTCGAGTGGAACCTGTGCTAGGAGATTAAGTAGATCCGGCTGCTTTTTTATCTAAGAATCAAATGAAGATGTGGTAGAGTGTGTTATAGCTAGTTTGGTTGAATTTAATGTTCTTTGTGTTTGGATTGCTACTCACTATAGCTACTGGTTCAAGTTATGGGATATGCTTAAATTTTACACGAATTTCGTAGTTTAAGTTTTGTAATCTGTTTTGGTGAGTTGGTTCCACGGAAGATGTCCTGATGGTTATTACGTTATGCCATAAACATATGATATTTCCAACTAGGCCACAATCAGGTTTGTGATAGTCTGACCATTCAATCTGAGTACATATTCTTGGCTGGCATCAATCCAAGGGTAAGCTTATCTGGCTGCCCTGATCATAGTTCTATAGTCACGAGAAGATATCTTAACCCCATCTTTGCAAGATGTCCTATTTTATAAGCTTATTCTTATAGGTGTCATCAAGACTTTGCAATCAAGTAGAATGGTAGTTGCATTTTGGTATTTGTAAGATTAAAGATTAAATAAACTTATAATCTCATAGAATCATTACCAGAATTTTAAATGAACAAGAGATGTGATTCGAAACACAAAAAAGTCACTATACACTAATGTGCTTACTTTACATGAACGAATACTTTAATTTTCTTTTCGTTTGTTTTAAGATTTTTAAATCTTGAAACCTTGTTTTATTATTTGTTTATTTTTACTTGTTGGGGTACATGGGCATACGACAATGATTTGGGAAAAACTTAACAGATGCATGCCAATCCAGCTGCTGCTGAAGCAACTCTATTATCACTATGCCAATCTCCTCGTCCATACCGGACATGCCAATTTATTCTAGGTATGTTTAAGCAGCTCTCTACATTGTACAACACGCATCCATATTTTCTTTCGACCAAATTTTATTGAACATTAAGTTCTATTTGTAGTGACAAAGAATTATACTACTATAAATTTATCTGTAGCTAATACGATTTTGCATAATTTTGTAGTCTGAAGCTGCTGTTACTAACACCACATGGGTAAAGTAGATATCAGATTCTTGTTGTATCTTATTCAAGCAGATTTTGATTTATAGGAGGAACATATGTGTAGCTGAACTTGTTTTTCTCTTTTATCTATGATTGAAATAATCTAATAAGTAAGAGGAACTACTATTAGCCATCAATATTCTCCCAAGGAATTAATTTTGGAAGTGCGTACCTTTCAGCTGTTAATGTACTGTAATGTTGGGCCTTATCCAGTGACAGCAGCATAATAAACATGTGCCAGAAGGAATAATATTTATCTTACTCATTTATTTGATAATTGTTTATCATATCAGTTTTTGTTTGACTCTTCTGGCTGTTGGACGTAGTTTCCATGTATTCACTCTATTTGGTCACTAGAGAAAGTCTTTTTCCTGTGCTTTTACATATATGTATCTATGTAGCTGTGATCTTCTAGATTGACAGTGTCAATCTGCCCACTCATAGACTCATAGTAGAGAAACTGGGGGGGGGGGGGTATTTACCAGCAGTTGGTAGGCCCTATTAGAAAATGCTTTGGCATTTTATTGTTTGGAAATGCTTAATGTTATTCTGGTGAGGTGGCTACCTCTTCCATCCATTGATCCCTAAAGCACTAGGCTGCCTCAGTGTGCCTCGAGTCAGGTGCGACACCTGCCTCGTTCGCATACAAAGCATTCATACATAATTACATGTACATGCTTACAAAAATGCTAAAGAATGTTGCTTCAGAATTAGGGAATTACACATGTGGTGTTTTTTAGCTCTCGAAAAAATTAATATAAGTTCCCTCTTTCAGAGGTGTTCATTTATGATACTCTAGAGTATCTTTATTGGCCATAAAATAAGGAAACATCGCTCTTGCTTAATGTAGTTTGACCTTTCAGAAAACTCTCAGCTGCCCCTTGCAAGGTTTCAGGCTGCAGGAGCAATTAGGGATGCAGGAATACGGGAATGGGGATTCCTTGAGACAGATGACAGAAGAGGATTAATTAGGTAACTCCAGAAAATTTAATTTTATTTCCTTGCATGTGTACTATTAAGATGTCAGAGGATATGGAGTATTTGTCAAAGGATGTTCAATTAGTTAAACAAATAAAATTGGTTTTATATAGGATGAGTTTCTATTAGTCATGAGAATAGAATGTTAGGGTGTCCCGATATTATGTATTTGACTAGAGGTATGTTTTTTTCTTAATTAGTTGTTTTACTTGTTAGAGAACATGCGTAGGCGGAAAAATTCAATCATGAAAGCTTCTTGGTCTCTTTTCCTATCAAGGCACAAGGCACAACTGTATAAAATTTGATGTAACCACCAACTCTCTATGGGTTTAGGACTAACAGCACCTTCTATGAATGCTGAAAATAATTGCAAAGACATTACATTATTAACGACTTTCGCTGTGCTGAATCTATAGAATGAACAACCGACCTACCTATTGATTCTTTTGTGGTGTTGCTTTGCCATCTTGTTACTTTGCAGTAAATCATTGACTGGCTGTAAGTTATCCGTTTAGTAGTCATTTTGCCGTACTGATTTTCTTCAACTTGATCAATTGCGTATGTCGGCTAAATAGCATGCCTTGCTTAATTTGAATGCTTGCCCATTTAGCAGCAGTCATGCAGGAAGTGCTAATATGATAAATTATTCTACTTTCTTGAATTCTTCTTATGCAGGTTATTGTATTGCAATTCTTCACTTACCATTAAGTTATTTTATGCAGTTTCTGCTTATGCTTTATAATGAAGCATGCCAATTTACCAGAGGGTTATGTTATAGCAAAGGTTGCATCAGTGGCTGCGCAGTTGTTGAAAAGGGGATGGTAAGTTTCTGGTCATCCTAAATCCTAAAAGGGGATGGCATTTTCCTCCTTGTTAATACCTATTAAGATACCCTTACATTGTAAATCACTGAAAAATCCCCTATAATTTATTCTCTCTGTTATTTTCTCATTAAAGGGCATTTTGTTTCTTTAACCAGGCTTGATTTTACAGCTTTGGAAAAGGAGGCATTCTTCCTTGAGGTAATAACGGCTCTTATATTGTTTTTCAATCCTTCCACGTACTTTTGGAGTGGTAAGATGTTTATTGGTCTGTCTGCGATGTGATTATTAGTTTCTGTGGGTCAATTAACTTCTCTGCCTCACACGCACACTTCATGTACTTCTCTGGGTCACTTATTTAGTTTTGGAGCTAGAAGTCTAAAGGGACAGCTGCCTCCGATAGACTGGTCATTCAATTCTTCTTACCTGCAATATGCTGCAGGTGAAACAAGCTGTTGATGGAACCCATGGCTTGGCTGTGCAATATTCTGGAATCAGTTTTCTGGAATCATTGGTACTCATCTAGTCAATTGCAGCCAGCAAAGCTAGTCATTTGTTTTTATTTGTAAAATGTTTTCATCTTAAAATATCATCTATACTACATAAATGGCATTTTCCAACAGGTGTCAGAGTTTTCACCCTCTACATCTACTGCTATGGGCCTTCCTAGAGAATTTCATGAGCAGTGCCTAATGTCGTTAGAGCATGACTACCTGAAGGTTTGTGATTATATGTAACTGTGCAAATACATTTTTTACGGTTTTTCTTTTCTTTTCCTTCTATGGCCTCACCGGTAATTCCAAATGGATGGCTAGACTCCTGATTTATGTTTAAAAGTAATTGTATTTCACTTTTCATAGGTATTCTACAGTTGGGTACAACATGCTGCTTTCAATGTGTCAAATAGAATTATTGAAGCTGACTCTGAAGTTCCTGAAGTTAAAGTCTGTTCATCGGCACTACGTTTGATGCTTCAAATCCTAAATTGGGACTTCCGAGGCAAGAATGCTATTGACAGCTCAAAAAGGGGGATGGATTTGTTCCAGAGCGTGATGAAGCAAGAAAATTCTAGAAGGACTGAATGCATTTTAGTCCAGGTCAGTTATAACCACAATTAAATGAGCTGAGCCTGATAGAGATGGGTTGTTGGAAATTTTTTAATTTGACTAAATCATTCTGGGGCTTTTGTTTAGATTATTTGCTATAATGCATACATTGATAGTTGTTCTCTAGAGAAAAGTCCTGTGGGCAACTTATTTATGGAACTTGTTGGTAGCAAATTTCAAATATAATGTTAATGAGTACAAAAACATAAAGAAAAGGGTCATTCGTTCACACTCAAGAGTTTACTGTAATGAAGTATAAATACAATTGGATACTTTTGGAAAGTAAAGAAGCTTCAGGAGAACATTTATAAGTTCAACCAAGAAGTTGTCCTCTCATTTTTCGTGCCTTAGGTAGGCTGTAAGTAACTTTGACTCTATCAGGGCTTGGTGCTGACTGATTTGCTAGCACCAGAATAACTCACCTATGACTGATTTTGAATGTTTGTGGTTTCTCTCCATTGGTCGCGCTTCATCACTTTCATGTTCAATTTGATATATTTGGTAAAATGTGTTCATTAATTGCCCAAGTACCATTGTTTCCACAGCATACCTGTCTGCATGTTGGAATATAAATTATCATGGTGAACTTATGCTATTTATTTTATACTTATTTCCCCCTTTTGATGCTTGAAGCCTGGTCCTGCCTGGCGTGACCTGTTGATTTCAAGTGGTCATGTTGGATGGCTTTCAAACTTCTATACTGCTCTGAGGCAAAAGTTCTCCAGTGAAGGTTTCTGGATCGACTGCCCTCTTGCAGTTTCTGCTCGAAAACTTTTGGTGCAGTTTCTCTCTCTCACAGGAGCAATCTTTCCATCTGGTATTGTTCCTTTTTCTCGAAAAATACATTTGTTGAAACCACTACTGTCTGGAGATGGGAATCCACACAATTACACCGTAAGCATAATCTAGTAATAGGGTATAAATGGGCATACTACGTCCATGCAATTTCATAGTAAACAAACTTCAAATCTAATCCTAGATTTCTGAGGGGCTCCAATCTCTAATAGCATCACACACTGTTTTATTTAACCCCCCTATTAGGGAAATCCGCATGGCTATTTTGATTTCCAAACTTCCCCCATGCAACCTCCAATGAATTCTCAACATCCTCAAAAAAATTCTGATTATTTTTCTCTGACCAACAAAGAGCAAGAACAGTAGACTTTCAAAAATTGGCCTTCATTTACTGTAACAGCCACCTATTTTAGAACATAAACTTCTGTATATGAGTTTGGGACAGTTCAATAAGTGCCATACTTCTCCAACACTCTTTTGCATGAAGAGCATGTAAAAAAATGTATCTAATCTTAAGTTGCACACTTACAAAACCACAAGCTGGTGGTTTCCTTAACAATATTAGCTAAGAACTGAATCTTGTTGGTATTTGTGGCTCTCCTGGTAATTTGATGTATGTGCATTCTGAACCATATTGAGGAAGGAAAGATCTAGTAAATCACTTGCAGGAAACCTCTAAAATCATCACTCTTTACCCACCGTTAACTCTTGCACTCGCACCCACTAAGATATCAATCAGGGCACACCAACTATCTTTCATTCTCAAACTCTCTAAGGACCTCTGTTGTAACTGCAGCCTTTCTTGCCTTTTCTGTACATGATTTTATTTTTGGTTTCTATTATGCTTTTTCAGAAAGTTTTCTTACAATGTCTTACCTGTTTGTGAATGATTATTCAACTTTAGTGTTTTCACTACTGAACTAATTATATTTATTATTATTTAGACAGCGGAAACACACAAAAGCAGCACCTTCTGCAACTATTGGCCGGGATTGTACAGTGGATGGAACCTCCAGATGCAGTTACACAGGCAATAAAATTGGGAAAAAGTGATAGGTATATATTTCAGTGACTATGCCTCACTTGTTGCATATCATGTTATTCTTCATATTGCTTATCTAATGTTTTCAGTGAACTGCTGGATGGTTGCCGTGCACTTTTGTCGATAGCAACTGTGACTACCCCACTCATATTTGATGAGCTACTGAAATCTTTGAGGTAGGTTAAATACTAGTTGATATATTATACCTGAGTTTTTTCTCAGGGGCTAATAGTTATCTTTGCTTAAATACTCTGCCTGTTCTCTGACCATACCGACATACATGACAGAAAAAGAGTGAATGTCAATCTGAACACCATGATCTATTCCTCAAAAGCACTTGTGATGTTCTTTAACAAGTATTTTGATAAATGAATGTCCCCCTCAAAGTTAGAAACAAGATGCTATTTCTAGACCGCCTGAAGATGAATGAGTTAATTTTCTAGACTGTATTAGTTTGCTTGTGTTCTTTCTACTGTGGTGAGGTTTTATGTAATGTGCAGGCCTTATGGAACTCTCACTCTATTATCTGCCCTGATGCGTGAAGTCTACAAAGACCTAACAGAAAATCAAACAGATGATGAAACATGGAGCTGGGTAGCACGTGATATTTTACTAGATACTTGGACGACCCTTCTCCAGGTACCTGTCATTGCTGCCTTTGCTTGTATTCCTCTTATACCTTATACATGCATATATGCTTACGTTTCAGTGTTCTATTGCGTATATACCTTTGTTGTGAGCATGGCTTAGTAGAAAATCCTTATCTACTCTAATTATTAGACAATAAAACTGCATTTTCTGGCAATTATTGTCTCGGAAAGTTGGTCTTTTAGTTCCTAATTTGAAATGAATATATCTAAGTTCATATGCACTTTCTGTAAATCTTGTTTGGTACCCTCCTAGTAGAAAGATAAATATCTCATTCATTTATGATGGAAAAATGGAAGGTTATTCTGTGTTTTGATTCTGCCCAAAATGTACTATTTTACCATAGATGTCAATCAGGGGACAGCTTTGGATGCCCATACTAGTTACTGCATTATGCTTTTCCGATATGGTGATGACTGAATTCAATACACTTATAGGTTCAATTTAAGAATACTTGCACTCTTTATTGTTGCTGAACTGATGTAGGATGGGTCGATATTTTCACTATCACAATGGATTCACCCAAATTCACCCATATTAATAGAATAGGCTTAGCTTGCTGCATTGTCAATAAATTTATCCACTTCATGATTTTCCAATATTTTCTGTTGGCCCCCAGAGTACTCAATTTCCATGCTGGTACGATACTCCGCTTTAAGTTTGGACCCAGGCTTTTGGCAACTTGTTTGCCACTCCTAACAGCTTATCGAAGTATCTGCTGACTTTGTAGATATATTTGAGCAGTATATATAGCAAGTGGGTAGTGAACTGAACATGGATTTCTTTTTCCTCTTTGATTAAATCACTGCAGCAATTGGAGGTTAGTGGACAAAATAATATGCTTCCATCTGAAGGCATTAGCGCTGCAGCCAATCTTTTTGAATTGATTGTGGAATCTGAATTAAAGGGTATCGTCTTTCGTCATGCTCTTCACCATAGTATCTTTGGCATTGGCTGCATGTGTTGCTAATATTTGACCTTTTCATCTTTTATATATAGGTGCTTCTGCATCCGCCTTCAGTGATGATGACGATGCACCTAATTATGCTCAGGCTTCGATCGCTGGTAAGTGGTAAATTGCTAACTAGCTGATTTTTTGTCCATGTTGAGGTCATAGTGGTTGCCACTTTAGCCTTCTCTAGAATTACTGTGATTTCTTTTCTGGTTTGTGCTTAAGTGTTTTCTCTTTGTAGCTATGGATGAAAGATTGAGCTCCTATGCTCTTATTGCTAGAGCAGCTCTGGGGTCCACAATCCCTTTTCTCACCAAATGTTTCTCTGAGCGTATTATGATGCTTCATCAGGTACTCTATTTTAATTCCTATACTTACGGGTATCCTAATGAAGAATATTTTGCCGCCCCAATCATCCTGCATTAACACAAAAAGCTTCAAACTGTTATTCTTACCAAATCATTTGGACTAAGCACTGTTCTATAAAAGATAGTATAATTTGTTGATATTCACAAATTGTCTTAGTTTTCCTTTAATTGCTTGTGTATTTACCAAAACTGATATATCTATTGATTGTTGAGTTATGATTTTAGTGATTATTACCTGTGCAAATTAGCGAAGCTTTATATATTCATTTGTGGCATCTCCCCCCCCCCTGTGGCCCCGGTTATCCTTTGTCACATCTGTCTATAGGAAAAAGAGAAGGAAAGTAAAATCCTTTTGACAAAAAAGATCTTTTGTTATTTCTAAACTAAGCCTTGATGCTTTGTTTTGTTGGTTTGAGGATTTTACTCTGGATTTTCCTATCATTTTATGAACTTTTAACCTGATGACCTAGCTAGTCCTTACTATGCTACTTGGATTATGAGTTCTATCTCTCTGTATAATTTTTAATTTATAAAAGTTGGCTGTTTTGAGATCCATGAAGTTTTTGCATTTTATGTCTTTCTCTGTGTAGTGCATTGATAACAAGTTCTTTTATCTGCTTTTGTGCTTGTGTTTCATCATTCACGCTAAATGTAGGGCAGGGGCATAAGGGATCCAACTGAAACTTTGGAAGAACTTTACTCTCTCTTACTCATTTTTGGGCATGTTTTGGCTGACGAAGGACAGGGTGAAACTCCTTTGGTAATGAATTTTCGTTTCTTCCTCACTTCAGATATGTTTTTATGTTTCAGTTGATCTATTTATTAATGTAAGTTGAGTTGTTGATGCTGCCTCAGTAGACATCAACAAAAATAGGACTACTCTTGAGTTTAAGTGTTGTTTCTTGTCAATTGTATCACTAAAACTTATATTTTGTACTTATTTCTTATGGTTGTTTGTTATATTAATTTGCATCTGAATTGGTTCTTTTAACCATTGCCTAGAAGGATTATAGTTGGACTGTTTCTTAAAGTGCAGTGAGTTTCTACTGTTGAAGGACCCCATACTTAGTGATGTGTGGTGTAAAAGATTAGGAGGATAATTATGTTCTCTGTTGAAGTATACTTTCAAGACACGTAAATCCGTGTCTCTTTACGTCTCTGTTTGTTTCGATTACACAATTAATCTATTCTGTCACAACATGCAAGGTCTAAGGTGTTTTCCGAAAAACTTGTCATATTCCTTGGACCTATTAATTTCTCAAACAACTGTATTGTTCACTCATAAAATGTAAAAATTATCTCAATTGCTCTCTGGTTTTATCTTATTCTGGTACAATTATATATTTGTCCAGGTGAAAGTTCTTATTGCAGCATTCTTTGATTTATCATTTCCCTATTAGCATTATTTTAAGCTTTGTATAACTTCTATTTCTAAATTTATTTTATTTTCTTCTGAGTTTGGTATTTGAAACTCAAGTATGCTATGCTGTTATATTTTCATTCTTTTCATAGACTACTTGTTGTTGCATTAAGAATTTAAGATCAACTGTGGCTCTGCAATTTCATGACATTAATTTCATCTGTTATAGTAACATTCATTTTCTTATCAATTATATTGATTTATATTGTCTTACATCTTTTAAATTTGAAATTAAAATTTTGGGCTGTACAGACTACCACACCACAACACTTTACTGCTTATGTCTATAGGACTATACTTGGGGAGGGAGAAAAGACCTTACCTTGACTTCACCATTTAAAAAAGTGTCATGTCTGTTTACAATCATAAGAAATAGTTTTGCATTATACTCTCTCCGTGCCTTAAAAAGTCATCTTTTGCCATTTTAGTCCATCCTGCAGATTCTATTTTGGAAACCTTTTCACCACACATTACACTACTAATAAGGTGGTTCCACTATCCACTAACATTACTTCAATTACTTTCTCTCTCTCTCTCATACTTTACCAATTTCGCATTAAAACTCGTGCCGTCCCCAAAGTCTCTATTTTTAGGGGACGGATGGAGTATCTGTTAAACCTGTATGGTTGGGTTGCTGGGGTTTCAAAGAATGACAGAATTGCGAAGTGTTGACTTATTGATTTGTTGTGAAATTTTCAGGTGCCAAAGGAGATAGAAAGTCATTATACTAACATATTGGAGGTGGATAAACACCCAGTTGTAGCACTTTGTAGGTAGGTTTTCTCATTGTATTTGTTAGATGGGATGAATTTATTAGGCTGGAGTTTGTCAAATCAGTTCAATTTTATGTTAACTATTAAGTCATACACTCGCACTATTATGATGTTCTGAATATGTTGAACATCCAGTTTTTTGCATATGGTGTTCTTGTCGGTCCAAACACTGTGTGTGGAGATGGGAATTGCATTCATTCATGTGTCTATTTCAGTCAAAGCATAAATGTGTCTTTAGGATAGGGCGAAGGAAAAATGACTTGGTTAGGGACCAGCAATTACATCACTGATCACTCTAGAAGGTTTCTGTCTTTAAAAGGCTTTACATTAGCCGTTAGTATAGTTCTCTGAAGCACTTCTTTTTTATGAATTTCTTGCAGCACAGTTATAGCGTTTGCTGAGCAAAGTTTAGATCCAGAAATGAGAGCATCCTTTTTTAGTCCTCGTCTCATGGAGGTACTTCAATTCTTCTTCAGACCAATTTCATTGCCAACTTGCTGCAGTTTTGTTTAATTGTTCAAAAGAAGAATTTATCTTCAACCTTTTTATTTCGGGATGGAATCAATCTTGTTCTGTTGATCAAGTAATTTTGAGCCTATTGCTCATCATGCGTCATATCTGAACTTACATGGGGTATACTGTTCCATAAATTAGGGTGGTTAATGTTATTCAAGTCAAGTGTATTGCTGGTATCTTAAAAATTGTATCCTTTAAGGAGGTATGATATAGGTTAAGAGGTTTAGGGGTTGCTTGTAAAGTTTCAATGCATAAAGATTTCAAAATTTCGTAGTGTCTTCAATATTTCTCTTCTTGGAACTATTGTGCCATAGAGCTTTCCCACTTTTACTAATGAAACTATTTTGCTTCACAACCTGCAAGTGCAATTTGATTTGATTTGAGACACAGAGAGAGGGGTTGAGAGAAATCCCATTATATTGTATTCTTCAATGTTGGTTATTGACACTATTATCTTAATATTGCAGGCAGTTGTGTGGTTCCTCGCGCGATGGATGTCAACGTACCTCCTGATACATGATGGATCTGGAGAAAAACACTCCAAAAATGCATTGATTAGTTTCTATGGAGAAACTAATCATGGGAAGGTTGTTCTAGATACTATCATTCGCATCTCTTCAAGCACATTTGTTTCTTATCCCGGGGAGAAGGACTTGCAGGTATATATCTGTATCTTGTTTTTGATTTTGGAGTTATTAGGCTATTAGCAATTAGTAGTTTTCACATGTCATTTTTCAGGTGTAGAAAGTCTTACACACCCTTAGCCTTTTTATCTGTTTTGCCCCCTTATCTCAATGGTGAATGGTTTATTTACTTGGATAGCTAAATATTGGACTGTATTATGCCAGGGTGATATTCTTTTGCAGTGTCTGACATGGTGCGCAGCACCTTTTTTATGCAAAATATGATGGCTGAAGGGATTATAACCTCTTTCTTTTTTTCCAATGGCAGGCACTCACATGTTACCAGTTGCTTCATTCACTTGTAAAGCGAAGGAATATTATTAATCATCTTGTCAACTTGGTCAGTAACATATCTGTGCACATGTACAATTGTCTATCAGTTCCTCTTTTTCTCGTTTAACATACTTTCTCCTGCTCTTCATTTGAAGATTAGCTATATACCCTATGAGTTTAGGCCTATTCTGAGGGGCTTTTATCTGTGACCTTGCAATGTATTTTACTTTTTTGTTTTTTGTACTTGGTGTGGAATTGAAGGAGGTGTGATTTGGATAAGACTCCTGTGATTATTGTATTTTCACCTATACTCATGCATCTTGTTTTTTTAGTTTAGAATTTATAAGATGTTCACTAGTTTGCTTGGATGAGGCAGTGTTTTCTAAAGGGATTCTGGACCTTTAATTGCTCTTCTGACTCTGATGCTGAGGCTGGTTTTTGGCTAGATTCATTCCCCTAAAAGGCAAAAGCACAATGTTTCTGCTCAATGACTATGTATTTTATGTCTGCTGAGTGTTGACATCTTCCAATAGCATTGACTTATTTCACTGCAGATTACAGATTATATTCTAATTTTGCCCATTATGTTATGTAACACAGATTTTTGAATAAATTCATGCAGGATTCTTGGCGTGATTTAGTAAATGCTTTCTGCAATGAACGAGCTCTGTTGTCATTAAATGCAGCTCACCAGGTCCGTGTATTCTAATTTCAATATCTCCTTTTCTCAAGATCTCTAGATTTAGGGGAAAAAATAAGTTTATCCTAACTGATGTACAATTTGCTACTATTAAATAGCACACTAAGAGTCCATGTATTGATAAAGATGGGCACTAGAGTAAAATTAATAGATGCCCAACTGATATCATCTTTTGCTAGATAAATTACTGCGTCTTTCACTTGTTCTTTGTAATGCTATAGTTCCTTCCAACTCTTCAGCATCTCTCTGTCACAAGCACCCTGTTTTTATTTTGAATAAAGCTTATAATATTTTCTTTTATTTCAGCGGTCCCTTGCTCAGACACTTGCCCTTTCAGCTTTAGGTATTAAAAATTCTGAGGCATCAAATGAGTGAGTACTTTCTTTTGTGGAGCTTCTCTGTGTCTAGCTATCACCACTTATCACAATTTTAAGTATTCTACTCTTTATTGAAATGGTGTGTAGGTTCATAAGAAGTCTTACAAACCATATGACAGCTTACCTGGTGGAACTGTCAAGCAAGCATGATCTCAAAAGCATTGCTCTGCAGCCTGATATCATTTTGTTGGTAAGACTTTGTCACTGTGCATTCTTATGCTAGTAGCAATTACCAAACATGATATGACAATTTCATGACACCCCGTAGGTTAGTTGCTTGTTTGAGCGACTTCGGGGAGTTGCCAGGGTTTCAGAACCTCGTATACAGAAGGCAATTTATGAAATGGGATTCTCTGTTATGAATCCCGTTCTGATATTTCTTCAAGCATACAAAGATGAGGTAAAGTTAGATACTTCTCTTGAACATCTTTGAGACTTGCTTCAGTAGAAAAGGTAGCTTTTTATGCAAATTGAGAGGAAAATTGAATAACACTCCATACTACTTAGTCAATCTTCTTTCATTTCCTTTCTGTTTCTTGGGTGAATAGTGTCGAATATTGACACATGGCTTCAATTCTCTATTTCTTTTGTTTATATAACATATCTTCAAAGTAACTCCATTCAGGTCCAATATGATTGTTTTAGTGCTTGATGGAATATTTATTGTTGAACCTTATTCTACATTTTAGATATTTTTTTTACATCTTGAATTGTTTAATTTTGGCATGAAGAAGTTATAATTTATTCTTGTACTTTTTGCTTATGTAGTTTGTAGTTGTCTACCAATTGCTTAAATTTGCCACTGATTGGGTGGAAAGCCAAATTAGCTACTTAGAGGCTAAAGAAACTGCTGCCATGGTTGACTTCTGTATGCGTTTGCTTCAGCTATACTCATCTCATAACATTGGCAAGGTAAACAGTTTTTCCCCTGGTTCAGTTTGGTTATGTATAGTTCGGATTGTAGCAACATGAACTGGCAAGATTTGATTTAGTTTACGTGATGGTTATGATATATGTTAAGTTGGATTCTGTTGTTTTTATGTTTGCATGAACCTCTATATGTTTTTATGCAAACAGAGAGCTGCCTATTTATGCAGTATGCACACTCTCACGATAGAGATGATTGGTTTTTAGAAATATCAGTAAATAGCATGACCAACTTTTTCTTCATTTTATGTCTCAAACAATTGGCTATCTCGCAGTGTCTATTGGATTTTCTGAAAGCACGCTCCACATGAGCTGCAGTATGAAAATCACTACTCATGGTTACAAAATTGACCCATATAATTTGACTGCTTCCTCAGATATCGGTTGGCCTTTCAAACAGCTTACGCAATGAAGCAGATGTGGAGAAATATAAGGATTTGAGGGCGCTTTTACAACTTCTCTCAAATCTATGCTCAAAAGATATGGTAACTCCTTTATCCGTTATCCAAGTTAAGAGATTACTTTCTTCACTTTCCCCTAGCAAACTCCCTTTAACTACGACATCTAAACTGTTTGTCTCTACACATTATCATCCATTGTTATGAAGAAACGTATAATCATCAGTGGCATTGCTCTTGGAAACTGTGTTTCCCTCAGGAAATTTCATATCGACCAAATTGTTGTCCTTCATTTGTAAAATTTACTGTGGATAACTTTAGAGAATAATTAATTAGACGCTTAAGTTACATGTGTGCTCGAGTAAATCCCACGAGGAGAACCCGTATCATATGACCATCAAGGAAAGGATGTTTTTACTTCGACAGTTTTATAGGTCAAGTTCACTTTTTTTAGATAAGGGTGATTGTTAGAATGTCCCTAAGCCACCATTATAAAGCTTTTTTCCTTATGTGATCTCTTTTTCAATCTTTTCGTTCATATTTTGAGGGGTACGATTTCTATGCTTGCACACAGCACTAATTAACATAATGATTCCACGGACTTGGTACTGTTGGATACCGCTAATACAAAGTACTATGAGTGTTTTCATCAACTGCTGAGATTTAATAACTTTAATTATTATAGGTAGTAATTGGGTTGGGTATTAAATTGGGCAACTTGGGTCAGTTGATGCTATCGAACTAGAGCGAGAGTCTGCATGTCTGTAGTATTGTGCCTCCTTTGTTGGTTGCTGTGCAGTCTGATGTAAATATGCTTTTGCAGGTTGACTTTGCATCCGAACCCATTGAGACTTATGGTACAAATATTTCTCAGGTATGTCCATACAATATCTTATGAGGTGAAATAGGTGGCTCTTGAATTGGGTTCGTATAAACAGTTTTCTATGTTGGTTCTGATTGCTTTCTATCATAGGTCGTATATACGGGTCTACACATAGTAACTCCTCTGATAACTCCGGACCAGCTTAAATTTCCTAAACTTTGCCAGTGTGTAAGTTTCTTCTCTTGTTGGGCAAGAGGCATGCTAAGTTTCTTCTCTTGTTGGGCAAGAGGCATGCTAGCGTTTAGGCTGAAACTAATGCAGTCTTCTTGCTATTTGACAGTACTTTTCTCTGCTATCACATATGCTGGAGGTATATCCTGAAATAATCGTGCAGCTAAACGTTGATGCCTTCAGTCACATACTTGGAACTCTTGATTTCGGTCTTCATCATCAGGTAGACTGCATGATGGCTCTACACTAGGCACTAGCCAATTTAAGTTACAATTTACCGTGGGTTTACGACATTCCCCTTTTTGTCTGATATATCCTCTGGTTATTTTCCTCGTGGTCAGGATATTGAAGTGGTGGATCTGTGTCTAAGATCTATAAAAGCACTTGCATCCCACCATTACAAGGACAGAGTTTCTGGTAAAATTGGTCTCGGATCGCACGCTTCCAGTTACAAGGACCCTGAGGGAAATATTCGTGAAGGGATCCTCAGCCAGTTCCTTCGCTCACTGCTGAAACTTCTTCTTTTCGACGATTACAGGTTAGATGCCAAAAAAATCTAAACCCCGCCTGAAATATGGAATGTCTGAAGGCCATATTAACACGTATCTTGCTTTGTGTCACAGCGTTGATCTCGTGGGCCCAGCAGCTGATGCACTCCTACCATTGATACTCTGTGAACAGAGTACTTATCAGGTAGCTTGTGATGTCACGTTTCCTTAGTTTTGGGATTTCGAATACGTTTCAAATGGATATGCTCTTTATATAAAAACAAAAAGTTGTCACTCTCTTGTTTCTTTTACATGCTGCTGAGTTCTTTATAATTCTGAGACAAATATGGCTTGCAGAGTTTAGCGAACGAGTTGATAGAAAGGCAGAGGATTCCAACATTCAGATCACGGTTAACCAATGCCATCCAGGCGCTCACAACTTCCAATAATCTCTCTACAACACTTGATCGACTAAACCACCAGAAGTTCAGAAAAAACCTGCACAGTTTTCTCATAGAAGTTCGTGGATTCCTTCGCACAGTTTAGGATCTGCAGGCAGCAACCATATATGGAGATTGAGTATTTTCCAATGTTTGACCGTGCCACGATCATATATATCTCCAGTCGTTTCATTGCTGGAAGCCCCGTGTCAGTAAAACCTGTCTCTGAACTTGTTTGTGATACGGACATGCTGGTGCAAGAATGCAAAAATCGACATCTGAAGGTTTTTCGCTCCGTATGCCATATCAAATGCTTTGGAAGAGCATCCTCATTTTTGCTTAGAGGTTAGCCGAATGTTACATCTCTTTGCCCTTCTCCTTTTCAAGTCAGTTTTTGAAGCATTGGCTGTGTGATACTCAATTTGTTAACACTATATTGTTTTGCCATTTTTTGTCATAAATAGTTTGTTTAAAGATGATCAATAATGGTTTACATTTATCCCGTGGCAGTGATGACTTGAACCTTCTACCTATTGGTTGGTGTGAAAACGTCTTACCAACTAAATTGCTCATAAGTAAATAACACTAGTGAATCTACAGAATTCAATGTGAATGCTGTGAGGTCTGGATTAAATTATGGTTTTTCAAGCATGGGATTTGATGAATTGTTTATCGTTATTCTTATTTATTCAATATAATATGATGATGGTGTAAGGCAAGATTATTGCATCTGCCACCTTTATCTCTTCGAATCACTATTATAAACTATTAAATTAATTACAACAAGAAGTGGGTGAGATATAACGATGCCAAGGTCTTGTGATTAGCCCATCGTCATACAGTCTCTAAGTTTTTGTCTATTGGTTTAAAAAAATAAAAACAAAAACTTTTAATTACTTTTCTGAAATTGGATATTATACCAGAATTCGTAAAAGTTGAGCTCTTTTAGTTTAAACTTTAGACTTCAATTCTGAAAAATGAATTAGTCTTTTCTTTTGTTTAACTAAATCTTTACTAAGAATCAAATATCGAAATACGATGACTCGATTAAAAAAACGTAAAAATACTACTAGTATATTTTATAACTATGGTCTATGTTTTATGCTTATAAAGTTTTTATTGGCAAAACTAGAAAGTCAAACAGACCTTTTAATATACAAGCACCCAATTTTTGCAAATAAATATAATATTCCATTCCTTTTTGGGTTGTTCTATTATAATTGAGTTATTTTATTTTTTTGGCAAAAAACAATAAATATTTCCTTTCTTAATTTGTTCTTACTTTTACTTGATTCTCTTTATTTCTCTACTTAATTCTCTTTACACAATAAATCTAATTAACCAAATCTATAAATGAAAATACATGAATCCTATAATATTTTCAGAAAATACCAATTAGGCCATGTTTGGTTGGCGGGAAAGTAAAGTTGGCAAGGAAAATGATTCCTTGGAAAATGAATCCCGGGAATATGATTTCTAATAACTTTACTTTCCCGTGTTTGGAAAATATCAAGATTTGAAAGTATATATTTGATTTAAACACTAAACTAAAAATATACTTATAATTTTTTATTTATAAAAAATAATAATACATATTATTTAATAAATTATTAATTGCAAATGATAATAATTATATTATTTTATTTATTATTACGATGGATAGTTTAAATATGAATTATACATCATAATATATAATAATATAATAATAAATAAGATTATTATTATTATTATTATTATTATTATTATCATCATTATATTTACTTAATTTTTAATTGAATAAATTTTATAATTTAAAATTTCACTACAATTTTATTGTTAATTACTAATTTATAAATTAATAATTATTATGTTATTATATAATTAAAATTATATTTAATTATTTAATAAATTATTATTATTATGATAATAAAAATAAAAATAAATATTAATAATATAGTTATAATTATGATAATTTGAATTATAGTTATTTATTATCCTGAAATTAAGTATGGTTTATACTTTTAAATTATTTTTAAAACATTGTAATAAATAATAACAATAATGATGATGATGATGATAATAATAATAATAATAATAATAATAATAATAATAATAATAATAATAATAATAAACTGTACTATATTGCATTAAATATGTAAGAATCCTAAAACTGGGAAAAAGAATACCTAAGAAAAGTTAGGATTCAGAATCCTGAAAAGTTGTACTAACTTTCTTTGTTTCAAGATTTTGATTACTTTCCAGTTTGATTAAAAATGGAAACAAACACAGGAATTTAAAATTTAAGGAATCAGATTACTTTCCCAGACAGAATCCTGGCAACCAAACATGGCCTTAATGATAATGTACAGAATCTTCAAAGGAAAACAATATTCTAAAGTGTGCATGTGTATACTACGGATAAAAAAGATAATCTCATGTGTGTCCACTACATTGCGCAGGTAGTTAAAAATAATGTTTAATCACTATAATTAATTTATAAATCAATTCAATTAATACATAATCAGCACGATTAATACCTTTAACAATATTTAATTAATGCACAAAATATATTCACGCGTGTGTCGAAGGACGAAGTGTGTCAAAATAAAATAATAAAAAAACATGTAAAAGGATATAGCCGATATTATGATTATTCTCACATTCAAATTCTCAAAATAATGGAGTACCTTTCCAAAAATGATATTTAATTATTATTCTTCTCAAATTCCAATGCCAATGAAATTATCAAATGATAAGTATTTTACTCCAATTTTTATCAAATAAATCCGTTACATGTCTATAACTATATTATAAGGTGGTGTTTGATTTACTAAATAAAATAGTAAGAATGATACAATTTAGGATTAAGTTGTGAGATTATTCAGTAAAAGAGAGTTGACTATAACTAACTATCACATGACTATCCATCTAGGATTAAGTCATGAGATTCAGTCTCATGAACCAAACATACTACAAATTTAATCATGAGATATAATATTGTAAACCGAACAGCCCCGAAGTATTTTGATCGCTCGAGATTATCTAATATTGAATTAATTTAAGAGTACTGAAATCTATCCATTTAACTGAATAATATTTTTAAAAAATAATATTATCTAATTCATCAAAACGAACTTCATTAATATATCAAAATTATCTAATATTATACAATTATTCAAGAGTACTTACATTTACCTATTTAACTTAATAATATTGATAAAATATTATCTAATTCATCAAATCGAATATTAGCGAGAGCAAGAGTAATAAAGAAGGTGTTCAATGATCCACTCTTATAGAGTCATAGAGAGGCCCAACCCATAAAAAAGAATAGTGAAACGTGACGCTATAAAAAGCAAAACATATAGTAGTAATAGTAGTATAGTAAATAATTATAGTCAAATTATATCAAAATTTCTTCAAACTTAGGTCCATGCCTTTTCCAATCCCTTTTCTAATCGAATTATAATCTTGTAAACAAAATCCCTAATCTAATTGACAGTATTTATACATCACATTTCGATTTTCCCCCTAAAGAAGTTCATCAATTAAACCAACGATCAACGGTATTCCAAAATAAATAAAGGTCAGTTTCTGGATTTGAGCATTTGTATTTGCTAAATATCAAAAGCAGCATCTTTACTGTTTAAAGTGATACCAAACTTTTAGTGTATGATTATCTGGAAAAATAAATTGGCAATAAATTCCAACAGTAGAGAAAGGGGTTTTCCAAATTAGGTTAGTTAATTATGAAAATTTCCCATATTTATATTGCTTGACTTCCTTGAAGAAATTCATGGGCTGCCCATGGTTTTGAGGTTGCTTGTTTTCTGTGATTATAGGTCTTTTCCATGTGATCTCTCATTACAATTCCAGTATTTACACAAGAAAAGTTGTAAAAATTGGGATAAAATAAAATTGGGAAATTATTTGAATCAGGGCTGTTTAAGTAAGTGAGATGTGTTGATGGTGTTGGGTTTGTTTGTTTAGCTGGGACCATATATATAAATGTTGGTTGAATTAGGGTTTGGTCTGTATTTGGTGACTCCTTTTCACTGTTAGTTTTTTTTCTCCTTTTGGGCTCTTTTTACTGTGCTTTTTTATGATGTGAATTAAACAATGTTTTTCTTGAATGAGGTTGTGTTTTTCATTAGTGGTGTTTTTTAATGGAAAATCTGGTGCAGGGACTGAATTCTGGGCTCTGCAACAACTTCATACGCATGTTAACCATTAGATCAGAATATGTAAGTTAAGAAGAATCTTTTTTCCATGATCGATCTTATGTTTCTTCTTGTTTTTAGTTAAATCTTTTGGGTAAGGTTTCTGATTGAATTCATAAGTTTTACTTCGTGGTGTTAATTTATTTGCCTAATTGGAATGATGTTTTGTCATGTGCCATTGAATTGGTTATCTAACGAATGCTTGTAATCTACTACTTTCTCGGAAAAGAAAATTGTAATCGAGCCTAAACGACAAAAAATCGTATCTGGATAAACCTATTCCATCGTGTTACAATAGGGGAAAAGTAATAAATTAGAAAGTAATAAAGATACCAAGATTATGGCATATCAGAACTGTAGATATGGTTGCCAGTTGAAATACTCGCACTCTTTGTCGACTAAATACTGGTGTTATAGTTCACTAAGAGTTTAAAATACCAAACTTTAAATATGTTTATCCCAAATGTTAGTATTTACTATAAAAAATATGTTTAGTGTCTGGGTTGATTGCAACGTGGATAGTAGTTATTTGGCCTATACGGCCTCTTGACATATACGTAGTGTGTGGCATTGTTTCGTGATTTAAGGTGAAAAGGCAAACCTAATTAATTGCTTTCCAAGAATGAAACTGCTGGTGTTATGCTGATCTGGTTCTAATTTTTCCGTGATATTCCATTATTTTATTCCGTCATTAACTATACTAAAAGGCATATATAACCTTGTAGCCCGTTTCAATTCATTAAAAGCGCGTATGGTGTTTGCTGATTTTATCCTTTTGCACTAGTATGTTCTAAACCCCGCCTACAATATTGTTCCCCTTTGGGAAACTTCTTTTATTGATTGATTTGCAAATAAATGTTTCTGTGTCACTGTAGCAACTAACATTGCTTAAGTTTTTAGTATTTCTGTGTTCATGTCCACCACATGCTTCTAATTTTTTCTCACCGATGTTATGGCTAAAAACTGTTTCAGACTATCTAATTTTATATCCCGTTTTGGATAATTTTGGTATTTCCTTGTTTTCTGTTATTCTGTATAATTATTAAGCAAAGAGGACACATCAAACTTCTCAAAAGCAAACTTTTCCTCTCATATATTTATGTTATTTTTTTTTGGTTTCAGCCGTAATTATTGGACCTCATCTTAAAGAAGATAACATGGACAGCTCATTAATTCCACCTGGTTTTGAGGCATTTGCCTCTCTCTATCTGGCCAAGATGGAGGGTGATCAAGCCAGTAATTGCGCAAGTTCCGCCAACCCTTCTATGGCAGAAAATATCCAGTTAGGAACACAATGTAACAATGCAAACACCAGCACGTCTATTAGGCATATATCATTGATAAAACAGAATCAGCTTGATAGCAGTTCAAGTGATCAAATTGAATTAGAACAGGTTGGTCAAGTTTAGTTCACTATAAATTCTACAACTCTTTCAGGTCCCTCTCAGTCTTAGGTCCCTATTGGTGCAACTTCAGGAAAACTTTTCCAGGAATTGGTTGCCAAAAGGGGTTCTTCGAGGGTGTGAAGCATGTGAGAACTGCCAAAAGGTCAGCCTTTCAACACTGATCTCTTCTGCGTTTTTCTAGAACTGCAGAAACACTATCACTAGAAAGCACAATTTTATTTGTGTTTTTCTAGTTGTGAAGTGCTGGCTTGTTTGGGGTCTCCAACTATTATAACTGCATGCTTACCTTAGACTTCCGTTACAGGTTATTGCAAAATGGCGTCCTGAAGAAGCTCGAAGGCCTGATATTGAGGATGCTCCTGTATTTTATCCTTCTGAAGAGGTTCTTATTAGCCCATACCACTCTGTTTTCTTATTTTTTGTTATGCCATAAGGATCTGATCCGCTTTTTAGTTTTGAAAGCACTCATGTTATTTTAATTTTACCAAATATCTAGGAGTTTGAGGATACCATAAAATACATTGCAAGTATACGCTCTAAGGCAGATATGTATGGGATCTGTCGCATAGTACCACCTCCATCATGGAACCCTCCTTGCCCTCTGAAGGAAAAGAACATATGGGAAAGGTCTAAATTTGCGACACGAATTCAGCAGTTAGACAAACTTCAGAATCGGGAATCGATGATGAAGAAGTTTCTAGTCAAACATGACAAGAGTAAAAAGAGAAAATGCCTGAGAAGAGGAGCCGAACATGCAAATGGTATTCAGGATACTAAAACTTCAGACAATGCCGAGCAATTTGGATTTGAGCCTGGTCCAGATTTTACTCTGGACGAGTTTTATAAGTATGATGATGATTTTATGGCTCAGTACTTCTGGAAAAGTAATAATAGTTCAAGTTTAAGAGATAGCAATTCTACACTTGACAAGCAGTGGCACCCTACAATACAAGAAATTGAGGGAGAATATTGGCGGATGGTAGAGAGACCAACAGAAGAAATTGAGGTATTCCCCAGTGCTTGTCTTGTATGGAGCTTTTCCAAATAATTATCACATTGGCCGACCTATTTGCTTCTAGTAATAATAAATTCCATTCTCTTAAAGGTGCTTTACGGGGCTGACCTGGAAACTGGAGCATTTGGCAGTGGGTTTCCTAAACATTCCCATCAAGTTGCTTCTGCTTCAGAGACGAAGTACATTAATTCAGGATGGAACTTGAATAACTTCCCAAGACTTCCTGGTTCTGTTCTAGCATTTGAAAGCAATGAAATATCTGGTGTTGTGGTTCCTTGGTTGTATATAGGAATGTGTTTTTCTTCATTTTGCTGGGTAAGTAAAAACATTCTTGTCATATGCATTCATTTTAAAGCAATCTTTACCTGATTTCCTGTTTTTAGTTTTTACTGTTTCTCTCCTTCAGTAGTAAATGATTTTTCATTACTCATTTATTCTTCATGTGGCAACAGCATGTAGAGGACCATCACATGTACTCCTTGAATTACATGCATTTGGGAGCTCCGAAAATGTGGTATGGAGTTCCAGGATCAGATGCTACGAAACTGGAGGCAGCTATGAGAAAACATTTACCGGACCTCTTCGAAGAACAGCCTGACTTGCTTCATAAGCTGGCAAGCTTCAATTCCTTACTTTCTTTTGTTACTATTTACTTCAGTAACATATAAACAAATACGCCTACTTATATCATATATCACTGGTGTTGAGTGCCATTTAACTGCTTTTTCAACAAGTGAATAACATGTAGCTTTCTTCTACTGTTCAAAATTGATTGTGTATTTTGAACAATATGCAGGTTACCCAACTATCACCTTCAATCCTAAGGTCCGAAGGGGTGCCTGTTTATCGGTGCGTGCAGAATCCAGGAGAATATATACTGACCTTCCCTCGAGCATATCATGCTGGATTCAACTGTGGTTTTAACTGCGCTGAGGCAGTTAATATCGCACCTGTTGACTGGTTGCCGCATGGACATAAAGCTATTGAGCTGTACCGCGAGCAAGGCAGACGAACTTCCATTTCACATGATAAACTATTGCTTGGTGCAGCTAGAGAAGCTGTAAAAGAAAATTGGCAACATAATTTTTTGAAGAAGCACAAATCAAATACTCCTAATTTAAGATGGAATGAAGCTTGCGGAAAGGGTGGCTTCTTATCAAAAGCACTCAAGGTATCCATTACCTCTTTAGTTGTAGTTTGTTCTTAAAATTGAGGCATTGGTATGTAGGATTTAAGGCGTTGCAATAAATAATGAAGCAGGAGAAAACAGATATATTTTCGCCTTTACAGTTCAAATATCATTCTAATGTGCAATTATATTGTGTTTAGACTCGTGTTGACATGGAGCATAAATGGAGGGAACTCCTTAGCAAATCCTCAAAGGCACTTAAGATGGAGAGCTCCTTTGATGCTAATTGTGAGAGGGAATGCAGTGTCTGCCTCTTCGATCTACACCTATCTGCTGCAGGTTGCCACCAGTGTTCGCCGGATAAATATGCATGCTTGACTCATGCCAAACAGTTGTGTTCGTGCTCATGGAGTGCTAAGTTTTTCCTTTTCCGTTATGACAACATGGAGTTGAATCTATTAGTTGAAGCTTTGGAGGGGAAACTAAGCGCAGTATATCGATGGGCAAAGCTTGATATGGGCCTCGCTCTCACCTCTCATGTTGCAGAAAGCAAGCAAGTTGCATCTCAAGAGTCAGCTCAAGAAGTGATAAGTTCAGCACCGATTGCAATTTCTTCAGAGGAGCAGAAAAGGAAAGCGCCTAGAGGCTCTTCTAGTTCAGCGAAGTATGTGGGCAGCATTGGCTCGTCTAAGAATGTGGAACCGCCTAGTTCAGCACTGACTGCAATTTCTTCAGAGGAGCAGAAAAGGAAAGTGCCTAGAGGCTCTTCTAGTTCAAAGAAGTATATGGGCAGCGTTGGATCGTCTAAGAATGTGGAACTGCCTTTTGTAGTATTGGCTTTACCATGTGTGAAGAAAGCAACCCGTTTTAAAATTAAATCAACTACACCTAAAAGTTCGTGCAAAAAAGAAAACTCTTTACAGCCCCCTCCTGGATTTGAAGTGCAGTCATGTCAGGCTTTTCGACCCAATAATCCCGCGATAGTGTCCCCAGGAGCTTCGGGTAAATCTAAGGAGAAGCAGCCATCACATATGGGACACAAGGATGTCATACTACTGAGTGATGATGAAGAAGACGGACCACCCTGTAAAAAGACGTGTGTCGTAAGGGGGACTGTTCAAAAGGATACAATAGGTACCCAGAAGCCAATTTTTTCCGATAGTATGACAAAGTTAGATAGTTGCATTGATAAACCAGCCTCCGCAGCCACTGTTACTCTTCCTTCTGATGTATGCATTCCTAGTTCAACGCGTGTTAAAGTTGAGGAGCTTACTGAGTCTGAAAGTTCTATAGGAAGCAACCCTCCGACCAGTTCTTGCGTTAACACTTCACTGATGGATACCGATTCCATCAAAAATGTGGGGAGGAACAAAGAGACGAATGATTCTGATGAGGCAAACCATAATCCCCAACTAATTGATGATGAGAAAGTGAGAGAGTTGAGATCTGTAGATAACATGCTTACTGTATCAAACCCATCGAGCCATCAACATAACATGGATGGGCTCTCTCGCCAGAAGCGCCCTCGTATTGCAAAAGTTATCAGGAGAGTCAGTTGCAATGTCGAGCCTTTGGACTTTGGAGCTGCGCATGGTGGAAAGTTGTGGTGTGATAGTAATTCGATTTACCCAAAAGGTACGTATGATTCGAACATGTATCCTTATGCAGTTCTTTGTTATATTACAAAATATAATTGGCTTTTTCTTTTCTTTTTTTTTGCCGAACACAGGATTTAGGAGTCGAGTGAGGTACATAGATGTTACTGATCCGACCAATATGTGCTATTACGTCTCTGAAATCCTAGATGCTGGGAAGGATCGACCTTTATTTATGGTACGTATAGTATCCACTATCCAATAAATGCCAAAACCTTCTGCGCATCATATAATCCTTGCAAAATCATGAAATAATAACTCGTTATCTTACCAATATTGTTCAATCATCTGCTCTTTTGTGAAATCTTCTCCACCTTATATAATCCTTCGCAGCAGCACAAAACGTCTTTTGAGCTACGTGTTCTGTTTCTTCTTTTCCTTATCCGTTAGCTGATAAATCTAAATTTTCAGGTGTCGTTGGAGACCGATCCTAGTGAAGTATTTGTCCATGTCTCAGCTGGTAAATGCTGGGAACTGGTTCGGGAGCGAGTAAATCATGCGATTGCCCAGCAACATAAGCTCGGAAAGGGGAAGCTTCCACTTCTGCAGCCTCCTGGGAGTGTCGATGGCATGCAAATGTTTGGCTTTTCGTCGCCAGCAATCATGCAGGCATGTTCTTCCCATTGGCTTCGAACTTCAGTAGTTTATTTTTGGGGCAAATTGCAGAAAATCATGAAGTTTGGTAAAATATGTATACTAATATGGCCATTTTTGGGTTCTCTTTACAGGCCATCCAGGCTACGGACTGCGATCGAGTTTGCCAAGAATACTGGCAATCGCAATCACGGATGCAGATTCCTTAACAGCACAGAGACCAATAGACAGCCTCATGGGCGCGCCCTCGGCCCACGGGGCCGTTGAGAGAACACTCGACGGGCCCCTACAGAAAGCAAAAGCCGAGGAGCTTCGTGCCCTCAACAGTTGCTTGCACAGTTGCAACTTGACTGAACTTAGCAGGATTCTTAGTGAAAAATATTAAAAAGTACACAAGATAGAAGAAGAAGAAGAAGAAGAAGAAGAAGAAGAAAAACTTTCCAGCCATATATTTTTGTAAATGTGGTGCTGCATTTTTTGGTTACTTATATTATGAGTAGTACTACATTCTTTTTTGACATTGGAAAGTTTTGAACATGTTATAATTAAATAGTTTCTCAAAGTTATATGCAAAATAATGTGTTAGTTGTGGCTACAACGAGAAAAATGATTAACATTATATTACTATAAATTATAATGAATCCTTCTTAAATATAATTGTAGATTATTATCTACTACCACCAAATCTGCATCAGATTTAGTCGGATTCTCTACTACTAAATATGCAGGTAGATTTAGTTGGATTCTTTGAATTGTTTGAGAATAAAAAATGCGAAATGTATTTTCCTTCGACTCAAAGTGAATATTTTTTTAAGGTTTTGAGGTTTTTTGGTTCTTTAGCATATGAGAAAATCGGTATTTCAGTCTTGGCTCTCGAATTATATTGTACTACATGATTTGAATGAAGCAAACATACTATTTGACTTAAAAAATGATCAAAATTGCCCAGAAAATTATGAAGTGTTGTCAAATTTTGGTATGTCAATCAGCTAAAAATATCAAAAATTTTGAATTTATTTTCAACGATCACATAATGGAAAATCCAGTAACTTATGTATAATATATTATTCATATTTTTAACCAAAATATATAGTTTTCTTTATTAATAGACAATATTGTTTAATTCATCGACAATGACGTTCACATGCAAATTTCGATTGTCATATCCGGTGCAATTTCACAAAAAAATCATCATAGGATAATTGAGAACAAAGCCAAACATCATGATTTTTAAAGGTATGGAACGTATCAGAATTTGACCAAACTTTATATTTTTTTTACAATTTTTCTATTTTTAATAGATTTATAGAACAAATATGATTTTTGCTTATTGGTTTTCTACCTATGATAATAAGAGTGAGATGGAAAAAAAAAACTTCGTAACCTATTAATTTTAGTATTATCAAATAGTATTATATTTATATAGTACTTTGTCCCACTAAATATTATACTATGAAACCTTCATTTTAGCATGTGATTTTATGTATTATTGTTTTATACATAGCTAAATGGAGAGAGAACAAAATAGAAATTGTATTATATTCATTTTAGCAATATATCATTTATAGTAGAAAACTTAAAAAGGAATGTATTTCAGAATTAATAAATTGCACCACACCCTAATTTTGTAACTATCCCTTTCTTTAAAACTAATATAAAAAGGTCGAATTCAATACATTCAAAGTCAACCAAATCATACCAATTATTTATAGTACTATATAGAAAGGTTGAATTCAATACTAATAATTTTGTTACTATATCCTCCTTAATAAAAAAAAGGAGGATGTCCTGCTTTTGGTGGTGGTCTCATCCGTAATATTACACGATCTTAGAGGTATGATTTTGTTGCTAATATTGGAGTGTGTTCTATTTTGACTGCAGAAATTTGGTGCTTATTTCATGGCTACAATTAGCAAAGCATATGGGTATTCGAAAGTTGGAGGTGGAGAGTGATAGTTTCACTGGTGTGTCCATGATTGTGGGGAACTTTGAAGTGACCATCAATTGCAGATCTATAAAGTACGGAGTCTATTACATGAGTTTGACTCAGAGGTGCTCCATCACGGGAAGGAAATTTCGCTGCTGATTTTCTGTCACATTACGCATATAACTTTCATAAATGTGTCCATGTTTTAGAGTCCCCTCCCTTGAGTCTTAGTATTTGGTTGATGCATGATAGATTATGTGTTTCTTATGTTCGTTAGTGTGTAATCGGGCTCTGCCTGCTTTTCTTCCCCAAAAAAAAGTGAGCATACTTCTAAAATTAATATAAAAAGATTGAACTCAATATTGAAAGTCAAATATTTATTCATAAAAAATCAGTTCAAAATATGACGAATCATTTTCTAAATCATCTTTATCCCAAATTTGATAAAAATAAATCTATTTTTATAAGAATATCTCAGAACATAATGAATTTATTATATCCACACTATTCACTCTCTCCCACACGCACTGGCACACACAATATTGGCACACACTTTTCCTCTTGTTAAGGGTTTGCAATCTCTCTCTGTAAATTCCTCTCTTCGATCTCTGAATCAATCCCTTTCTAGGGTTTGCTTTCTGGCGCTGCACAGCTACCGATTTTGAATCAATTTTGCGTTTGTTTTGTTGCTAATTTTGAATTGGTTGATTAGATCCGCGAGCGAGGGAAATTCTGGCTCTTTTTCCTTGCTGGTTTTCGAACTGTTCTGCCTCCTGTTTGATGGTTGAAGAAGCGCGGAAGGATCTGAGGGTTGCGAGCTGTATTGTGATTTCTGAGGATTTTATTTTGAGGAAATAGAGATGGATTTGGATTTCAATGGCGATGTCACGAGCCTCGATGCTGAACTGCTGCAGCTTCAGGAGGTGTCGCCGCTGGCTATTAAAGCCAACCCTTATGTTGCCGAGAAGCTGTTTGATCAGTGGCTTTCGCTTCCCGAAACCAATTCCTTGGTAATTTACTTTTTTTTTTCGTTTAGTTTTTTTTCCGGGAGGATGAAGGATGATCTCATCAGTTTATGCGTAGTTCGGCGGGTTAGGTTTAGTGAGAGGGAAATTGTAGATTCCATATGCAAATTTTTATTTCTGAGTCGTTGGTTATGGTGGGATTGTAGGAAGGAAGAGATAAAGTCGTGGGCTTTAGTTTTTGCTGATTGTTGTTGATGAACCATTTATACTGTTATGCTTATAAAAATTTAAGTAAATATTTGAATGAAACTACTGAGTCACTTTACTAGAACATGTTACAAGCGGATATATGTAGAGACATTCTCTATCACTAAGGCTGGTCAATGAAAAGCTGGTTGTTTAATGTGGTAAGAGCCCATTTGGAAATGAAATTGGCTAGCGGTATTTATTTGTGCTGCACTGCTCATGGTTAAAGAACTGAACTTAACTCTTGACTACTAGCATTACTACGACTATTCTATTCGATCAGATGCAGGTGACACTTATTGGTTAATCTCTTGGCCATTGCTTTTGTAATGTTATGGCTTTTCTGTTTTGGTTTGAGTATCAATTGAAACTTAACGTGATGACACCTGCTCTTCTTTATTGGCACATTCAATCATCTGATAACTAGTAATAATAGACTAATAGTGGAGTCAATGAGTCATTAATAACTTATCAGTAACTGTAAGATGTATTCATTTTTAGGACACTAGAGAATTAAGTGTAAGTGAAATTCCATATTTTTCAGCTGCCATGAATGCCCACTTCATAAAGTTTTTGTATGTGAGGGAAAGTTTTAGCATTGTCTGTTTGTACTGTATGAAGTTTTATTATTGCACAATTTTCGCCACCCCTAGTGATTGAGAGTTGTCAGTGTTACACTATTAATTAAGTACAACTGGAATTGAACGACGCGGAAATTCTTCATGTAGATCGATTTGGAAGCAATAAATTTGGGATGAATGTATGTCTTTTCTGACCATCGTAATGTGCTAGTGAAGCTGGAAGCAATTTAGCTGATAACTTTAGTGACTCTAAGTCTCGTTATAGTTGAGAAGTAATAGGATTATTAACATATATCCTCTTCAGGTAAAATCGTTGCTCAATAATGCCAAGGGAGGTGGCCCCTTGAATGCTGCTGGAACAGGTAGCACAAATACTGCAGCTAGCAATACGCTGCCTTCAATGTTTCCTGCAGGTAGTACGCCACCACCTTCACCAAGGAGTTCCTCAGGTTCTCCTCGAATCATAAAACACAGGGCAGGCCATTCCAATTTACCCTCTCCCTTGAAATTAGTGAATGAACCCATGAAAGAACGTATACCTCAGGTTGAATTAATTGTTGTGTTCATCGTTTTCCAAGTTTTTGTCTTAGAATCCTGTTGCTCCCTCCCTCCTCTATCTTTGCAGTGAGCGGGTATAGTTCACTTGATAAAATTTGTGATTTTGCAGTTCTATTTCCAAAATGGGCGCCCACCACCTAATGAATTGAAAGAGCGATGCTTGTTTAGAATTAACCAATTTTTTTATGGTCACGTGGATGGACTGCAGATGCATGGTTAGTTGCTAGATATGCGTGTGATGTAGTCTTAGAATGTTCAATGGTTCATTACCTGCTAATGAGTTGTACATTCAATGGATTCTCAGAATTTAAACCAGTAACGAAGGAAATTTGCAAGCTCCCGTCTTTCTTTTCTGCTGTACTGTTTAGAAAGATCGACACTGAGGGAACTGGAATTGTGACCAGGTAATTGTAATGGAATATTTCCCCCCTGTCTATCTTTCTGCTCCATCCAGATATGACTATTTAGTTCTTCAAATATTTTTAATACTCCCCCCATCCCAACTAAGTTGGGTCACTTCTTTTGGACACGGAGATTAAGAAATTGTATTGAATTAAGTTAAATGATATTAATATAAAATAGGAGAGAGGGGGAAAAATAGGAGAGATAAGAGAGAGTAAAGTTGGTGATGACATAAAGTAAGAGTGATTAGATGTTTTTTTTTTGTCAAAAGAGGAAATGACTCAACTTTGTTGGGACGTCCCAAAAAGGAATATGACTCAACTTAGTTGGGACGGAGGAAGTAGTAGTTTTTGCCATACCACTTGTTACACTTGTTCATCATCGAATTTCTTAGATGATTCATGGGTCTGATTTTCTTGTTTGTAGTTGATGTATGTTACTCTAAATTCAGCTTATTTTTCCAAACAGGGATGCGTTTGTCGATTATTGGATTAATAAAAACATGTTGTCCAAGGATCTAGCAACACAGTTATACACAATCTTGAAGCAGCCAGAGCACAGACACTTGGTCCAGGTTGAACAAATTTCTTAGTACTATAATACATTAAATTGAGTTATCTAGTTATTAATAGCTTCTTCCTATGTTTGCAATGGTATGACCTTGAAATAGGATGACTTTAAACCTGTTCTTCGAGAACTTTTGACCGCTCATCCTGGGTTGGAATTCCTACAGAGTACACCTGAATTTCAAGAAAGATATGGTATGTCGTATCTCATATTAGCACTTATTTATTGTTACTAATTATATTGGTTAAACTTTTCTTTGGTTAAAAGTTCAATGGTATAGTTGTTATCTTTCTAAAAGAAGTTTATATTTGTGCTAGATCATTGAATATAATTCCTCTTCTGCCTTTTGCTCGTTTGTTTGATCTATTTTACTAGTATGAGCATGAAAGTCTAGATAGCGATAACACTAAGTCTTGGTAGACCTATGTGGACAGATAATTATGTTGTAATGATAATTAAAAGCTTATGCTTGGCTATTCTGCTTCAATTAAAAGCCTAAGCTTAAATTGCTGACTTTGTATGATCTGCTAATTACTGGACTGAAATTAACCGTCCTATTATCTATCTACAGCTGAAACTGTAATATACAGAATATTTTACTATGTGAATAGAGCTGGTAATAGTCGTCTTACACTGAAGGAGCTGAGACGCTCAAACTTGATTGCCACAATGCAGCATGCAGATGAAGAAGAAGATATTAACAAAGTCTTGAGGTAATTAAAGAGAATCTGATTTTTGTTTTATTTTTATTGTTTATCTGTTTGTTAATGATGATCTTCTTCTTGTTCTTAGAAAAGTTAATAAATAGTAAGTTATGTATCTGCAAGGTTCCCATTAGGTTGTAGATATATTTCCAATGTCGCTATATATCATTTCTCACTGCAAATTATCAAGCTGCAATCTTGGACTAGGAGCACTGTGATTGCTTTAGCATTCACTGTTTTGCATTTTGCTAGTATGTTAGCTACCACATTTTATTATCTCATTTCTTCAGGTACTTCTCCTATGAGCATTTCTATGTGATATACTGCAAGTTCTGGGAGCTGGACTCAGATCATGATTTTTTGATTGACAAAGAAAACCTCATCAGATATGGTAACCATGCACTTACCTACAGGATTGTTGATAGAATATTTTCTCAGGTTTGTTGTTTCCTCATTCTTCTTACTATTAAGGGATAGGTTGGGTTGTCTGCATTGGAAGTTTGATCTATTTCTTATGATGTCTTGAACCACTTTCTAAGCATTGTTACTTTAATTTGCAAGGTTCCGAGAAAGTTCACCAGTAAGGTTGAAGGAAAGATGGGATATGAAGATTTTGTCTACTTCATATTGTCAGAGGAGGATAAATCATCAGAACCTAGTCTTGAGTATTGGTATGTATAAGATCTAAGCTGTCAATAAAAAGCATGGCAGCATGATCATCAAATCTTGAATGTCTGAGGTGTAGTCAGGAAAGTTGAGCCTGAATCCTTCGAGTTCTTTATACATGTGGGTTATAGGTTGCAAGTATGAGTGCTACTGAACCCGTTCAGGAAGCCACTCACTTAAGATTTTTCTTCTTTCATAGTATCTAATTGGTGGATTGTGGAATAAGTGATGATTGTTTTTTCATGCAAGGAGTTAATCCTTAAGGTCTCAATATCAATGACTTGAGGCTTTAGAGCAAACCTGGATTTTAACTTTTCATGTGAAAGGTTTTTAATATTTATTAGTTATGATTAGTGATTTCTGTAATCAAGCTCAGACTATATAATGCACTTGGATTTATGTTAGTTCTCTTTTTGCTCAGACTATTTGATGGATTATTTCTTATTCTTTTATATGCAAGTCAAATAATGTAGTCCTTTTCAGGTTCAAGTGCATAGATTTGGATGGTAATGGCATTATAACGAGGAATGAAATGCAATTCTTTTATGAGGAGCAGTTGCATAGAATGGAATGCATGGCCCAAGAGCCTGTGCTTTTTGAAGATATACTATGTCAAATTGTTGACATGGTTCATCCAGAGGTGACCCTTTAGTAGATTGTTTATAACTTTTTTTCTTACTAATCTGAGTTGTGCTTTGTGTCTAAAAGTCCTTCCATTTGCTTTAATAACTCTTCTATATTTTGAAATAAAATTTTCTGCTCTAAAGTCCTATGCTTAAAGTTCCACCTTAACGTAATTCATTTATGATGGATACTGAAGACTAAAAGTTCCAGTATCATCTTCAGAACATTAAATATTTATGTCTTTTAGCTTTATTTGCCAGAATTAAAAACAGTTATGATGTAATTTATAGACCATTGTAGGATGTAATGTCTAGAGAACTGGATTTTAAAAAAATTCTAAAGATGATAAAGTGAACTGAACAAGCTAGGATATTGTGGTTATGAAGTTCATTTGTAATGTATCCATAGTCCTACAAGTATCTGCCTTAATTGCGCAAATTGCAATATATTTGTACCGTTGTGAAATCTGATTACATTGAAATTATGATATGCAGGAAGAGAGCTATTTTACGTTGCGGGATATAAAAGGCAGCAGACTTTCTGGCAGTGTTTTCAATATCCTGTTTAACCTTAATAAGTTCATGGCTTTCGAGACTCGTGATCCATTTCTAATTCGCCAGGTATAATGCAACCTTTTCAATAGCTACTTATATCATTCTGCATTAAAATATGCTCCAAGAAAGCTTCTCAACTATAAAATCTGGGCAGGAGCGTGAGAACCCTAATTTGACGGAGTGGGATCGCTTTGCTCACCGAGAATACATTAGGCTCTCGATGGAGGAAGATGCAGAAGATGCCTCTAATGGAAGTGGCGATGTTTGGGATGAACCGTTCGAGGCTCCTTTTTGAATTCTGTTTGGTAAGATTCTTGTTAATTTTACTATAGATATATTTTTTTATCAGTTAAGTCCATTCAAATATGTTTTGTTATTCTGGCGACTAGAGTATTTGTAACCTGCATTGTCGAACTGCAGAAGTCTTGTTTCATGTGTACCTTAATTGCCTTTAAAGTAACGTGATTACAAAATCTATACGAGTTTATCTCGATGTAAATATTAGGACAAATAATTTGAGATGAACCATTTTTAGGCTTCTCTTACCTCCGTTCTTGAACCAACGTCATCATGAATTCATGATTCCTATTTCTTAAATCTGACTCACTGACGTTGTGGATGTTGCTGGTTTAAATCAAATGATTGATAGTGTGCGGGTGTAGTAAGGGTCTCACTTTAAATGTCTGGTAAATTGTGTGGACCCTACTACTAAAATGGAAGTGGGAATTTTTCTGTGAACGGACTGAATAGGAAATTGTGACAAAATTTTCGGTGGATGAAGGGAGTACTAATTGTTGGACAATACGATAGGATTGGTACTCATAAGTAGGCATGTCGAAACGAAATGGGTAGCAGGTAGCGGGTAATTCCCTTCCCGACCCGATACCCGATAAAAGCGGGTATCGGGGCGGGTGCGGGTAGTATAAATCTTAGGATTGTGGGTATCGGGTATACCCGATACACCCGCCAATACCCCAATAATTTTGTAAATTAGGATTCATTTTAGATTTTAGGAATTATCTAGTGTTTATTTTTCTTCCATTCCTCCAGATTTCAGTTTGTTAATGCTTACTGTACATATTACATGTATATATATATATAAATACTATGCTTCTGTTGGTCCACAGCAGCACACACATACATATATATGCGTTTGTAGTTTGTTGGTCTATAGCAGTTGGGCGCTTGGATTCACAGTAAACACACATATACATTGTGATCAAGATAGAACCATTCTTAAACGTAGAACCATTCTTAAACGTAGAACAAATGCCAAACGGAGGTCGTTAGATCTTTTAATCCAATGGTGTTGATTTGCACAGCAACTTCCCATTACAACCAAAACTATTATTAATGGGTGAATGCAGAGAAGTGAAAAAATAAAGCATGCATGGACTCTTCTTCGTTTCATTCATTCTTCCATCAACATGAGAGTTTTTTCACATGTTGAGTCCGGAATGTCGTGAAAACATAGTCTAATATGTATGATTTTTGATCTTGACCGTCATTTTTTCCTCATCCAATGAATTAAATATGTAGAGTTCTAGGTTCTACACTTAAGAATGGTTCTATCTTTAACACAACCCTATATATATATATGTATATCTTGGATTCATAGTACATACAAAAAATGGCAGTTTCGGGTCGGGTGCGGGATACCCGACTCGGGTATCGGGACTACCCGGTAATGTGCGGGGCGGGTATCGGGACAAGGTATGTGGCTGAAGTACCCGCACCCGGGTACCCGTTTCACCACCCCTAGTCATAAGGGATATATTGTCTCGGTTTAGATTAGTTTTGATGCATTCTATGTTGCTAATGAACTGCACTCCAATAGGTTTGCAGTCTTCACATCATTTCTGTTGTTCCTACGCTCTAATGCTTGCGTCGGCTTTGCATATTTTCAGGAGTATACTCTGAATTCCTCATATATAGCATAGCTGTCTACGGAGCATTACAAGCTGTAGAAAGGGATTCTCACTCGCAAAGCTCTGCTAGTATGTTTTTGAAGACTCGTTTTAGAAATTTTGAGCTCACCATGAGTTAGAAACGTTGCCATGGTGCACCGTGGGAAAGGTTGCACATTTGTTGATTTGATACTAACAACCAAATAGATTATGTTAGTTAGTTCACAGCCTTTTTAGCACTTGGTTCTTTTGTCTGGTTGTAAGAAATATACTACTTTTATTAATTATTTCATTTGGAGGCAGTATCAAATTTCTTTTTTTTGCTTGTTTCTCTTTCTTCATTTCCTAAACTCTCTAGTTGTTGTTTTCCCCTTTTCTTGAATAATTAGTTCTCTTTGTGTAAACAGCAGTTGGATGTAAAGATACAATTCTCCATTTCCCACCATATGTCAGAATTTGATGATGTTTTTATCATAGTTTCGATACCAATGCTCGTCGACTAAGATGTTGAATTATGTCTATGTACATTTCATGAGGTTCCTTTGGAAATTAAAATTACAAATTAAACCTATTTACCCAAATTTAACAAATCCTAATCAATTTATTTATACTAGAGCTTCGTGATATTACAGATTCTATAGATTTTAAAATTTAATGTTGGTGTCAGCATCGTTTCGATACCAAGCTTGTCGAATTACGCCTATGCATATGGTCTCGTGTTGAAAAAACGAGATGAAACACCATTTTATATGGACTTTGAACGTCCATAGTTCATTTTTGGATTTTTATTGTCGGATACATATCTATACCAAAGCGTTAAATTCGTATAAAAGACGGTTTTATTAATTCTTTGGGTCACTTTTCCAACAATATTATCACACGTGACGTCTCAAAATTAAGTACTACTGAAATGCATCCATTCAATCGAACAACATTCATAAGACTCAATCTTATCTAATTCTTTCATTCGATTACCACCCAATTATCTTTACATAGGCTTGTCTTGTACTAGTATAATACTTCTATAGTAAAATATATTAGTTGGTCATGCTGCAAATATTTGTAATATTATAAAAGTATATAATAGCGAAATATTAATACTACCATGGTTTAATGTTGAAAACAAGGGACATTAGTAAATAGAATGGATGAAAGATATGCTGCTGTTATCCAAGTTTCTTTATAGGAGCATATAATTATTTGTTTTTTTGTGTTTTAGAAGGAATTTTGTAGTAATTTATTACTCCATATTTATTAATAAACTGAATTTAATGAAATACATCCACGGGTCGGGTCCGAATCTCAAACAATAACCCGATTCCGGACCCGAATCTCTTCAAACCCTAAACCCTACTTTTTTTTTTCTATAACTCCGCTTCAAATCAGTTCTTCACTCAGCTGCTTCGACAACGCTTCACACAACAGCGGCCACCGCCACCGCCACCGCCACGACCGGATAATCTCATCGAAGGCACCGTAAGCTTGCTCAATCTCATTATTCAATTCTCAGTATATTCGTAGTTTAATTTTGCATCCGTGTGATTTCTGATCTGATTTGGTAATTAGTTTATGTTTCAAAATTTATGCATTTGATTCTCTTTCCAGACATTTGCATATCTTCATGAAGGTTATAATTCGTAAAGTCACCTCAACCGTATTATATAATTAAGCTGCATTTCGTTCTGTCTTTTCCTTTAAGATCTGTTCATGTTTTGAAATTTGTACTGTAATCGTTGACGCCAATTGTTGATTCCAAATATGAATTTCGTGTTTGGATCTGGAGCTTTGTTGAGTTACAATCCACCAATTATATCGAACGAGTGTTTTTTCTTCTTCTACAAATCAGCAAACTGTTAGTGGAAATAGTAATTCTGGAAAAGTAATCAACTCGATTTTGATTTTGTGTAGGATGGCTGAGAAGGTAGGACAAATTGTTCCTGAGTCTGTTTTGAAGAAACAGAAGAGAGAAGAGGAATGGGCCTTGGTCAAGAAGCAGGAGGTTGCAGCTCTCAAGGAAAAGAAGGCTGCAAACCGGAAGCTGATTTATAACAGAGCCAAGGACTATGCGAAGGAATATGCCGCGCAGGTGTTTTTTGGATCTTTAATCTTTGGCTTTTCTATCTGTATTTGCTTCCGTGTCTCGTTGCTGAATTTGCGCAACTTGTGTTGTTTATAATGCTGTAGGAAAGGGAGCTCATTCAGTTGAAGCGCGAGGCGAGGTTGAAAGGAGGGTTCTATGTGAACCCCGAGGCTAAGCTGCTTTTCATCATTCGCATCCGTGGGTATGTAATTGCGTTATTTGGAATGATGTGATTTGTTTTTTGTGATTGGTATTGTGTAACTAACATTTCTTTATGCCTTGAACTCAGTATTAATGCAATGCATCCTACCACAAAGAAGATCCTGCAGCTACTGCGTCTTCGTCAGGTTAGCCTTTGAAATCAGATCTCTGTGAATATATTGTCTCCACAGCATGATAATATTGCAAATGCGCGTGATGCTTCTAAAATGAGCTGGTTTACACGTCTTCCTCTTGTGTAATGTGGGAATCAACTTTTGGTTTCAGATTTTTAACGGAGTGTTCCTAAAAGTGAACAAAGCAACAGTGAATATGCTGCACAGGGTGGAGCCATATGTTACTTTCGGGTATGCTTCTGAATATTGGGACAGCTCGAAGAACTATTTTACTTGGAATGCATATAAATTAGAATGCCCCTTATTTCAGGTACCCAAACTTGAAGAGTGTTAGAGAATTGATTTACAAGAGGGGATTTGGCAAGGTCAACAAGCAGCGCATTGCTTTGACCGACAACTCGATTATTGAACAGGTTACTTCATCTTCATTTCTGTCAGAGGCAGGCTTCTTCGTAGCATTCTTCTTTGAGCATTTTCACTGATGATTGGCTTACATTCCAGACTCTTGGCAAACACGGCATTATCTGCATCGAGGATCTCATCCATGAGATCCTGACTGTTGGTCCTCACTTCAAGGAGGCTAACAACTTCCTCTGGCCGTTCCAACTATCGGCACCCTTGGGTGGACTCGAGAGAAAGAGGAACCACTATGTGGAAGGCGGAGATGCCGGGAACCGTGAAGACTACATCAATGAACTCATTAGAAGGATGAACTAGAATTTTTTGTAAGCCTTGATGTTTTCGGAATTTGGGGGTTATGTCATACTTTGTTCTGATTGTTTTCATGACATTTGTTCCAGAAACTTGCATCATACAACCTATTTGTTACTAATTTTGCATTTCTGCCTTCGATCACTGCAATGTTTCTCAATAAGATTAAGCTTGAATTTTTGGTAGGAAACTTTTCCAGTTAAATGTATAATTCAATGTTTTAGATTGTAGCATATGGAATTTTATCAAAGTCTTGTGTTTTTTAATACTAGTTTAATTCAATCAGAGTCTTTAAAAAATCATGGTATGGTCAGATTTTCATTTGTCTTGCTACCTAAATTAGTTGGAAAAACAATGAAATTTAGATTTCTATGAATTTTCACACAATCATACCAAGACGTTTTTTAGTTGAATTACACCCGATTTGACCGCTAGAAAATCATGTGTGAATGTTGGCATCAGATGCATTAAATGATGATGCTTATTCATATAGAAATCGGTATCATTTTTGGTAAAAACACATAAACAATAACATCTTTCGTGTATGCACTTTTGGTTAGGCATATATTTAGTACTACATAATTGGTAAAGTTAAAGTTAAATAGAAAGAAAAAATAAATATAATATTATTAGTGGAGTATATTACTAGGTGATCAGATTTCTTCAACATACTAATATAATTGCAAATAAATCCAAATTTCCTGATTTTTCCAGTCTAATTATGATTCAATTCTAATTTTCTTTTTTGCATAATTTCTTATATGGTTGTTACATATTTAGTTGCAAAACTCACAAAACTCTTGCGTTGCAGTGTCTCTAATCTGATGTATAAAATGGAAGAAATCATAACTACCAATTTTCAATGAAAAATACAGTAACAGAATGTTTCTCCACATTATGAATAAACACATTCTAATAAAAAAATGATGCAAGTGAAATTATTTTTATGCACAAGAACACTCGATCCACAAAAGAATAAATTTCAATTTTGAATGATTTGCAATTTAAAAGCACTCTTTATCTCATTCACTATTCACAACTCACAACGTTTCTTGGGACCTATCAACATATATGACATCCGAGCTCCGGTGCCCGTTGCTTGGGTCCCGACCGGCCTGAGCTCGTCTGAGTCTCATTGGAAGCGACCCAGAGCGGCTCCTACCAAAATCTGTCCTTGTTGACGCTCAAGTAACCCGACATCACTTTCCCACCGGTGTTCCTCATGCCGTCTATGAGGAAGCACCACGTCGAGCCCAATGCTCCGATGAAGAAGTCGGCCTCCGTGGCCATCAAGAAGTTCACGAGAGGATAATTGGTGCTCGTCTCCCTGCCAAGGCTCGCCTCATAGGTCGCCATCCTGATGTTCCCTGCCTGTCGCGTCACGTTCGTGTAGTGAAACCTCCAGCCCTCGTATGATTTTGATCTGTCAACGACGTCCTAGAAACGCAAACGCTTCAACACTTGCAATATACACAACGGACGTAGTGAAAGACGCGCCTAACGAATGGAGAGATAAATAACCTGCATTTCAGTGGAAAGCCACACGCGATTCAGATGTGGGAAGCGCCTTCGAACCTTCACTGCTAGCTTCATGTAATCGTCGAATCCTACCACCTTCATTTCACACGCCTTATCGCCCATCCTCACGTGCATGCTTAACAAGGGACGGGGAAGCCATGGTTTGTGATTCGACCATACGAATCTTTCTATATCGAGCTTGCTCTCTTGTTCGGCCTGCAGGAATGGAAATAAACGCGTAAAATGTATTCTCTTTCCATATCTCATCAGTGAAATTTGAGCTGCAAATGACTAACCTCGAAAAGAGTTTGAGAGGAAGATGCAAGAACCATTTTGGCAGCTTCCCATCCGAATGCAGTGTGTCGAGCAATGTTCATCAAGTTGCACGTATACTCGGACAGAAACCTCATGAGGTAGCGAACTGCCTAACAAACCGATTCCGTTAAGCATTGAACTAAGAAATGCATGCTCTTGAGTTGAAGCCGCGATAATTTACCTGAGCTCGCCACCATCTACGATCCATTTTACGATGATGAAGTAACAAGCTCCCGTTTATTTCTGTCGTTGGCTGCATAATACTCCACGGATTTCCCCAGGCCCTGAAGCGTAATATTTTAGTTAGAGTTGCAAATTTCGAGACAGTCGAATGGTTCATTCAATACCTAGGTACATGTCCTGCCCATATTTCTTTGGAGGTATAGTTTTCTTTCACTGTTATAATACCCTTTCCCCATGCTGCTTTGTTGTCCTTAAGTTCAAAGGCTCGTTTCCTGCATTCCAGGGACGTCTCGGGGATGAAATAACACGACCATCTAGAGCGTGACGAACCTACGTAAAAGCAAGTCAAACACTATAAAGGAACCTCATAACCTTAAGCACCAATTCAAGTGTTTACAACTAGATTCGGAGCAACTAGAAGATCCCGACAGACTCATGTAAAATGAGAATTTCAACACAGACATGGATGATAGTTTACTCATGAAAACTCGCAAACAAGAAGAAAATTAGAGCGTTTAAGAATCTTGCAAGGCCGATGACGACTAGGAAACATGACTTTAACTTGTTAACTATCGATCAATAATGTGATAATTTAGTATCACGAGTCGAAATTACTACCTCTACAACGATATGAAATATGTACCTTTACAGCCATCATGATCAGCTCTATTGTAGTAGTCTGTAACTAACACCCTCTTTTCGTTGATTGCAATAGCAAGTAGACCGCACATTCCTGCAAGTTGCGCTCCAATGCCAAATCCCGGCAATCTCTCCCAATCCGCTGATGTGAATCAAATTTACATTGTTATTCCCATAACTTTACATGATTTATATAGTTTGATGCTTGCAAAAGTGTGTTTTATGGTGTAGGAAGAGGAGTAAATGGTGAAACAAAGAAGGAAGCTTGGAGGGTGAAAAGCTGTGCAGAAAGCTCTCAAAAGTGGCCACCCGGCCGGGTTAATTTCATGCCCAAAAATACAACCCGGCCGGGTGATTTTCGCGAGGCATGGAAAGTCCAGGAGGGGTCGATTTTATGTCACCCGGCCGGGTTATTTTTCAGCCCAAAAATACAACCCGGCCGGGTAGTTTTTTTTTTAACTGCAATATTGCAGTTTTGGGAAGAGATAGATGTGACGTGAGGGGGCATTTATTGAGGCACAAAAAAAGAAATTGAGAAAGGTGGTGGACGGCTGGGGAAAAAGGCTGTAGAAGGAAAAGAAAAGGGCTGGGGGCATTAAAAAGACGTGGCAGTTGACAAAGTAATTTTAATGGGAGTATTTTAATGCCCAAATATTGGGTATTGGAGGGGTGACGTTTTTTTTGGGCAGAGGAGAGAGACAGCGGGTGACAGAAAGGAGAGGAAGAGAGGAGGAAGGTCCGGTCTACTCTCCGACGATCCAACTCCAAATCCCAACTCCACTCATCAAGAGCTTGAATCCTACGGTTTTAATTGCAAATTCACCATGTGTTTAGGCTAAGCTCTCATTGTTGCTCCAAGTTGTAATCTAGGCTTGTACGGATGTTTTTACACCATCAATATCATATGTTTGTGTCCTACAATGTGCTTAATTTTATTCACTATGTTTTTGGCTAATGATGTAGTGATGTTAATTCCTTTGCTATCGTCTCTTTAACATAGCTTAGGATTGATCGTTTGTTGGTTTGCTATCGATTTAGAACTGTTCAGGGGATAAATTGATAGTGGATTAGGTAAGTGATTATAGTAGACGACGTTCGTTCCCGCGCATCTGCAGGAATTAAATGTCGTTGAAAGTTGGTTCATGGAACAAGTGTTCAGCTGACTATGAACTATACGTCGTAGACATGTTCAGTGCACGCGATTAGGTTGATTAGTTAATCCCAAATATGTGCTTTTAATATAGGTGTAGAACAATACAAGCCTCGTGAGCAACTTGGAGTGACATCTTTTTCCTTTTTGAAAAGTCTTCCTTAGTTTGTAAATTTAGTTTTTTTTTAGTCTTGTCAATTCTTGTTAAATAACCTACGCCTCCCTGTGGTTCGACACTCGAAGTACTACAGTCGACTCTGTACTCTTGCAGATAGATTGTAATATTAGAGCTATTTTATTAAACTTGTGTGTTAATAATCCATTAATATAAAAGCTCGAAAATTACACATCAAGTTTTGGCGCCGTTGCCGGGGAGGCAACTGGTTATTTAATTTAGGATTCTTTTTATTTTTATTTTTGTATAGCTTTCTAACATTTTATTTTCTTGTTACAGAGTTGTAGCTAGAAGGCTAAGTCGAGCCAACGACTTTAAACAAAGGCGCTAGTTGGGAGGCAACCCAATGAGTTTTTAGTTTTTTATTTTCTCTTAATAAATCGAGGGTTTTGTTCGCTCAATTCTTTCCTTCGATGTATTTTTTTGAATTGAGTATTTTGTTTTCTTTTTGTTGTTTTTTTTTCTTTTTGTAGGAGCAACATGGAGATGAGACTCATATTGGAGCTTACGAGGAATCACACCTACAAAAGGAAAATACACCCACCCTCCCACCCGAATGCACTATAGACATCATGCCAAGTTTGGGGGAGCTCTCTTTCCCTTTACTTTATTTTTGTTCTTCTTTGCATGCATTGAGGACAATGATGCATTTAAGTTTGGGGGGGTTGTGAATGATTTGTGATGCATGTTATTGGGTGTATTATATGCTAAAGTGTTTTGAATCATGTAATTGACGGGTGCATGCTTTATCTTCGGCTTTCTGGTTGGGAAATCTTGCTTGATTTTATTTGAACTTTGAAGCTTAGGATGAATGGAATGGGTGCATGAATTTATTTGAAAGAGCATGTCATGATTACATCCGATTTCTTGAGTTGAGGAGAGTATGAAAATCGCATGTCTTGTGGAAATTATTTTGGGTTGATTTGCTTTATCGAGTGAAGTGCTTGCGTTCGTTTGTGTCAACGATTTGGGAGGATAAGGCACTAGGATGAACTCTATGGCCAAATAATCACATGCCTAGTCCATCAAATGATCCCCTAGAAGCCACTTTGAGCTTAATTTCCTATTTATTGTGTAAACACTTAGCCTATCACTTAGCCAATTAAATAAGCCTCATTTTAGTCTCATCGAAAGACCTTGCTACTATTTGGGTGCTAAATACTAGATTGAGCTTGGTGGTTGAATGTTGAGTGTTGGGTGGTGTATTGGAAAAGTGTAGACATTTTTAGACTTGATGTAATGTATAAGTGAAAAGAATGAAGTTCTTAGAAAAAAAAAAAAAAAGAAAGAAAAAGACGACCTCCAAATTTGCAAGAGTCGGGGTCTTGTTTAGAAAAAAATGAAAAAAGAAGAAAAAAAGTTGTGAAATAAAGTAAGAGCTTCTATTTGTGTAATATGTAATCTTGTCTAGATTTGATCTCAAGTTTGGGGGAGTGAGAATATGGTTGTAATATTTTGTTGTTTGATATTTGGAAGGAAGTTGTAGGAGGGAAGAATTTGGCACTCAAATGTGTAGCCTTTGAGCTCACTATCCATATTTATCCTACCTCATCCCTAGCCCCATTACAACCTTGAATTAAGACCTTGGACCTTATTGTTGATGCTTGTGGATGCTTGTAAATAACTTGGTAGAGTTAATGAAGTTTGATTTGAAATCCGCGAGTCTATGTGGTAAGTAATGCTTGACGAGTCAATGATGACGGTTTGAGTTGTATGATCACATGCTCGGACTTATTTTGAAAAGCACCTTGACTTGAAGTTCTAAGTTGATAAGTGATGGTTCATGAGAGTGGGAGATCTTGATTGAAATTGTTGGGGGTTTAGACTTTGTCATTCATGTCTCTACGTGATTCATTCTTTTGAAAACTCTTGGAAAAAACTTTTGTGAGTTGAGCTTCAAAGTGTTGTGTTTTATATGATCTTGCCCGAGGACGAGCAAGTAAATAAGTTTGGGGGTATTTGATGTGAATCAAATTTACATTGTTATTCCCATAACTTTACATGATTTATATAGTTTGATGCTTGCAAAAGTGTGTTTTATGGTGTAGGAAGAGGAGTAAATGGTGAAACAAAGAAGGAAGCTTGGAGGGTGAAAAGCTGTGCAGAAAGCTCTCAAAAGTGGCCACCCGGCCGGGTTAATTTCATGCCCAAAAATACAACCCGGCCGGGTGATTTTCGTGAGGCATGGAAAGTCCAGGAGGGGTCGATTTTATGTCACCCGGCCGGGTTATTTTTCAGCCCAAAATACAACCCGGCCGGGTAGTTTTTTTTTTAACTGCAATATTGCAGTTTTGGGAAGAGATAGATGTGACGTGAGGGGGCATTTATTGAGGCACAAAAAAAGAAATTGAGAAAGGTGGTGGACGGCTGGGGAAAAAGGCTGTAGAAGGAAAAGAAAAGGGCTGGGGGCATTAAAAAGACGTGGCAGTTGACAAAGTAATTTTAATGGGAGTATTTTAATGCCCAAATATTGGGTATTGGAGGGGTGACGTTTTTTTTGGGCAGAGGAGAGAGACAGCGGGTGACAGAAAGGAGAGGAAGAGAGGAGGAAGGTCCGGTCTACTCTCCGACGATCCAACTCCAAATCCCAACTCCACTCATCAAGAGCTTGAATCCTACGGTTTTAATTGCAAATTCACCATGTGTTTAGGCTAAGCTCTCATTGTTGCTCCAAGTTGTAATCTAGGCTTGTACGGATGTTTTTACACCATCAATATCATATGTTTGTGTCCTACAATGTGCTTAATTTTATTCACTATGTTTTTGGCTAATGATGTAGTGATGTTAATTCCTTTGCTATCGTCTCTTTAACATAGCTTAGGATTGATCGTTTGTTGGTTTGCTATCGATTTAGAACTGTTCAGGGGATAAATTGATAGTGGATTAGGTAAGTGATTATAGTAGACGACGTTCGTTCCCGCGCATCTGCAGGAATTAAATGTCGTTGAAAGTTGGTTCATGGAACAAGTGTTCAGCTGACTATGAACTATACGTCGTAGACATGTTCAGTGCACGCGATTAGGTTGATTAGTTAATCCCAAATATGTGCTTTTAATATAGGTGTAGAACAATACAAGCCTCGTGAGCAACTTGGAGTGACATCTTTTTCCTTTTTGAAAAGTCTTCCTTAGTTTGTAAATTTAGTTTTTTTTTAGTCTTGTCAATTCTTGTTAAATAACCTACGCCTCCCTGTGGTTCGACACTCGAAGTACTACAGTCGACTCTGTACTCTTGCAGATAGATTGTAATATTAGAGCTATTTTATTAAACTTGTGTGTTAATAATCCATTAATATAAAAGCTCGAAAATTACACATCATCCGCTACCAGAAACTTCACACTAGGATCGTTGCAGTCCACGGGATGTTGATGAAGCCACAAGTCCCTCTGCACTTTCCTTGTGAGAGGGTAGTTTTCCTCGTCTGATCCCATGATCTGACAAAATCCATCTGTCATGAGGATTAACACGAAACATTCTACAGCAGTATCATTCTGACACGTAACTAAGTGTACAAATTTATGCAAATACCATAACATGATAGAGTGTTAAAATGCATTCAACGTCGAAGCTAAAAGGCAACCTAGTTCATACCCAGGGTGGATAAGCTCCTTGAGATATTACATGATCCCGGTATTGCTTAAGCTGCTCATCAACGGGCGACAGTGGAAGGTAGTCCAACAGCCCTTTCCAAACTGTCCATGGAGGGAAGCTCCCATTCGGAAGGCGTGTATCAAGACGATGATTCATTTCGCCACTCAACTTGCAATCCTCCAAATGAGGGGCTCTCGGAACATGTAATCTGTTCAATCTTATCTGGTCAGTCGATTCACCAAGTAGGTCGCTCCATGCTTTATATAGTAACGAAACATTCTCCTCTGTCCTTTCGTAGTCGATTCTTTCATTCTCATTAAGAAAGGCCCTGCAGTCTCCACCTAGATCATCAGACAATGTAAGAGAGATTTACACATTTTGCACGACCTTAAAAATCGACACTTTGATCTTATCAAGAAAAACGAATAACAGCAAGCTTTCTCATTGCAGAATCCCTAAAAGCAGGGATGACTAATGCCTAAGGTGAGAGTTTCTTAACTTTCTTGATTACATTCACTTTTGCTGGAAAATGTATCGACATAAGCAAGATTCGTTCGAACCATGCAGCTATTGGTTTGTAGATTCTTTGGCTCTGTTCTACATTTTATCATTAACTTACACAAAATAATACTAATGCACATTGAGTTACAAGATTTCAAGTCCTTTTCTTTAGTAACAGTCCTTATGTCCGAAAATGAAGTATGAGTGAGGCGATATTCGAGCAAGAAATTAGCTGCTTGGCCTACATATTTTGGTTGTGTATCTGAGAAGCCTTATGATCAAAAGTAAGGTCTTTGCTTTTGGCCTAGGAATGAAGGGGAATAGGGTAAGTTGCTTGTGGAGAAAGGCTATCAAGAAAGGAAAAGTGGTTATTGATCATTTGATTACCATGTTTACTCCAAAACCAAAAACTAATAATTCTCTCTCTCTCTCTCATGCCAAGGAATGAAGGGAAAAAAGGGTAAATTGCTTCTGGAGAAAGGCTATCAAGAAAGGAAAAGTGAGATTATTGATTATCTCATTACCATGTTTATTCCAAAGCCAAAAAGGTATAGTATATCATGCTCTCTCTCTCTCTCTCTCTCATGGCTGTATTGCCAAGGAATGAAGGGAAAAGGAGGAAAGTTGCTTCTGGAGAAAGGCTATCAAGAAAAGAAAATTGAGGTAATTTATCATCTCATCATCTTGTTTACTCCATAACCAAAAACTTACCAGTATAATAATCTCTCATCTCACTCTCTCTCTCTCTCTCTCTCTCTCTCTCGCTCTCTCTCATGGCTGTATTACCATGGAATGAAGGGAAAAGGGAGGAAAGTTGCTTCTGAAGAAAGGCTATCAAGAAAGGAAAAGTAAGGTTGTTGATCATCCCATTACAATGTTTACTCCAAAACCAAAAACTTATAGTAATATTCTCACTCTCTCTCTCTCTCTGTCTGTCTCTTTCATGGCTCCAAACCAGTGACCTTATATGTAAGAACACATGTGCCAAGAAAAAGATGAAAATACCAACATACACTCTTGCCAAAATCATAAAGCAAGATAAGAATCTTAAAAAGCCAATCAACCTACAATCTCTCTCTCTTCTCTCATGGCCAAAACCAGTGTGACCTTATAGATGAACTGCAAAAACTAAAGCCCAGTATCATGCAACAGCAAATATGTGCAAAAAAGGAAACAAGAAACAAGAATCTTGAAAAATTAACATAATCACAATTACCGATTGATGATGATGTAGAAGAATTGGGAGCAGAAATCCCAGGAGAGAAGAGAGAGATGGAAACACCACCAAAAGAGGAAGCAGCAAATGAGGTAAGGGCAGCAAGAAACACAGAGGTGATGCAAACCCCACACAGAAATCCCACCACACAAAGTTGGCATGGAAATGAACTCCCCATTTGGAAAGCTCTCTGTGAAACCACTCTCTCCAGAGACTTCTGATTCAACCCCTCCATTTTTTAACATTCAAGAAAAATGAGAAATGTGCTTCCAACCAACTCCCAACTGCAAAATCACATGAACTTTGATTCACATTTGCACTTTCCCTCCCATTTTATGCCCTCAACCAGAATTACCACCAACACTTATGATTGCAGAAAAAGTGCCTGAAAAAGTAGACCAATTTGTTCATAATTCAACACTCACACACTATTTAAACACACACAAACAGAGCTTTACAGAAATCAAGAAAGGAATCCATGCACAGAAAAGATATAGACATTATAAATTGTACAAAAGCAAGAAATTTCGGTTTAGAAAACTCAGCTGTTTCCACAGAGAGAAAAGCTCACAAACAGAGCAAATGGGAGAAAGCAAGATGGCGACTTTAATCCAAAATTAAATAAAATTCAGCAAAATGGATGAAAAAGAAAGGGGAGAAGTGACAAATGCTCAAAGAAAACAGAATAAAGAAGCCATGCAAAGAGACACATGGGCTAATCTACTCCCATTTCTTTTTTTATTCGAAAAAAATTAAAATAGCAAATACAGCTCAATCATGACAAAAGCTGAAAAACTTATCTAGAAATGAATGAACTGCGGCACACAAGATTAGATTTTTATTCAAGAAAAGAAAAGAAAATCCCACAAAATTAAAATATAAGAGAGAAAGAGAGGAAGGAACAAAAATGAGACATGGACAAATCACAATACCCTGAATATTCAGTTTCAAAGTTGCAGACTTTGCAGTGGAACAGTGGCGAATTTTTGTTCTTTTCTTTTTGGGAACTGTTTTCCTTTTCTTGAAACAAAAACACACCTACTGTGTGTCGTTGGGTTGTTGTTTACTCAACTTATCACAAGTCAATTGGTATTTTTCTTGTCATCTTTCTTACTTTTGCATTCTTTGAGAGTATAATACATAGGGGTAATCAATTGCTAACTTATTATTTAATTGCTAATTACAATAAATTTAACAGAGTAAGATTTTTGGAAATTCTTATAGTTTAAGATTTATCACGTGTAATTTTTATCTTTATTAATTAAATCGAAAAAGATAAAAAACACTACTAAATTAGGATTTTGGATGAAAATGTCAATATAGTATTTCAAAAATATCAAAACAATGCTTTGAGAATGTCAACACAATGCTTTGAGAATGTTAACACATTGCTTATATTGACTCTATATGTATTATATTGACATATTTTATATACTATGTTGACATTTGTTGTTGTACGAAAAAATTGAAAATTTCTGAATTTTTTTTTAAATTTTAACATCGGAACATATGCAAGTGAGATCTCGTTAGAATCCTTATGAAATTATCTTTCATAAGTTATCGGATATTTTTCAAAGTTATATGCGTTTTAAAATTATGAGATATTTTCAAAAGTTAGCTATAACTAATTTGTTGTAAATTGACCTTAACATCCTTATTGACTTTTTTGTTGATCGTTTTGATAGTACGAGGCTGATGATCTAGGCCCTTCATTTGAATATCTAATAACTATTATTATTTAATTATAATTAACAATTAAGTATTGAGTTAGCAATAGCTAACACTCCCGTATAAATATTTCATCTTTTAAATTTGTAAAAGTAAAGAAAAAGTTTTTTAATTCGATGGCTTCTTAGTTACACTGTCACTGATGACTACAAGTGAGCTATTTTAAATTTTTAATCACTGATGATAATAATAATTAATGATTTAAGTAAACAAAGCAGAAGTTAAAGGGGAGATTAAAGCATTATGCGTATTTAATAGGCATTAAATTGAATTGCATGTGCCGCTATTGAATTTTATTTGGATATTTAATGAGTTTTATAATTGTACCATGTATATGATTAATTATTAGTGGAACCCTTCACGTGCATTTTATTTTACTTATAAATAAAAGATTCATAATCAAGAATTTAGCTACATTTGTTGAACTTGACTCAAATATGATTGGATACCAATATTTTGATTAATTTTTGTTATCAATTAATTGAGATTAAATTAATCATATAACTTAGAAACGGTTCCGGGACATGAGGCATGAGGTTATAATACGTGTTATAAACTTATAATCATAATAAAAATATAATTAGCTACTTGAAATAATACAAAGAAATCTCACAAATTCTGATAATAGTACTAGTTTACTAAACAAAATACCTGATCATCTTAGTCTCATTCACTTTTAATTAAATGTGAACAATTAAATAAATTAAATATTACTAATAAAAATGCTTCAAATTGAACTATTGTGCAATTTCCAATAATAAATTGTTTCATAGGTGTGTCTTAATCGATTTAATTGCTCATATGTTGTATAAATTTCAGCAATGATAAAAATACAAATCTGTATAATAGTTATTGAAGAGATAGGAGTATTAAATATCATTCCAACCCCAATCCCTAACGGTCACATTTTCCAAACATATTGCTTAAATATAAAAGCCTCTCACGTCCATCTGCACAAAACATTTCTCCACCAAAAAAATTAGAATATACTCCAAAAAATTCAAGAAAAGTTTTTGGGTATTCAGATTGAAACATGGGATGTTTTCCTGCTTGTTTTGGCCATTTAAGAAGAGATCTTAACACTAAAAAGGTAAGTCCAAACCTTGTGTTTGTAGAAATGAATTGTGTTAGCTAGCAATATAATTATATAAATGTGTAATTTTGTTGTTTGGTTTTAGTGTTTGTCTCAGGATGAATCTGTCAAATTCTTACCAGAAAAGACAGCATCACTGAAAGAGGAGGAGATTGTTGATCCCATCAAACTTGTTTCACATATATCTGTGTAAGCTATCTATATATACTATACCACTTTCTAAGTGTTTTTTTGGGGGGAATTTATCTACAACCCTCAATTATCCTTACACACATATATGGTTGTTTAATCAGAGATATTAGCAAGGAAAAAGAAGAAGAAACATTTTGCAATCACTCAAATGTCAATAAAATTAGTAAAATCAGCAGCAAAAGTGATAGTACTAGTTTGGTGGAATGTGGAAATGGCAAAGTAGAAATGGAGAGAGGGAATGAGAGAGAAGATCAAGAAACCAGTAGTCATGTTGTTCAAGAAGAGTCTTGCTGCAGCTCTCTCTTCACTCTATCCATAGATTCTAGGAAGCATTTTTTAGCTGTCAGAAATGGGAGAAAAAGAGGGTAGCAGCCTACTCAAGACTGAAGATCCCATGATGAAGCAATGTTTCTTTGACAAGTTGAAGTCGGGGAGTGATAGTCCATGCGGAGGGAAAGGTGATGATAAGGCGATCGAGATGAGCCTCTCGAGCTGGTTAGCCGAGAAGTCACCACAGAACTCGCTGGAGAGTGAGAACAACTATGGAGATAGGCTGAGAGTGATTGCAGAAATCAGCAAGTTGAATGGGGTGGTTCCATCGACGACAACATCGTGTTGCAGTGGTGGCAATGATCAGCTGGGTGTCGGGACAGTGGGTCGGTATTGGGGGCAGAGGGGCACCGTTGGTGAGGCGGAGGACGGAGAAGTTTCGAGTTCTGGGAAGTGTTGAGGCTTCTTAGTTTGTATTTGATCTCAGTTATATTTAGGAACCATTTGTTGTACAGATTCAAGATGAATTAAGTTTATAAAAGTAGCAACAAAATGGAACCACAAACCATTTTCAATGAGCAACAAATAAATAGAGTTTCTGCCCATAATTTTACTTTTATTGAACAAGAATGTAAAATTGATTAAATTTAAGCTACAAAAGCTAAGCAAATGGCATTATACATATCTTTGATTGGAGAGAATAGTTTAGGAGGAAAGATTTCAGCACAATCTTCCTGTAAATGCTGCAGCCGTGAAGATAAGAGCCGATATCTGCATTCAGTGTAGGTCCGATATGAACGTGCAGTGGCCATGAAGGCTCGACTTGTAGAACTGGAATTGTTAAATAGCTGCAGCTGTGTCCAATTGGTGAAGGAAAAGCATATCTGTTATACATCATGAAATAGCCTCCTGATTTGATCCACTGACGCGGGCATCAATGTGACCGGGCAGCGTTTGTACTGCACGAAGAATATTAACAGCGTTAAAAGAACTCAACATCCGTTGAGCATGCTGAATGGAGTCTTCGCAAAGCTTGATCAGTTTCTCACCACTGAAATCAACTATCCTCACAGAAACAGAGGTATTTGCAGGTACAAACGTGTTTCCAAATAATAGTGAGAACATTGTAAGAGAAGAGATCCTCACCTGATTGGTATATTTGAATACACAGGTATAGCAAAACACGAATCCTGAAACAGCCATTACTGATGGGTTTGCACGCTTCTGCAAACATAACGGGCACAGTGTCCTATCTGGAGGTAGTGGAATCCCCTCTTTCGCAACCTGTTTAGAAGAAAATATTTCGGAAAAGGAGCAAATTATGAATTCCCACACAGAAAGAAATGACATTTAGACCGACTCTGCGGGATGTTAAGAGGCAAAAACAATTCGAGGTGAGCAATTGACCTTTGGAGGCGGTGGTGGTGGAGGAGGAGGATATATGGTTGGGGCTGACATTCTTTCTTCAGCTGACTGGTACCACCATTCCATCATCTGAGCAATCGCATATTAGTACACTAAGTAAGAGGAAATTACAGCGAAAATACAAATTCAAGCATGAATAAAACCTCTAAAAGACATAAAACAGGGACTTCTTAGAGTAGTAGCCAGAAATCCGAAGACAGTAAAAGTCACCCGGACACACTGAAACTCTACAAGATCCTCAACTACATAGGTCTGGTGTCTCATGGAACCATTTTGTTGACTATAAAAAAATTACGTTATGCTAACACATTGAAGACTAGGTACATTCATATCTGCTTCAAATCAAAGCAAAAAGCAACTTTGATGCAATGGTACACAACGGCTTGAGTAATTAGTTTAGGAAGCGCATATTGCAATACTTACTTTGAAGAAAAATACAGCTGCAATCAAACCAGTCTGGGCATAGTCAAGAACAGCATATGCACAGGTGAGTAAACCACCTTGTAGTGCCTGCGTAATGTAATTTGGAAAATTGACCAGTAAGTATATTATCTAAACTCAAACAAACTGTTTTGGTATTCAAATTTTGAACAATCCATATATACCAATAAAGCAAAATCTACAGGCACACCTTTAGCCAAGGGGAGCCGCGTAGTCTCTCTCGTTCACGACTTCTTATTTTTGAAATTCTGGAAGAAGTATCCATCTATCTTGACATCAGAAAAAAAGACAAGCTCAAGATAATATAAGAAATGAATGCACATAACAAGAAGGATGCTTGCTAAATCCAAAATATTGTTATGAATGATATTAGACAGTTGATGGGAAATAAATTCTACTACTAGTACTCCCTCCGTCCGCAAAATGTTGTCCATGTTTGACTCGGCACGGATTTTAAGAAATGTGAAGAAAAGTGAGTGGAAAAAGTTAGTGGAATGTAAACTCCACATTTATATATTAGTTTTATAATAGAATGTGAGTGTAATGAGTTAGTGGAAAGTGGGGTCCATATACCAAAAATGAAAAAAAAGCAAAGTGGACAACATTTCACGGACGGACCGAAATGGAAAAACTGGACAACATTTCACGGATGGAGGGAGTACTATTTATTGGTAAGTAAGCCTACAACATTAGTAAGGAACACATCGTTGTGAAAAATAAGAACTTTGGAGCTAAACTACAAATGCAAATGTCATGAAATTGAAACAACAGGCATGCTTCCTTTCCTAAATGAAGTATTAGACCTCTGTTACTAACAACATCTAGTAGTACGTATTCCAGGCATGACATTACAAACACGAGGAATAAGACACCTAAGAAGCACTTGTGATTTTTATTTACTACTGACCCAAACTGGATTTTCTGATGAATTAAGTTTATAATTAAATATAAGATGCAGACATGAGAAAAATCAAGATATGCATAAAAGAGACCATTTGAGACTCGAGAAACCTTCAGCACGGAAAACTTACCAGCTCTTGACCAGTAGCTCGACAAACATGAATGCCAAGTGCATGTAATCCCAGAGAGTAGAACCCAGTGGCGTCCAACAAGTACAATAGTTGATAGGCAAAAGACAATCCTGCATATCAGAACCAGAAGAATGATGAAATAAACTCAGGTTAAATGATGATAGGCAAATCATAATCCTACATCTCACCAACTCATAATATCAAATACATGTGTAGTTACGACAAAGGAAAAGTAAATGCCACAACCAACAGATCTGAGCTTCGGTAATCAAACTCAAATATGACCAATCAAAGAAACTACAAATAATTCATTAACGGTGAAGGGAAAAAACATATGAACCTTCATTTCCAGCATGCAGCCAAGGGTAGCAAGCACCAACAATCTTCCTCACCCTCTTGATGCATCGATCTCTAGCTGATGCTTCAATATTTGAGACGTCCCTTGACCCAAAGGAATTATTGTCTGCACTAATAAAGTCACCATCAAACCTTTCATCACTATCTCCCCAAAGACTTGCCTGCAGATTAGCTTCTCTTTCCCTGTTGTAGGTGGATTGGAGTTTTGACTTCAAATACGGTAAAACAACCTGCCAAAGAGCAGAAGCATCATTCATCATGAATCACAATATACAAGCATTAATGAAGAAGAAAACTGAAAAGAATGCTAACTTTGCAAAAGGTTAAAGAACAATGTAGCAGATAATCTCAATATAAGTATAAACAAGTCCTCAATTTACTCGACTCCTAATTAAGAAGATTCTTACCAGAAATACAACCGAAAGCACTTTTTGACGTTTACGCAAGCCCGTGTGACGGACCTCATCGGCTGAATTTGTAAGCAAGTTGCTCTTTTTCAATTTAATCTTAGCACCCCTTCGCCGTAAGCCATATAATGATTCCGAGAAAGAAGCATCTGAAGAATAGATTGGAAGAAATCAGCATATGGTAACCAGTACAGTGCACCAATCAGTACGCAAGGTGGAATTGAACAGTCCCCGTGACTCCCTCTTAGTAGCAGAACCCAATAGAGTAATGTTAACAGAATATTACAAGCCAAATTTGTTAAGTGCGGTTACTGAGTCGAGTGTCACCTGTAGTGCGCAAACTGTGAGTTTCAAGGACTAGCATAAGCAGAGCAAAAAACTCGTCTTCATAATCCAAGATTTTATGAATGAAGGGTCTTCTCAGAGCAAATACCTGCAGGTAAGAGACGAAATTTCACCTCAAATCCGTCCCCACCGATTATATAACCAGAAAATTATCACTATCATGAGCTAGTAGAATCCAGAAATGAAGTCTCTAAGCTTGAATTCACCAAGTAAATACACAAGGCAGCAGTGAACAGATTATATCTTATAGGTTTTACAACGTAACATCCATTTTTTTCATCCAACCACAATAAACAAGCAGATAATATTCAAGGATAATTCCTTTTGGATTTTTGTTGGCGTCAAATTCGACAGATAACGCATAGTTAATCAAACAGAATTAACTTTGATTAATTATAAAACTCAAGCTCCTACTCTATCAATCATCGCAAATTAAGAAATTCCAGCATCTCGAGATGATTCCGCCGCGTCGTAAGTAAGCAAACAGCATTGAATTACAGGTTTGTCAATGAAAATCGAAAATTGCAGCTAGAGGAATAGGGAATTGAGAAGGCAAAGGTGCAGGAACTGAGAAGAAGATACGTACGCCGAGTGAGTAAGTGAGGGCGGCGCGTACACTTGACGGCAGCTGCTGGGCGGCAGACATCTCGAAGAATGTCGGCCGCGTACCTTGCCCTCCCACCTGAAACAACATCTCTTCTCTCTTTCTATCTCCACTCCTCGTCTTCTTCGCTGCTTTTGATGAGAATCATGAGATTGGCGATTTGCTCCTCAAAGAGTATAGATTTTTCAATTGAGTCCAACATTTTCTGATAAATACCTAAAGACCCCCGAAATTATGCGGGTTTTGCAAATGTCTATCTTTGGTCAATTTTGTCAGGTATCGCATTTATCTTGATCTTTTATGATTTATTAAATATTCTAAATTATGAACTCTATTAAATTATCTCTAATTTTTTATTTATATTAATTGTGTTTTATTTGTGTTCAATCAATCAAATTTTATCTCACTCCTCCTTGTCTCAATTCTATTGTTAGATACATGGAGTGAGAATTCAATAGTAGTATAAAAATTGATAAAGAGTTCAAAGATTGAAAACATAATTGGAAAATTAAAAACTAAAGATTATGGATCATCTAATGAATCAAGATCCATCCAATAATTGTTGGGTCGAAGTTACAAATTGATACTATTTGATAGTAGTATATTTATAATTTTATTGATAAGTAATTTTATTCGGACCCACATACAAGCCAAGAGCAAAAAAAGAGAGGTATTTCCATATTATTTTGAGATTTTTTTTCATTCACATAATATTTAGTTTGGATTCATCTCTTAAGCACAACTCTTAACACTATCTAAACCTATTCATCTCATAATATTAGCATGACTCATGCGGCAAGGACGACAAACATAAATCGAGAAATTAACTTTCAAGAATGGAAATATTTATGCGAAGAAAAACAGACCCCCCAAAAAATAGGAGAGAGAGAAATCATATCTAATTCAATCAATTTAAATGTAGCTTTGACAGAATATGATTGTCTAAGATTGCTGCAATGCAATCACACAAAAACTTATAACTATGCAGTGTAAAGAAGTTGTCTATAAACAATGGCTTGAGATGATGAGCTTTGGATAATCACAAGAATAAACAGATCAGGAAACTGTATCGAAACAAAGATGACACTTACGGTCACTGCCAATCAACGTACATCGGTCCAGCAGAATTCGAGGGTTGGCTCCGGAGTTGCAAGGAGGTCAGAAGGCTTTCCGACACTATCTTTTAAAATGGAGATTTGGCCTTCTTTCATTAGTATGTCTTCGTCAAGGGCCTCTATTCTCTTTCTCAACGCGTTGACCTCAGAATTCAGCAGCATGTTACTCTCAGTATGCCGCTTTACCTCCTCCCACAACATATCTCTCTCTTCGGATACCTTTGGTAATATCCCCCTCAGTATGGCCAACTCCTTTTTGCAGTCTTGCAGATCCTCGTGGAGCTGACTGACGGTCTCATCCTTTTTTATCATCTGGCATGCAAGGAAGATAAACAATATCAACAGAATATTATGGCATGGTATTATTGTATGGTACAAAGAACATGTGCATTGTTTTGAAAACAAAGACATGTAGAGGAAACTTTGTGCTTCTGTGGTAGAAGTAATTAGGTGGTTTCGCCCACGTTGTATCACGCGTATGTATGCCCATAATCATCAGTCAATCTGTTGCTACTTTATCAATGAAGTAAGAAGCTTGTGTCATGAAACCAGACATTTTCCAGAATGAAGGGAGAATAACATGAAAACTTGTGTTCTAGACATCCAGAGTATATTTAGTTTCTCGATTTTCATGGGGGAAATCCGACATCTATTATCATTACACTAAAGGCGGTCATATAGAGCCTTTTAAATAGATGCAAAAAATTTGGGAGCATGATGAGCAAATATGGGTTCGGTGTGGATAGCTGGTGTGGAATTATTGACCAAGGAGAAAATATACACAAACTTTGAGAGATTAACGTTCATACGAAAGAGCACCATGAAATGAAAGGAGTAAAGTAAAAAGATGCAAATAAACAAATATACTGCGGTAGGGGTATGATTCACATAAATGCAGTACAAGTATTTGCAAAATGCGCCCTTATGCTTAAGAAAATGTAATGCCAGTTGACTCATGGAAATAAATGGATGCCACTTGACTCATCTCTGCATACAACGAATATCTTTCATGTTCGGTTCACAAAGAAGAAGGAATTAGTGTTCAAATATACCTGAAGTTCAACCTCTTTCATCTTGTGGTTTACACAAGAGAAGTTATCCACTGCATTTTGGACCTCACTTTTGAGAACATCATTGCCTCTAATAGCAGCAGCAAGCTCGGCTTGCAACTGCTCCACATCAAGCTCCTTGGAATAAAGCCTCTCGCGCAGCAAACTGGTCAACAGGGTCTCTGATTTCAACTCTGATCTGATTATGTCCTGGAACGGAAACCAAATAATGTTGCGTAAAGTGTGTTGGGTCGATATAAAAAGGACAAATGGCATTTCAAATGTAAAGAAAAAAGCTACCTCTGATGTCTGTGATTCAACTCTCAAGACAGGTGTTTGATTATCAGTACCAACTGGTTCAGACTTCTCATGCATCAAAGTGGACCTCTCTTGAAGGACATAAGACATGGTCTTCGTACTGGTTGCTAAGTTCTCAGCTGCCCGCTCTAGACCTTGGAGCTTCACTTCATATTCAACAAGAACTTGGCCATCTAAACATGTGGCGGAACCTGGCCCTTTGTTCAATGGGAAGACACCATTGGTTTTAACATATTCAATAAACTTCCTGCCATGTTGGCTGGTCGCAGTAAGCAGTGGGAGTATTTGACTTTGCAAGCAGCAAATGCGATTCTGTAGCTCTCGGTCCAACTTAAAAGTTGAAAATCCACCTTCCTTCCCGATATTTTTCAAACGATTGAGCAGATCAATGTTCTCTCTCCTAAGTGAATCAACATCAGCCCTATATGATTCCACCTCCTTCCTAAGTGCGTGTTCCACTCCTGTCAGCCTAACATGTTCGATTTGAAGCTTAGCAATTCCAAAGTCAAAATTATCCTTAGAAATTTTCTTACTAAGTTCCTCACATAGACTTCGTAGTCCCTCAGTTGTCCTCTCTTGATCGTTACAGGTTCTTTGGAGCCTACTGACAGCTTGGTGCATATCCTTACACTCACAGACCTTCTCCTCATACTTCCTTCGAATGCAATCACCTTCTTCTTCTGCTGCCCTAGTTTTGTCTTGCAGCTCAGATATTGTTTTCTGTAAATAAAGGTTCTCCTCCCTAGCTTCTTTAAGTTGAGTAGATAATTCAACTAGTTGTTTGTCCGCATTGGTAGATTTGCTTCTAGTTTCCATTTCCCTTTCACTAGAGGTTGAGGCTTCTCTTTGGAGGGAAACATTCTGCTCTGCTAGTTCCCGCACCCTTTCCCGAAGCCTATGTTCTTCTGACTGTAATTTCTCGAGCTTGAGTGACCACTCTGCTGATCTCCTGTCTAATTCCTTTTCAAGAGCTACCTGTATCTCATTTTTTTCCTTCACCAATTTGCGGGACTGTGCTTTTAGGTCTGCCCTTCCAAGCTTAAGTTTTTCTCTAAACAAGGCCCTCTCAGCAATCCTATCCTCAAAAACTGCTGAAACCTCTCCAGCCAGATTTACCTTTTCCTCTGCTAGGCTTTTAATTGCCTGGATCAAAGTTGGCACGCCAAGTCCTTTTAACTGAAAAAAGTTTCCCTTTTGAAGCTCTTCTGACAGCGTTAGAGCACGGTCCTCAGCTTCCTTGAATTTTTTAAATAGTTCAACATCATTGTCTGTTACAGCATCAAGATTTTCTCCAGCCATGTCTTTATCACCAGAAAAAGAGTCCTTTTCCAAGTATTCAGAACTTTCATCATGGCGAGACCCATCACAAATCCCATCATGCCAATCCATTGCAAAATTCTTTGGAGAATCTTCATCGGGATATGCATTGGCATATCGATTCGAGTTCCTTCCATAGACATCTTCAATGGTGATTGGATTCTCAGAGTCAAATTCAGTAGACCTCATCTCAGGCTGAAACTTAGACTGGGAAAGTCTCTCAACCACATGTTTGGCTAGTTTTCGTGGTGATTCATTGCAGTGCCCATTATTACACCCATCTTTTGAGGGAAGCGGAACTTGTGATGTCTTGGATTCTCTGATAGATCGAGACTTAGGTTTTTGCTTCCTAGCATCATTTGCAACAGGTGCAAAAATATTTGGCGGCTTCTTTACCACATTTCCATTTTCTAATTGGCTTCTCGTGGAGAAATTGCTTTTGGTTTCAAACCTTTCCATCTGTTCTCCATTAATGTAACGATCCAAAACCTTACTAGAGCAATTAGAGGAGATATCTGACAGATCAGAGAGAGATCCAGAAGCAGTGCAGCCATATTGCTCCATGCTCTTTGCATTCCGAACCATAGATGTATCTACAAAATTTTCCCTGGTTTGCCTCTCTGGAGTAAGAGTACGATATCTGAAAAGGCAACAGAATTGCAACTCAGAGAGAAATCATGTTAATGAAAAAAATAACATGAATAGATCAAAAGTATACAAGATATGCGGCACCAAATCCACAAGGAACAGACTGAACCTACCTGGATGAATGGTGTCCTGGTTGCTTGTTTGGATAATAACCAGAACTATGTGGAGAACCAGTTTGCTCACTGTAGTTCCTCATCCCTTTTCCAGCATCATGAAAAGATCCGGATGAAAATGAGAGGCTTCTTCTTAGAGAGGGTGTGCTACCAAATACCTGATCTTCCACGGCATGCTTGTTTTTAACAGACTTGTCAGCTTTCTCTGTTGGTTTCTCCCAGTAAACTTGCTTATCTGTTGACGGTTGGGAGACATTATTTGATGATTGTGATTTGAAAAAGAATAGCTTCTTCATCTCTCTGAACTTTTAACTCCAACAATTGCTACTTATCATAGAATCTTTCGATCTACCCGTTTCTGAAAATTTGAACACCAAAACATTGGGTTTATTTTTACAAATTTGAAAAAACACAAGCAAAATTAAGAGAAAGATATCTTACCGGGAACAAGGGCGACGCCGGCATGAAGGAACAGAGGGTGACGGCGGCGAGTCCAGACGCCGAATGCAGTGGCTGCTGGGGCGGCAACAATTGTGGTGGGGCGTGATACCGAGAGAGATCTGAGATAATGGTGAAGCGGCGGGCTGCGGCTGACCGAGAGAACTGTCGGTGTGGGCGGCGGCGACGGCTGCCCGAGGTTGGTGGGATAGCTGAAGCAGGCGGGCGTTGGGCGGTAGAATTAGGGATGCACGGTGGAGAGGCTTGGCGAGCAAATTCAAAATATCAAAAGTAGCACACCAGCATAGAAAAAGATACGAAAAGAAAATAAAATTCAAAATAGAAAAAATAATAGAGCTACACATCCTACCTTTGAACTACGACAGATCATGATGAGAATTACTGCGGATCTTGAGGAGGATTGGAGTTAGATTAGAGATGATGCAGATAATTGGAGACATTAATTGGTTGATAATAACGAGGTTTGTTCTATTTTGCTTGCTGAGATTTTGTGTATTTTTCATGGATTGGAGTTGGCTAGAAGATTGGAGGTGCAAGTTTTGGAAGTAGAGAGTGATAGTTATGTAGTTGTAGCAATGATTTTGGGACACTTTGAAAGCTCTACTAATTATCGAGCCATAGTATTCAGAATTCGTAAAATGCTTCAAGATTTTAACTCGGTCATATTGCGACATGTGCATAGGGAAAGAAACTTTGTTGCTGATTAGTTATCACATTATGCTTATATGGTACACAAAGTCATCTATGTGCTGGAGAATCCACCCACAGAGCTTAATATTTTGCTTTTACATGATAAATTAGGTGTTTCTTATATTCGTTAGTTTTTTTGGGAGGCTTTAGCGGTTTTTCTACCAAAAACAATGTACTACTATTTAATTTGTGTTAAATATGCAATCACCGTTAAAAAGATTACCTACTATATTTTTTTAATGTGTACATAATAATTTTATTTTATATTTTATTCTAATTTACACTTTGTTTTCGTTATTTTAAAAAACGTAAGGCCAGTGCATAGCACGGGGGTTAATACTAGTGGGAAAAGAAAGGGAAAAAAAGTAGATATTTGTATTAATGAGCTTGCAATGGTTAGGAAGCAAATAAAAACAAACTAGTTTATGAAAAGCATTTAGCGAAGATTTCATAACAGTTCAATTTCATTAATCATTTAAGCATGTCTGTTTAATGATACATGGTTAAAACAGATGTACTCATTACGATCCAAGCAAACAGATTGTGATCAAGTTAAATGTGATGAGTGGGAAAACAGATAAAGATAGCACGGAGAAAAAGTTAACGCATCAGCAAAAGAAAGATTGCAGCATATAACATAAAGTGAAACAAAAAACAAAAGCAATACTCTTTTGAACATCATTTTGACCTGTATAGTAGGTAAAAGAGCTCAAGCAGCACTATTAGAGGAATTGAAACGTCTACGACTAACGTTTTAAATATCAATATGTAAACATATGTTAATAGTATTAAGCATGTATTATAACAGAAAGAGAAGGAATGCATAAAAAATCATCCCAGCTTAAAAGAAAGAGGTTTTAAAATGCATACATATTCTTGAATAAACAACCCTTGGGATCCAGAACATCTGAAGTCCCTACTACAGAGTAATTTACTAACAACTACACTTCACAAAATTGTACTTGACTATTAATTTGAAGTATATAGAATAGACTATTTTAGATTTCAGCAAAGATGAGTAATGATTCCAGACATCACCTTCACTGTTAGCAGGAATCATGAGGCATGCAATAAACAAAAGCACTAATCAATGTGTTTCTGATCCATTATTACAAAAAAGTATTCATGTGAGTCAGTATGACTCTTCTATGACCAACCTACCCTCACATCCACCAACAATTACAAAACAAGATCATCAAATATTCAGAATCAAATAGATATCAGTTTCAACAAATTCAAAAAATTCTGCATACGGAAAAAACAACAGCAAATCAACAACTAAAATTTCTTAAATTCTTTTTCCGGTCAAAAAAATAAATAAAAGCAGAAAAGGGTGGAATAAAGAAGAAGAGGAAGATACTTTTTGTTTCTTCAATCATTCAGAGGATTCAGAGCTATTCAACAAATCAACCATCAACTTCCCAAATTACACTCGACTTAATTTAAAATGGAGAAAATTCACATAAATCACATCACTCTCACTCGTCATGCGCCATAACTCCTCAAGCAATAAATCAACCGTTAGATAGAAACTTTTCGATTTCAATTAGTTTTCAATTTTTAAAAACTTGAAAACAGGAAAGAATTCAACATTTTACAGGAATTCAAGCAATCATCGGAAGATTAGGAATTAACTGTACTTACCAAATATAACTATCCACGAAATCTGACGCACGGAATTGATAAAATGAGATTGATACAGCAAAATGTATATATGCTCGTGAAGATTGACAGTATCACAGTGCAATCGATTAGGGAGAGAGAGAGGGTTTGATTTAGGGTGTCCACTATAAGGTGGACACGCCCAATAGCCCCGCCCCAGTTTTTTGTCCATAGCCCCGGATTTTTGTCCATAGCCCCAAAATTCTATTTCCGCCACTATAGTGGACACCTCCAATAGCCCCCAAATTTTATAATCAATTTTCATTTTATTAATGTTTCAAGTAATTACGAACAAATTTATCGGGATATACGTACGTAGAAGAAGTCGACTATACGAATTAAAAATAAAAATAAAATTTCACTTTAAATTAAAATACAAATTAAAATAAAAATTTGTATTTAAACACACTAATTTCAAAATTAAAATTAAAATTACACACTACATTGAATCTAATACAAATCACTACCAAGTTTACACAACGCCACCACCTCCCCTACGTGCCCACACTTCTTCAATCAAATCCGCCTGCAGTGTGTTATGTGATGTGGTCCTGCGCATATCCGCGAAGCGTTGGATCAAATATTCATTGCTCCGTGGTACGCCCATCTGGATGGGCGCGGAGGCGACACCGTGACTTGTACTTGCGCCCTCTTCCGGTGCCCATCGCTCTGCCGCAAATCCTTCATCTTCTATTATCATATTATGCAATATGATACAAGCTAACATAATATTGGCGACATCATCTTCGTGCCAAACTCGTGCCGGACACCGTATAATAGCCCACCGCGATTGGAGGACACCAAAAGCCCGCTCAACGTCCTTCCTAGCACTCTCTTGTTTGTGCCCACCGCGGTGCACTTCTGTTGTGTGGACAGCCCGATCCGGCCAGCCGCATCACGCCGGAGAGTGAAGCATCGGTAATGCTCAGCCAAATTCGTCGCTATATAGTTGAACAGCCGCTGTGACATCCTGAATCTCCGGCGGAATATCTCGGGTGGATAACGGGGGTTATCCACAAAGTAATCATCCATTAAACGTTGGTGAGCACCGACGTGGTCTCGTGGGATTGTCCGCCGCTGAGTAATGGTGCGAGGGATCGGATCCTCCGCAGCCTCCGCCTCGTCTGCAAAATCGGCCGCTACCTGCTGGGCGGCCTGGTGTTGCATCTGTTGAAGCAGAGCATTCCAGTTGTCTCTCCACATATTGTTCATTTCCGTCCCAAATTTGTAGTGAGAGAAATTTGTATAGATGTTGTATTGGAATGGTGTGAAAATAATGAATGGAGTGGGGTGTATTTATAGGTGAATTGAAGTGTAAAAAAAAAAAAAAATTAAAAAATCGGAAAATCGCCAGCCGCGGCGGTTGTCCTCCGCTATAGGAGGCGCGCCTATAGGCGCGGCTATAGGGACGCCCGCCGCGTCCTCGCCCCGCACGCGGCTATCCCGCATCCGCCGCCTCCCTCCCCCCTCGCCGCGTCCACCTCCGAGGCGGACACCCCCTTCACTATGATAGCCGCGCCTTCCTTCTCCCTCCGCCCTCCTTCACGCCGACCGCCCCGCCTTACCCATAGTGGACACCCTTAGTAGCGAAATTGAAGAAGGCGGCCGTTGAAAATACAGCTTCACTACTGAGTGTAAATCGATAATGATTAGATTTGATTGAGATTTAATGGAAAGAGAAGGGTAATATAGTCAACCGCCGAAAGTTTAAATTTTGATGTAGCGCGTCTTGCGGAGCGGAGCGTCTATTTATAGTGGGGCCTTGTGAGCATAGGCCACCCGCAACACAAAGTCTCGACCTTGTTAGAGCATCCACAATGGAAGCCCTAGTGAAAGCCCTAATGAGAGCTTAGTGGTTGCTAAATCAGCATGCCCCTTCTTTCTGCAATGGTGAAGTCCTAATCGGAGCCCTAGTGGTGCCTAGTGTTTATCCATTTTTCATTTTAATTTTAATATTATTATTTTTAATTTTGTTTTTAATTACTAAAATACCAAAATATATTATATTAAACCCCACAAATGAAAAAAAACTACATTACTTAATTAAAAAAAACTACATCATACTTAGCTAAAAAAACTATATTAAACTAAATTACTAAATTAAAAAAAACTAACTAGTCATCTAAATTTAACTTCTGGCTCAAATTCTTGATCATCTTCTCAGTCCTCTGTCGTTTTTCCGGATTGGTTTCCTGATGAAGGCTGTTTTGGGCGTCAAGTATAAACCTATACTCAACAACCTCGTGAAAACCTCCGAACTCCTCGATCGCTGAGGCCATGAGCTGAGCAGACGGAGGAGGCGCAAACTGTGGGGGGAGCCGATCCATACACGGCCGCCTTCGCCTTCCCTTTGGCCTGGGCATTGGCAGCCTTGGTGCCAATGGGCCGTCTAAAAGTAGACGTAGGTGTGCCGGAACTCCCTTTCGGCTCAGCGTTCAAATCCACAGGAGATGGGCGGCTGCTCGTGTAATCTTCAATTTCTCTCATTTTTTTTCAGCTTAGAAATAATGAAAGAGGAAAAGCTTCAAGGCATGGAGAAGGAAGAGATTCAAGGAGTTGCAGAGAGCAATTCGCCCTCAAACTTGCTTAAAAATGCTAAATCCAATCTCGTTACTGCTACTAGCGATGACAGTTTGAAGAAAATCTTTCGCCAAATCAAAGCCTCCAGAAGCCCCGTAAGCTAATTCTCCCTCTTTGTTTCGTATATGTATCGTATTTGTTGAATGAGAGTGATTGACTCTCGAACTGATTTCTTTGCGGTTAAATCTGATTTGCAGACGGTTATCAACTACGGTTATCAACTGATTTCTTTGTTTATGCTTCTGTTAGCGCGTGTTGTTCGATGAAATGCTTGAAAGATGAAAAATTAGTTTAGGTGGTTGATAAAATGTTTGAGAGATGAATCTGTATAAAGTATTCGAAGAAATGCTTGGAGATGAAAACTGACTTGAAAGTGTTTGAAGAAATGCTTGAAGATTAAACTGAGTAAAAATTGTGTGAAGAAATGCTTGAGAGATGAATTTACTTTAACACTGTTTGATGAAATGCTTGAAAGGCAAATGATTGGTTGTTTTCAATTTGTCAGGTGTCGGTGTTTGCAGTCAGATCCTCCCGGCATTCTGCGAGTTAATCAGCAAGTTTTCGAAGCTGTCTTTTGTTTATGCTGATATCGACGAATGCCCAGAGACGACGCAGCACATACGGTACACGCCCACGTTCCATTTCTACAGAGACGGTGAAAGGGTTGACAAGATGTTTGGGGCCGGAGAAGAGCGTCTGCATGATCGCCTCTGGCTGCACTCGTGGAAAAAGACGGGCAGTTTCCGACACGAAGACGAACACGACACTAAATTATCGTGTTATGATCGTGTCGACGTAATAGAGTTGGACTCTAAGCTTTAACCCATAATTTTGTGTTTCTATCAAAAATGAGTTAATGTGCTCTATAAGCACACATTACATTACTATCCACTTTTGGGTATTTAGTTTCTTCAACAAACTTTGTAAATACATACTATAAAAATGTAAGAATTCCACCTTTTTTTATTAGTATAAATTAACTTCAAAAACCAATTAAAGTTGAATAGAAATAGACACATCATTTCATTTATTTTGAAATGAAATGATGCTTGGACATCAAATGTAGTCTTTTCAAATGACACGTCGCTTTATGTCTTTATGTTGTTGATACTCAAAAGTCGAATTTGATCTCACAAGCTTTGCATATGTGAAGATGGGGCATATTAGGGTCATTGCAGCTTCTCTGTGTCAAACACAGCACAAATAACAGCCCTTGAATTATTGGATTGGATGTTGTGATAAGCTATATTATTGTATTAAAAGTTTACATTATTAGTCGAACTATATTATTAGACTGAAAATCTATATTACTATACTAAAATGCTACATTATTATCCGAGCTACATTATTAGGCTACAAATCTACATTATTAGATGACGCGTGCCATTAATCTAACCGTTAGATCACAATATCTAATGGACTGCAAGTGTTTTGAGTTTTACTTATATTTAGCGTTTGGATATGAATATATCACATTGTGATGTTCACAAATCTAATGCTCAAATGTCAGTTGTGGACTTGTGATCGATCCGAATGACATGCCACTTTTTGGCTATCGATTCCTACAAGTCAATTTTAATGTCACAAACTCAAAAGTTGGATGCTTAAATTAAGCTCAATTATGATATATCAGGATGACCTCATTTTCGATATATGATACTCAATTGCTCACAAGTTCAAACTTGTCTTATAAGCTTAAATTTCGATAAATTGATAGTGCCAATAAGTTCAATGCTAATGTTTCTTATGTGGCCTTTCCATATTGACACCTTGCTTCTAGTGATCTCGATTTTCGATATATAAATCTCAGATAAGATGATTATATTAGAGTTGATTAATTGAGTCTAATTAATTGGAAAAAAAGCGTTTGACACAAATTTATGTGCAAATTTAATTATTTTATGGAAGTTTAATAACCAATTCTTTGCGGTTAAAGGGATAGATCGATCCACTCACTACGAGAAGAAGAAAAAAAATAAACAAAAAAAAATTGGGGAAAATGTCGTCGTCGTCTCCGATGGAGGTGGATTCGCAGCTCCCAAACGGCAGCTCCGTCGTCGCGGCAGCGCCCGCCGCGCCGCCGCCGCCGTCTAAATCCGGTAAGCTAGCTGAGTCTCTCAAACTGGAGCATCAGTTACTCCGCGTGCCTTTCGAACACTACAAAAAGACGATCCGCTCCAATCACCGCACCATTGAGAAAGAGGTTTCCGCAGTAATTTCCGGAGTCTCCGCCGCCGCCGACTCCGAACTGACGCGAGATGAAGCTGTTGATCAACTCAGCTCTCTCGTCTCCCGACTGCAGGGCCTCAAAAGAAAAGTATGTTCATCTGAATTTATGCGTGATAATTTTTACAATAAAATCCTGAAGGATTTGTTATAATTTGTTTGTGTTTGGGGAAATTGTGGATTGATCTATAGATTAGAAATAACTGTTGGTTGTTGACACGAAGAAATTATAAAACAGTTAATTGATGAAGCAAATTGAATTTCGTTGGTGAAAAGCTAGGTTTAGATTTTGGTTTCTTGATTAGATTGATCAAATGACAAGCGCAAGAGAAGGTTAATTTTGATTTCGAGTTTCCTTTTGTTATGTTTCATTGTGCTGTTTGGTTTGATCATCTGCTTGAAATTGTCATTGTATAGGTTAGTAATACATACATCAGCAACAGAATCATTCGGTTTCTGTCATGGTAGTTAGGATACTTGGTGAAACTAGATTAATATTGGCAATAAGCCGTTTACACAAGTTACTGGTTGATGTGACAGTCGGAAGATGGAAGTCGAACAGAGCACCTACAAGCACAAAAATGCCGGGCTCGTCTGGAACATCTAGAATCTGCAGAACTGGAAAATATGTCAGAGTGGAATAACACCCGGCTGAAGAGGATGCTTGTTGATTACATGCTGCGGATGTCGTATTATGACACTGCTGTTAAGCTTGCAGAGAGCAGCAACATTCAGGTGATTTTTATCATCACGCATTATCTCTAACGTGGTTGACGTATGCAATTGTTTCTCCAAATCAGATGAATGACTTGGTTGCCATACTTTTATCAACTAAGTTTTTCTGTTTGGGCTCTGTTTATCACCTTTCATTGATTGTGGGGAGTTCAGAGATAATTTACGCCCTGGAACCTGGCACTGGCTAAGAAGCATCTAAATGTGAAATGATAAAATAGAATTCTCAGCATATTGTGAAGATTTTGGCTTATTTACTTGTTTAGATAGGGAAAGTAGAACATGCTGTTTGTGAGTTTTGTCCTGTTATATACCATCGACTCCTTGTGCTGGTCTTTCATGTTATTCTCCAATTGACATGGAAGGATGTCATTCAGATGGTGATTTTTTCTGTCTCCACAGGAGCTTGTTGATATATATGTGTTTCTTGAAGCTAAAAAGGTTATCGATGCTCTTCAAAAGAAGAAGGTTGGCCCTGCTCTCGCCTGGTGTTCTGACAACAAGTCTAGGCTAAAGAAGTCAAAGGTAACTTATGTTCTACCCGTCTTCTCCGCTTTCTTTCTTTTCTTATAGCAAAATAAAAAGGTCTTAGTTGGAATGGATGTATTATTTCTCCAAATACCTGTCAAAATTGAACATGCTATCATGATAGCTTGGATTAAAAATTGGAATACGACATGCCATTTATGGTTGTACAACTGCATAACTTACTCAATTGTTTTACAATCACATGTACAAACTGTTATTTTTATTTTGTTGAAATATCATATATAAACCGCATTATTTTTCATGTTATACAATGATGTGATGAAAGCTGGCTAGTTTGAGTCGTGCCTTATAAACTAAAAAGTTTGTGATACAATAAACTGTAAGATGAGAAATTACAGAGGTCACCAGAGTTCCTATGCTGTCAAACCTCCAAATAGTCATCCGGATATAGGGGAAACAAGTGAAACGATCATGGAATCAACTAATGAGTATTTTGCAGTAGAAGAATCCTGTTACCAAGATTCCTGATATAATTTCATTTTCAAATTCTATGATGAACCTCCTTTTGAATGTTTCTGCAAGTGGTCATAAGATAGTCTTCAATCTTCCTGCATTGTGCAATTCCTGTGGCAGATATTTCATTTCTGGCATGAGTACCCAGTGGCCAGTACTTGATTGTCATTTAGGGTTTATCACTGTGGCAGATCACTGATGGGAGGTAATGCAGAACATGTGTTAGAGTTTCTTAAGCTGAGTGATGTAACTGATCTGCCCCTGAAAGAAGTAAAGTCAACATCAATTTTGCTTGCAAACATGCATGGCAACTTAATCTTTCAAACAAAGAGTTTAAATACATGGTAGAGGTTTCTGAATGTTACCTGACCGGTTAACCATTTGCCTGTTGAATATTCTTAATTGAATATCAATTTGAGTGATAGTACAGGTTTGCTAGTCTTTGCACTTGGTAATCTATGACTATTTTGCACACACTTCTGTTGCAGAGCAAATTTGAGTTCCAGTTGAGACTGCAAGAATTCATTGAGTTGGTTAGAGATGATGAAAATATGCAAGCGATAACCTATGCTCGAAAGCACCTAGCACCTTGGGGAGCTACACATATGAAAGAATTGCAGCGTGTTATGGCAACCCTTGCTTTCAGGAGTAACACTGACTGTCAGTCCTACAAGGTCGGACTAGTTTTGGTTATCGAATTGATTATCTCCAACTTACTGAACTAGGCCTTGACCTGCATTGCTGTCTTGCAGGTCTTGTTTGAAGAAAAGCAGTGGGATATTTTGGCTGACCAGTTTAAGCAAGAATTCTGTAAATTGTATGGCATGACTCTTCAGCCTCTGTTGAATATATATCTACAAGCTGGCTTATCTGCGTTGAAGACCCCTTATCCTTACTTTGCAGTCATCTGCGTGCTTGCCATATATTCCTGTTTGAATATGCGAAAATTTCTGAATGATGTTTCTAACTATCGAAACTAAAAGTTTAGATGAGTAATTCCTATGTGTGCCTTGCTTTTGGCCTTGACTCTGGCTTAGATTCTGTTACGAAGATGATTGCACAAAGGAGGATCCTCTATCCCAGGAGGCATTCCGCAAATTAGCACAGCCACTTCCATATTCAAAGCAGCACCACTCAAAACTTGTCTGTTACATAACTAAAGAGCTCATGGATACTGAGAACCCACCTCTTGTCTTGCCGAATGGCTACGTTTACAGCACCAAGGTCTGATGTCGGTTTCAGTGTGTCGGCCTGTTTGTAAACTTGAATAAACATTCTAAATCTCTGACTTCTATCATACAGGCTCTTGAGGAGATGGCGAAGCAAAACAACGGGGAAATCACTTGTCCTAGGACGGGTCTCGTTTGCGACTACACTGAAGTGTTGAAAGCATACATCTCATAGAAATAAATTCCAGAGCTTATTGTTCATGGTTTCATCTCTGTATATGACAGATCTGTTTCTATACATGAATTTCTGTCTGAACACATGTACATAGGCAGAACCTTTGCAATAAAGTACTTCTTGTTTCTTGGGAAATTGGCTAAAGAAGATAAAGTAGGCATTTTTTTAAAAAAAATTGTTATTATTTGAGAGGAAGCATTTGAGTTTGTTATTTTGCTATTTGATAGTTTTGGGGTCAATCCATTGAAGCTTGTCGTTGCCCTCGTTTCTTGTTTGTTTGGCTTTCCGTGCTCCCCGTGTGATCGTGCAAATATGGTGGATACTACCATGAATGTCAATTGGGCCAGGCAGTCCTATCGGGTTACCGGACTATTGTGTGCGGGCAGGGTTATAAATTTCCACCCGGACCTTCTAATTTTGAGGTCCGTTTGGGTCAACTCATCGATTTTTGATTCAATTATCGTCCATAGTAGTCACTCGCTTCATTTTGGGCCAACCATACTGGCCTTGGTCTTTTTCTTTATCGACTTGTTCAGGTTAATTCATGAATTTTAGGCTGAATCGACATCTCTAGATCCCACATCTGATGCGAGAAACTGGGCTTATGATCTAACACTTTTTTCTCTATGGTGTAATGCATTTGCCCTATGTTTGAGCAATGAGAAAAATGTTGTACTGATAAACCACATCTAACTTTTTTTTAGGTGGGATACACACATTACTATGTCGAGTGTCGACTAATGAAAACACACATTCTTATCTCTATTGGAATCAATTATGAATCAATAAACATTGCATAAAATAGTGTGCATGGATTTAAATACCGATTTATGCATTCAATCCTTTTGCTTTTTTTCTTTACATAAAATAGCAATTGTTCCAATCTAAGTCATTACAAAAAATAGTGTAGATGGATTTAAATACCCAACACGCAATCAAAATAGTGACCCAAATTCATAGGAAATAAATCTCTTAACAACTTAAGTCGGTATTTGTAAGTTGGCTGACAATTTTCGACACGATACGATAATCTGACACGAATTCGCATAAAATTATTGGGTTGGGGTCAAGTCTTATTGGATCCGTGTCCTTATCGGGTTGACCCATTAAGAACCCGATAATTTCGGGTTGGGTTCAGGTCGGATGCGGGTAACCCATTAAGAAATAATATTATTATTTTTATTATTATTTTAAAAAATATATATTACTTTAATTTTTTTAATTTCTTATAAATTAGGTTTAAATAGTATAAAACGAATTTTAATTGTGTAAATTAGGTTAAAAATTAAGGTTTAATCGTGTAATATTAGGTTTTAATCGTGTAATATCATGTTCGGGTTGTTATCATGTCGTGTCAACCCATATTATATCGTGTCGATAACGGGTTCGTGTCGGGTGCGGGTCGTGTTCGGATTTGAAGGTAGCAGGTCGGGTTCGTGTTCGGATTTACAGTTTCCTTAATAAGTCGGGTTCAGGTTAGGCCTTATTGGATTGGGTCATTATCAGGTTGACCCGATAACGACTCAATCCGCACGATTTGTCAGTCCTATTGTAAGTTTGTCTGAGTATTTTCATGGCAAAAATGTATATTTTCCAAAATATTAACTTTAACTAGTTAAATTTGAAAATCAAGAATTCGTATATGTCGTAGTTTTACACTTTTAATTGTATGGCTAGTTCATTTATCTATCTTTGATATTGCTCTTTCATTGAAAATTTAAACCTATAACAAAAATAGAATACTTTATCGTTAATTTGATTCGATTATGGTACATGTCCATCAACAAGCTAATGCTGATGATAGATTAGACCTTTCTATCTTCGTTAATTTTATTCTTAATTGATGATAAAAGAAAATTATTGAAAAAGCAGTCAATATTCAACATGAGATTTGATAAAAAAAGGAAATCACTAAACCGTCTTCTTCCCCTCCGCGAGCCCTCAAACCCCTCAACCGATATTCCGCAGGCAACCCACATTGCACCCCCACCCGCCCACCCCACCCCACCCCACCCTACCTCCGCCAGCTTGATTTTCTCGCAATCGCAGATTTGCAGATCAATTGTTGCTCGACATAATCTCGATTCGCTAATTTCCAATTCGTTAATCATAGCTCTGATTCATCAAGTCAACAAATTATCAAATTCCATTCGCGCCCCCATATACTTTTTTTCACCTCTTTCAAAAAAAAAGTTATTCTCGTTGGTCCGTTCGATCTCTGTGTTCCAGCTCGAGGAGAAAGGCGTATCTTTATTGCGGTGTCGGCTGGAAAAGCAATTGAGCTTTTGAGGTTCGTGCTGGGCTTGGATATTAGGGTTTCGTGTATTATGCGTTTCGTTTTTGGGGGAAAATTATGAGCGCGTGTTTGATGATGTTTGCCTTTTGTGTTTAGGATTTTGAATGTGGCGATGATGAACCAAGGAGAAAACGAAGAAGCTGTTGCCCCTGTTGAGGTAATTACTCTTCGCCTAATGCATATTTCAATCAATTTAAGAGATTATACTCATGAATGGATAATAAGATTTTCTTTTCTTGGGGTTCATTTGAATGATTGATTTGTGTACCTTTCAATGGTCAGGCAAATCAAACGACTGAGCAGCCGCCAGCTCAGACATCTTATTTTCCTCCTAACGGTGATGTGGCATCATGGACTACACAAGGGGAGAGTCATAACTTGAGGGAGAATGGAACTGTCTCTAGTTCTGGCTACAATCATGATCAGCTGCCGGATACGTCTGCGGGGAATGTTCAAGACGGTGTGAATGCGGCGTCTACTGTCTCGGTGTCAAGTTCAGGGTCTACAAATGTGGCACAAGGGTATAATGGTTATGCTGCCTATCCGAATACTGACCCCTATGGATATAACAGCACGGGTTATGCGGCTTACTACAATCAGTATCAGCAACAGCCTGGTCAGTATCCGCAGCAACCCAATCAGTATTCGCAGCAACCCAATCAGCCCAATCAATATCCACAGCAACCCAACCAACCGAATCAGTTTCCTCAGCAACCCAACCAACCGAATCAGTATCCGCAGCAACCCAATCAGTATCAGCAGCAACCCAATCAACCTAATCAGTATCAGCAGCAGCCCGATCAGTATCAACAGCAATCGAGTCAGTATCAACCACAAACCAATCAGTATCAGCAGCAGCCTAATCAGTCTTATCCCCATCATGTAGGAGCATACCAAAACACAGGTGCTCCTTATCAGCCTATTCCTTCATTTCAAAATACGGGGTCTTATGCTGGACCTGCAAGTTACTCAAGCACTTATTACAATCCTGGTGATTATCAGACGTCTGGAAGTTACACGAGTGCCACATATGGTACACAGACCAACTTGTGGCAGGGAGGGCAATATGCGCCATATAGTTCTCATCAGTATCCGAGCTATAGTCAGGACTCCAATTCAGCTTATAGTTCTTCCGTTGCAAATGTCCAATATCAGCAGCAGTATAAACAGTGGCAGGATTATTACAATCAAGCTCAAACGGAGGTCAGCTGTGCTCCTGGGACAGAGAATATACCAGTCTCTGTTGCATCTAGTGTTTCTAGTTCTGCTCCTACTGGAAACATTGAATATACAACTTCAAACAACTCCATACCTGCAGCTTACACCCCTTCGTGGAGACCAGAATCTACTTCATCTGAATTAGCTCCTGTGCAGGTTTGGTTGTCTCAATTGCTTGTTATTATATTGTCAGGAAAAAGCATTAAAGGTTAAAGAACTCAAAATGCATTGACACCATTATCAATTCTCTTCTTTATCTAAATTTCTTGATATATGTTGCGCATTTAAGTTTATAATTAAAAACATAATGCAAGTATCTTCGTCAAAAAGATTGAGGCCTGGTTAAGCTGCGGCATCTTCCACGATGTAGGAGGTCCACTTTGCACAACTATACACCACTGTTTGATATTAATGCTATAAGGTCGTGTAATATTTATGACCATGGATAGAAAATAAGTGCAGTTGACTTCTTCTTCGTATATTTATCTAGGAACAGTTTGCTAGTTGAATGATATCTTAAGGTTTTTATGCATTAGAAACTGTGAATGAAATCATAGGTGTAAGCAATAATCAGTGTGCTATTGCTAAATGGTAGGCTCTTTTTTATTTCATTCATGTAATAGATGGGGCATGTTTCCATTTTCCATCAATTGGTAAGTAGTTCTTCTTCCCTCGTAACTGAAGATGTGAAATTATGCAAAACAATTATTAGTTTGTTCAGTCATTTTTATGATTATTGGCCCTTCTACATGAAGGCCACTTTGATGTTTTCCCCTTGATTGAGTACATTTATGATATGTTGGTAAACCTTTCCAAAATACCTTCCAATTAGAGTAGGCGTCAGAATCTGAGCTCATATTGTGGTTTTGTTGTCAGCCCGTGGCAGTTAGTGAAACTACACCTGATGGTTACTGGAAACATGCGACTCCTGCTTTTCAGAATGACCCATCAAACATTTTACAGCCACATGCTCAAAAGCCACCAGAAGTAATCTCTGCATATGAAAATTTCCAAAATCAACAAAACTCTACATATGCTCAAGCTTCTACATCACTATATCCAGCTCCATACCAGGTTTCTCAGGGTCATCACGCATCCTTCCAAACTCTCCCTCCACCTCCCGAGCCTTTAGATTCACGGAAGACAGGGAAAATGCAAATTCCAACCAATCCAAGAATTGCTCCAAACCTTTCCACGACTGTATCAAAGCCCAACAAAGATAACCTAACAACTAATACAATTGTAAAACCAGCCTATATCAGTGTTGCAATGCAGCAGCCAAATGAAAAAGCTGTGTCACAAGAGGAAGCTGATCCCGCACTCAAGGTTAGACTATTTACTATGTTTCATATCTTAATCTTGTTCGGTTGTTCTCAATTTCAGTTACCATTGCCCTTTTACTTATTTATCACATTCAGAAATCGAACTTTACGTGCCATAACAAGTGTGTTGAGTTTATTGGATGAAAAAAGTGGAAAAGTTTAACCCTCTTACTTTCAATTAACATTGTGTTTATGGCGGCAAGGACTAATTTGGAAGAATGTGAGTCAAAAACATTGGCTAATGTGGAGGCCATAAAGGAAATATTTGAAGCATTTTGGCTAAAATGAGTGAAATTTTATTACTTACAGAATGTTATTGTTTTAAGATATAAGGATCAGGCAAAGCTAGGTGGGATCGAACTTTTTCGTAATTAGGTCTGTTGGCATTGGTTACATTGTGGTAATAACCAATCTGTTGTTACTTTAATTGAATGAGTTTGAGAGCCCAATCTTGTTAACGTGGAGTTCGAACTCAGATTGGTCTCTGCACATGGAATTTGTTCTTTCCTTGAATGTATTATGCCTCTTGCCCTGATCTAATTTTATTTGATTACGTAATTTATGATGCATATGCTTAGCTAATACTCCCTCCGTCCAGGAAGTGTTATAATTTACTTTATTCTCTCTTTTATTTTACTTTCTCCACTTTAACAATTTATTACTCCATAATTTTCCCATAACACGTGCGTAAAAGAAATGTGTCACCTAGGCTGGGACAGAGGGAGTAATTTACTTTTGTTTGCTTCAGTTCATGGCTGTCCTGAGGGGCATGCCTTTTTTATGTATTTCAAAATTAAGTTATGATTCACATTATACACGAGCAGTGAGAATCTGCCTTTGTTTCTTTGGCAATGGTTGTGTTTTAATTAATTTCGTAACCTGTCTACCGTCTATACTGAATAAATGCCCATTGAATTCTGCATATATAGTATGTCATCGCACTTGTAATTGATTGAATAAAGAATGCTTGCTAGATTAATTTGTACTGTATCTATTATGTTTCCTTTTGCAGCCTGCTGTATTTCCGAAGTCATTACGTGGTTATGTTGAGAGGGCTTTAGCTCGTTGCACGAATGATAAGCAAAAGGCAGCTTGCCAAGCTGTCATGAAGGAGGTATGTCGATTATGACTAGATCTTAGTACTTTGCAACAATGAAATGGAACTGGACAAATAAATATGATACTTAGTATGTAACCTAATGATGTTTGGTCTGTTTGTTTAATGTTTCTGCTTGGAAATCTGATGACAAAGTTTTAAGCTCATTTGGCCCCCACTCCCAATCTTTTCAAACAGGTCCTTTTTTCTATGGGTTCTACTTTCATTTTCTTATCATGAGTTTAGCAAATGAAAGTAGATTGAGATTGTGCCTGGTACTTCATAAATTACCTTTAATGTGAGTTGTGGCTAGACGATTGTAATAGTTAAATTTCTACCTGTCGCTCAGCTCTGGCTGTATTTGGTAGTTGCCTTCAATTGCTTAAATATATCATGTTTTATTAGAACACTATGAGTTCATCCTTCAGTGTTGATAATTTGCTATCATTTTTTCATCTAGGTTATAACAAAAGCAACAGCTGAAGGTACACTTTACACAAGAGATTGGGACATTGAGCCTCTTTTCCCCATTCCGAATACCGATGCAGTTGACAAGTAGTATGTTTCTTTTCATCCCATGCAACAAAAATAATTGCTGTGAGATTGAGTAACATCTCTCTCTCTCTCTCATTGCGTTTCTGCAGTGAAACTGAGTTTCCAGCACTGACTTCTGCAATACAAAGAAAGAGTCCCACTCGGCGTGTCAAAAGCAGATGGGAGCCCATTCAAGAGGAAAAAGTGGCTGATAAAACTTCTAATATGTCTTTCGGAACTCGAAAATATGGTGCTTGGAACAACAAGCAGGTACTTGTGAGAAATTAGTCGCGCTCATCTTTTGTTTCAATTCACAAATTGCAGGTGTTGTTGGATTGCAGATCACATATAGCCATGATAATTTTAACTCATACCTTTGCCAGGGTGCAACTTCTTAGAATTTCTAGCTTATAAATGTTAATTAAGTTATTGGAAAATATTACTTGATTTATTATGCAATGACTAGAAGGGTGTATATAATTTATAGAGGATATGTGTGGGTGAGATTAAGAGAAGTGTTATAAATGCCAGCTTTATTTAATACTTCTTTATAGATGATCTATAGGCTCGTGTGCCCAAAATCATGAGTGCTATATCTCAAACTGGTTCTTTTTTATATTTGAGTGACCAACCGTGTTCATATGCACGTTGCAGTTTTCAGGTGGAAAAATAGAGAATAAGGTGGGTTTGGGCACAAAATTTTCTTTTACAGATCAAAAAATTATCAGTAGGAATGCTACTAGACCTACAAAGAGACAGCGTCTTGGTGAGGAAATAAACACAGCTGATGGCGGTGAAACTTCTAGTGATAGCGATAAGGAACAGAGTCTGACGAAGTACTACTCTGCTGCTATTATGCTTGTTGACACACCAGAGGAAAAGAGAAAACGTGAAAACCGTTCGAAACGTTTTGACAGAGGACATGGAACCCGGGCAGAAAAAGTGAAGTTAAGAACAAAAGATCATGGTGCTGGTAATTTGCATGCTAGGCGGGCTAGTGCTTTGATTCTTAGCAAAACTTTTGACGAAAGTGGGAGTGAGGCTGTTGAAGATATTGATTGGGATGCCCTCACTGTTAAGGGAACCTGTCAGGAGATTGAGAAACGCTACCTACGCCTTACTTCTGCACCTGATCCAGCAACGGTAAACTTCTCAGCTTCTTTGTACTGTTTGAAAAGGGAATCATTGTGATTATTGTCATGGAAGTTTATGCTCTTTCGTTAATGCTAATTGCAGGTGAGGCCTGAAGAGGTGTTAGTAAAAGCTTTAGAAATGGTTCAAAGTTCCCAAAAGAATTACCTCTATAGATGTGATCAGTTAAAATCAATACGGCAAGATCTTACTGTGCAACATATACGTAATGAGCTTACAGTAAAGGTATTTAAATTTTTTCTGCTCTTATCTCATCATTCATTACATGCTGCTTGTTCCCATAGTTGTTGATTAAATTTGGTCATGTACTGATAATCCTGCTGAGTAGTTTATGGTCATTGTTTCCAGTTAAAAACTTGATGTGATTATATGAGCTTCTATCTTGGTTTAAACTGCCAGCTAATATCATATCTGACATTTCATTTTAGGTATATGAAACTCATGCTCGGCTGGCCATAGAAGCTGGGGACTTGCCAGAGTACAATCAGGTTAGCTCTTCCAGCTTTACGGTTTCTTGCATACCTGTATTTTTATGCTGGTTGTTCTTTTTCTTTTGGCCAGTTGTATTAGCTAGTCTTCTCGTAGTCCTGGCGAGGACGTGTATCAAAAATTAGTACATAGGTAGAATAGCTGTCATATAAATGAACTGTATTACTATTGTAAACCATGTTTATAACCTTCTACTGCTCTTGCCTTTTTGCATGTGCAGTGCCAATCGCAATTGAAAACTCTTTATGCAGAAGGGATTTCGGGATGCCATATGGAATTTGCAGCATACAATTTATTATGTGTTATATTACACTCAAAGAATAACAGGGATCTTGTGTCAGCAATGTCCAGGTTTGCTACCATGGCCTGGGCTTATATTGTCTGTTGTAATATTGTTGCGAAGCCATGAGCCGAGAAAGAAGCAAATCAATGAGAAAGACTATAATTATATTCTTAAGGTGTCATTATTTATTAGCAGAAACATTGAATAGTCTAATTTAGAGTTGATTATCTGGTCTCACCTGCCTGAGGCTCACTCAACGATAAATTTATTCCCTCAGAATCTGTATGATGACTTGTTTTCATTACGCAGTTGAAGTTTTGTAGCTGCTGAAATGCTTCTTTCGGTTCCAAGAATATATAGATTGTCTATATACATAAGCTGTATCCTGCTATTGTATGGTACATGTCGATTTATGGTTTCCCCTTTTGCTAATATTTTCATTTGACAGATTACCACTTGATGCCAAAAAGGATATGGCAGTAAAACATGCTCTCGCAGTTCGCAGTGCTGTGACATCAGGGAATTACGTGAAGTTTTTTAAACTCTACAAGACGGCACCAAATCTTGGCACCCTCCTTATGGGTTAGTCATTGTTGAAATTATAAGGGGGTTATTATAATTAAGAAACAATCAGTCCTTTCCCCCAATATATCTGACAACGTTTCTCAATGCAGATCTTTATGTTGAAAAAATGCGATATGCTGCTGTGAAGTGCATATCTCGTTCATACCGTCCTACGGTCCCTGTGTCGTATATTTCCCAGATTCTAGGCTTCTCAAGTGCAACACCTACAAGCGAAGCAGGTGATGAGAATGAAGGAGTGGAGGAGTGCATTGAATGGCTTAAAGCTCATGGCGCTTGCCTTATTTCAGATGGCTCTGAGGAAACATTACTCGACACAAAGGTAATTCCTCTCCCCCTTTCATGTGCAGATATGCTCGTTAATCTGTTGCTTGGCTGGATTCAGACGATTCATTCGTTCTTTTTGGGGTGTCTTGTTGGTTAATGTTTCTTTGCTTGTGTAGACTTCCGTGTCGAGTCTCTACATGCCAGAGCCTGAAGATGCCGTCTCTCATGGTGATGCAAACCTTGCGCTTAATGATTTTTTCACTCGGAGTTCAGCATAGGACTTTGTTTGGAGTGCCGGACGTGACCTAGTAACTGATAGGAGTGTTGGATCATGGGACGACAGGCTCCGGGAACGACTGCCTCAGCCACGTGCTCAGATCGAATGACTGTGCCGGGTAAGATGACGCCACGAGAAACTGCAACGGTATGATTCAGGAACTCACCTTTTGATGGAGAAGGATTGTGTAGGCCATTGACATGGATTGAATTGAAGTAGAACTCATCATTCTTTTGATTACAACACTTGAGATATAAAAAAAGTAGCTAAAGCTACGTTGTTGTATCGTTAACTGTATGTTCATCACACATAATTTCTTGTATTTTGAGTATTGCCACAAAATATTTTATGATGAAACTATTGTTTCAGGATTTTTAATATTTCAATATACGAATGTGTATGGCTGCATATTACAATTTGTATCTTGTGTGACCAGAGATAAATTATTACAACTATGAAATGATAAAATAGTTACGTGTAATATGACCAAAATGACATAAAATGTGTTTTCTTATTATACTATTTTATTTATGGAAAAAGATAAACATACATAAATTAACGTACATAATGACCTTAATTTTTTAATCAGACTGAATCGGTTTTATTATTATTTGTATTATTTACTTACTAAATTACCCCTAATTATTTTTACATCTTAAAAAAATTAATTTAAATATTTAAATATCAATCCAACTAAATCTCCATACATATGATCGATCATATCTAATACTCATATTTCATCTTATATACATTTGCTCATAATACTTCCCTCCACATCAAATTTTTTATAAATTTTCTTTTTCACCTTTCTTCTCAGACTTATCATAGTACCATTTTTTTATAATGTTCAAACTTTTTGCACCCTGATATATTGTAATTAAGTCTTACTATTATCTTAAGTAATTTTTTTTCAATTTTAATTTTTTAATGAATTCAGAAAGTCTAATTTGTTCTAAATCTTCAAATCAAAATGACAAAGGCAATTCATCAAATACTTTCGTACCTACAGATGATATACATAGTGCCCCTAAATTATTGTCAACACTCGAAACTAAATCTTTTTCCTACAAAAAATAAGGATGCATTTTGCATAAAACCCAATAAAACTGAAAAAAAAAATTAAATACCTAGACTTTGGGCAAGTTTCGAACTCGTGCCTCTCCTCCTTAATATGGTAACACATGACTTTTTCATATGAATGAGTTGGAGATAGATCCAGCTCCGGCGATGGTGATAGGAAAGGGTCAGTTTATCATTTTCTCAACTTCGATTTATCTTGTAATTAATTGTTTATTGAATTAATGTTTGCCCGCGTTGAATCAATGTTTACAATATGCAATCGATTAAGTACTTGTTTGGTAGATAAAATAAGGCCATGTTAGACCATCAAAGCTCATCTCGGCCTGCTGAGGCCCAAAGCTAATTAGTTCAAAAGGGTGGATTATTTAACAGTCCAACCTAACCTTATCTTAAAGTCCATTTTAATTATTTATCTTGTGCTAATTTCACATGTCTAGCATGAAATTGTGAGATCAGCCTTGGTTCTGTTGCATTTTATATAATCTTAACTTAATAATTTAGATCAAGTTTAATTCAATTTCTAAATTAATAGTGGTATAGTATTTCATTTGATTTTTATATTTAGGAAAGGAGTTGCTATTGAAGCTGATGTAATGGAGGAAGAAGCTTTTGAGCCATACATTGTTTTTGTTCAAGGTGCCGCGGCCGTGGCCGCGGAACTGATGTTCGATGAGGAAGTGGTCGAAGCACTTGGCTTGCCCATATCGGAAGATTGATTTTGTCGTACGATCCTCGTTCAACAACCGAAGCTATGTTGCTAAATTGTGTTTGATCAGTTTGAAGTATAGAAATAGAATTCCATGCTGAGAGGCAAGGTTTCGTGATGTTGTCATTTGCGAGTAGTAATGCCATTTTAGCAGCTGAACCACATTTTGTTACTATTTTTTCTTTAATTTGGTTTGGATTTTTTCTTTAATTTGGTTTGGATGGTTTTTATTTTTTCTTTAATTTGGTTTTGATGGTTTTTATTACGATGTTATAACCTTGATTTAATTTAATTATAATTAATAATTTTCAATTGTATATTGTCGTAACTAAACAGTGCACTCATTTTTTGATCTATAGTATTAATATAGACGTTCATCGCTTTATTATTTTTTCGTTGAAACTCTCAAAACCCTACCTTTTAAATTGACAATAGCCTCTCTATAATTCCAAATCCCTCTACCAAAATTTCAAAATTATGAAATAGAATTATTAATATACCATATAAGAAAGAGAGTGATATCTCATATTCTTATTATATTATACTGCCATTCACTTCCGGGATTAATTGGAATATTAACTCCATAAATATATCCCAATGATTATTCAAATCCTACTATGATTAAAATTTGATAACTTTTGAATTTTTAGATACAAAACTTATAAGTAACTTTTGATTGGGAATTAACTCCATAAATATGCTAAGATGAATTTTTAAATCTTACTATAACTAAAAATTGATAACCAGTTAAGTTTATGGTGGGTGTTTTTAGGTTTTTTTTATAAAGGAGGATCAACGATTCTTTTACTACTTGACTAAGTACAAGTTAAAAATAACCCTACGAACTCACATGCTCCTTGACGTTGGCGCTCACCTCTGTATCCTCATGATCATACATATATTCGTCATCATTCTCTTCCTCATTCTCCTCATGATCATCCGTATATTCATCATCACTCTCTTCCTCATTCTCCTCATCAACATCCGTATATTCACCATAAATGCTCTGGTGTACAGCTCCGTGCCTGAAATTGGATACATAAATATTTGGAAGTTATATCAACCTTAAACACTTATTACTATTATATATTAAGACTAAGACATGATTTGATTTGCAATTGGAGGACTAACCTTATACATTTGAAAGTTGTCGGTTTCTCATAAAAAGTAGAAGAGGTAGTAACATGAAGCCTACCAGTATAGCCTGGTTGTAATTGGGTGGCCCAAGTCAAAGCCAAAGGATTGCAGTCCTCTAATTCAATCTCTGCGATACCGTGGTTAAAGAGATAAGGTATGCGGATAGTTTCAAGTTTATAGCAATGTTTCATGCTTAGGTTTTTAAGCTCGGGGAAGCTTTTGTATCTTGATTCCCATTGCACCAAATCACTTTCTTCAATTAGAAGAAACTTAAGACACGGAAAATGATAATCATCTATATTCCAATGTGAACCCTGAAAGGCGTAGGATCGCAATTTGAGAGCTCCAAGATATGGCAAAGAAGCAATGTCATTCATGTATTCCCATGGAAAACCCATACCACTCAAATGTAGCTTTTTCATATTAACTGGCAGCTTCAATGACCTTAGAGTCACTAGGAAAACATCACCATTCTTGATGACTGGATTTGTGATACTTAGTTTTAGAGTCTCTAAGCTTTCAAGTGTTGAAATGCAATCAAAGCAATTCAAAAGATCATTGTGATCCTCATAAGGCTTGAACTCAATCTGTATTCCTAATTTCTTTATTTTAGGAAGTCTTTGGGAGAGTTTGAAGATAGTACAAATACTAGCATTCACCCCTAGCAGAGTTGAGAGCTTTTTCAACGAAACAACATGAGATGGAGCTACAAGGCTTTTTCCCAATATCTCGATATGCTCTAACTCTTTCATGTCCCACACCTGTATTGGTACATATGATGGAGCTCCACGGCATCTTATTATCATATGTGGATGGATAATCAAAACTCGAAGGTTGAAAAGTTTAGATATGGTGGAAGGGACTTCTCCATTGCAAGTTAAAGCAAGGAACTTCAGTTGGACTAGGGTCAGAATTTCTATTGGAAAAGTATAAAAACGTTGTGTAAGAGCATCTATTTCCCTTAGCAACCTAAAACCAACATCTATATGGATTGGATATTGGTGGTAAGGACCATAGAAAAGGAGAGAACGTGCAAAGGATGCACAGTTCAATCTCAACAAGTCACAAAAGTCTTTAATGCCAAATAAAACATTATTTTCGAGACATAAGCCACGCTGACCTTTTAGAACTTCTTCTTCGGCATCAGTTAACTTATTTAAGACGTGATAAAACTTGTTCTTACTAGCTTCTTCTCTACACACGTGCCGCCATGAAGAATGAAGCCAGCAAGTTTTAAACTCCGTAACTTGACTCTCTGGAAGAGATTTATCAGTGCTCTTCAAGATGCGTAAAACAAGGCTGTAGTGGTAAGCTAGCTCTTTCAGATATATACATCCCGGTTCATACCAGGAAAGCAACCCCTCAGCCTTGAGCATAATGATGATCTTGGAAAGGGGAGTGTGGTAATCTCGAGGGAAAACTCCCATAAACAAAAATATGATTTTTAGGTTTTGAGGTAAGTAGTCGTAACTCGGAAAAAGTACCTTTGATATTTGATTATATGCATCCTTGAAGGCTGAATTTCTTCTTTCTGCTACTTCATTCCAGTAGGTTGGGTCTCTATTATGCTCAGATATCGAAATGATGCTAGCAACAGTGACAATCATGAGAGGGAGACCTTCACAATGCTTGGCAATTTTGGCGGCAACTTTGTGAAGTTGAGGAGGACAAATCGCATCACCAAACACCTTATGGCATAGTAGTTCCATGCTTTCTTCTTCATTCAAAAACCGCACCTTATCCCAAGGATGAATATAAGCATTCATCAATTTTGGATGTCGGCCGGTAGACAAGACAAATACATTCATTTCTGATGTATTCGAAGAACCAGTACATTGTATTCTCTGCTTTTTTGTCCCAGACATCATCCAACACAATGAGGCAATTCTTGCCACGCAATCTTGCTCTCAAACTGAAGTCTATTTCTTCATCTCCTTGAGTAATTCCACACAGTTGAGCAAGAATGCCTTGCAAAATTTGACTGATCGGCTGAGGTACTCGGCCTACAGTCACCCACGCGCGACACTCACACTTGCTCTGAATGTCTGGATCTTGATAAATTTTCATAGCAAGAGTTGTCTTCCCAACGCCTGCCATTCCAATAAGCCCATGGAAACGAATCCGGTTATGAATTTCTATCATGAGATCGGTTTCGAGTAGTTGGAATTGGTCGGATAATCCAATCATCTTAGAATTGGTTCCAAGGAAACCAATTGACGAGGAAATAGGTTGGTCTTGAGGTATATTCTTCACTAGGTAGATGTAGTCTTTCTTCATATCTTCGAGCTCCTGGATAAATGAATGAACTTCGTTTTGAAGACTCTGCAGATCAACGGGGACTCTCTCTGGAAGAGTTTCGAGTTGAGAAGGAATTTGTTGAATGAGAAGAGACTCCAATGAGTCTTCAAATTTCCGAATTGCCTCTTTGATTTTTCCATCCAAAGCATTCACATTCTTCCTGTTACGGCTTGGCTTCGTCCTGTCCAATCTTTCCAGAATATTTTGCCAAGGCCACAACTTGTTGGCCATGACTTGTATGATTTCTCGAGAGCGACCGACAAGGCTAAAACAAGAACAATTGAGAATATTGAATATTGTATTCCTGAGAGAAAGAAAAGCACCATAAGCAGTCATTTCTTCGATATGAAAATTGGTGGTGGAAAGAATATATGAGACTGATCAACTTGCAAATTTCAATGGGGAGCTTAAATTATGTAAGAATATGATATACTCCAGTAGAAGTGATATAATGTTGAAATTGAGTAGTGGTGGAGAATGTGGCTGTGGACATGCATTATCCTTGAAACTTATCTAATGAAATTCTCCAATAATCTGCTTACGTGGCACACGATTCTTTTATTACCTGCATCACCATTTTACTTTTGGGCTTTTCCTTAGTTGCATTATTATTAGTGTACAATATATATACATATAGTATATAAAATAAAATAAATCATGCTAAACGTGTTTTGAACGAGAGCGATGCTCACTTAAGGAGCTCATATAAGACATGTAACGTATCATTTCTCGTACATATTGAAAATGATATGCATACCTTAAGTGAGCTCCTTATGTGAGCACCTATGCGGCACGGATACGGATACGCGTATCAGTATCCGAAGGATACGGATACGCGGATACGGCTCTTTCCCAAACAACCCGATACGCGGATACGTTTTAACTATTTTTTTAATAAATAATAATAGTGCATAATAAATTACAAAATAGATATTCTAATGTTATTATACAAATAAAAATAATAAAATTACAAAATATTAAAAGCTAAAGTCAATTTCTTTTATGGTCGATTACACCACATCGATTTTTTGGTTATACTTATCCATATTACCAATAATATTGATCAAAATATTTATTTATAGTTACAAAATTAGACAAAGTTAATGGAGTAATAAATTGGCCCAAAAAATGAGCCCCAAATATACTCCTTTTCCATCGTGACTACTTCTTGCCCAATTCATTCTCCCATTTCCAATTTTCTTCAATCCCTAGTTGAGGCAATAGCGGCGCCTCCCCTTTCTTCTTCTTCTTCTTCTTCTTCTTCTTCATATCCGATTAACTGTCAATTTTGTTCCCAAATCGGATTGAAGTTCGTAAATTGAAAGTTGCGAAGTTCTTCGACAGAGATGGACGTTGATTTCGAAGAGGAGAACCTCAGATCTTTGCAGATAGAGGAGGATGAAGGCCCAATACGGCCCAGCTCGCGGATACGCCGAAGGATACGTATCGAATCTGAGGTTTCCCGGCCCAATACGGCCCAGCTCGCGGATACGCCCAGGATACGTATCGACGGTGTATCCGTTGCGTATCGGTATCGGATACGTATCCGATACGTGATACGGCAACAGGGTGGCGTATCGGTGTTATATAGGTGAGCACCACCGCTACTTTTAGCATTGTTTGTTTTGTTTTATATAGTACTACTATTTAGTTTGATTCCAAAAAATATTATTGAAATTTTCAATTTCACAAATGCATAAAAATCAAAGTTCATTTGCTCGTTTTCTCTATAACTTCAAAAAAAATAACGATGTTCAGTTAGAAGAAAACCAATCCGTCCGAGATGTAGCAATTTTGTGGCCTGTGGGCACAACCAAAAGACGAAGCTTAGAACAGATGAGAGATTAAACTCCAGAATCTGCATAAGATCAAGAAATAGAGTTGAAAACTCGAGGAAAGAAAAGCAGGGGCTAATTTTCAATAAAATGTTCAATATGTACATCTAATAGAATTATAGACATACATGCAGAAAAATTAAACTTAATAGTATGACATTATTTTTACCTTATGCTGGAGAAGATGCATCTCAAGAATCTAGCTTCCTGTCACATCAATGCTTTATATGTAAAATCTTCCTCCAGCTGCAGTGATGTACCGGCGTTTCACCATAGTATATCCAAGCGGCACTCTTGCAAGGCTGCAAAGATCGAAACCACTCTTCGTTAAAACAGCAATAGAAAGGCATATTTTGAGCCAATATCACGTTCCTTGAGAAATCAGTTTCCTCATCGATTTCCAGGGAGAATTTCTAATCAACCGCATACAGATACTTTGATCAATACTTGCACAAAAGTAGTTCACACATGAAGCATATAATAAGAATGCTCTACTAATGCCTTCCCATGCTTGGCCATATAAGGAAGAGAGCATAAACTACTTTGTCTCCGTACTCTATCATAGGCCATATTGCATAGCTAGTGCAGCGACATCTGCAGGTTTTTGGCGGCACTTCACTTCATTTGGAGCTCTTGATCACTCTCCTTGTGTCCACTGAGCTCAGCAGGGCAGAACAAACCATTGAAAGTCGGTTGACGCCAATAACAATATATTCAGCACTGCAAGAAATACATTAAACAAGTAAACATATTGAAAACACAGCTATCTGAGCTAGATTAGAAGATGAGATGAAACTGACATTTGCAGTGTGAAAACCACAGGTAGTAGTAACGTTACGACACAATGGAATCAAGCATGCTCCTATTTAGAGTCCTAGTGTGCTAGAGGTATTTAATCTGTTATTATTCCCCTATTTTTCATTTCAACGAATAGATGCTGCGCTCTGTCAACATTTCGAAGCGTTTGGCACTCACGGAGCAGGACCCGGTAGAATACCAAATCATGGCAGATCGTCTTCCGATTCATTTCATTTATAAGCATGTCAGCTATATCCGTGCGTCTAATCTTGAGAAATCCATCAATTAGGCATGTGTATGTAACAACAGAAGGTGAGGCACCCTCCCTCGTCATCTCCTGGAACAGATTCCATGCCTTCGTCATATCTCCATTCCGACAAAATGCAGCTATCATTGAGGTATACACATAGTTATCGAGATCTATGCCCTCAGAGTTCATTTCTCTGAATAACTTATATGCCTCTCCCACTCTTCCTGCATAGCCTAACACATTAATCAGAATGGTTAATGTGATCACATCAGGACAAATCCCAACCTTCAACATTCTTGTATACAACACTAAGGCCTTCCCCGGGCTCGCCTGCTTAGCAAGGCCGTCAATGAGGATGCTATAAATTACATCGTTAGGGGGTTGGTTGGATTTAAGCATTACAGGAATAACCTCTAATGCCTTCCTCAACTTGTGCTCTTTGCACAGCCTGTTAACAACTGCAGAATAGGTAAACACATTAGGAGAAACGCCCAGGATTGTCATTTTATCGATCAATTCCAAGGCTTGCTCGACCTGCCCTTTACTGCAGTATTCGTGTACAATACGATTGAACAAGTAAGGGCGGGGCAAGAAACCAGCTTCTACCATGATATCAAGAAAGTTCAAGGCCTTATTGCAGGAACCGATTTTACAAAAACCTACGATCATACTCTCATAGCTGAAATAATCAGGAGCCAAATTATTATCCATCATATCCTCTATAAGTCTATTTGCAGATTCCATATCACCCTGCTCAGAAAATCCAGCAATCAAAATGTTGTAAGCACGAGTGTCATATTCACATCCAGATGCCCCTATCTTCTTGAACAAATTCAGAGCAATCTCCATGAAGCCATTCCTCGAGAGTCCTTTTAAAACCGAGCTATAGGTGATAATGGGGGGTTTAATATTACATCTCTCCATTTCCTCGAGCAAGCTAAGACCTATCTCTACATTTCCGTATCTGCAGAAACCCTCAATCAGGATACTATAGCTATATACATTTCCTGCAATTCCAGAACTCTTCATTTCACGAAAAACCTGCATAGCCTTATCTAGTTCACCTATTTTCACAAACCCATGAATAACTACAGTATAGCAGTAACAGTCACATGGATGACCGTTACATTTCAACCCTCGGATATAGCACCAAGCAACCTCAAGAGCACCAACTCTACACAGCCCAAGAACGAATGTACCATATGTTACAACAGAAGGACTAATTCCGACTATCTCCATTTCCTTCATAAAGCTACTCGCTTTTTCAATATATACTCCATCCGTTCCACGAGGCATTCTGCAGTAAAAACTCATCACGACTTCATAGGTCTGTACATCAGGAAATGGTCCACAACTCTTCATTTCCCTGAACAAAGTCCTCACAGATTCCCTCTCATTGGCTTCCCCTAAGTGTTTCAGCAATAAATTGAACGATTGGATGCTAGGCCGAATGCCAAGCTTCCTAGCCTGTGCCACCGCAGCCAACGCATTCTCAAACAACAGATTCAAAGCAAAAAACTTCACAAGCACATTTAAAACAAAATTCAATCCTTCTTCATCACTATCACAACACAATAAAGCATGCGACACACCAAACAAATTGAGCTCAGCCTTTTGACAATAATACACAATCTTCCTAAGCAATGCATAAACCTCCGTTTCCATCTCAGCACGCGCATATATATGCATCAACATATTAAAAGCTGAGAACGATTGATCAAAGCCATACTTCTCCACAGTCGCAGAAAAGCAAACATCTCTCGCAATCCTCACATTCAATGTCTTGAGAACTCTAGCAACAGCAAAATACAGGCCAGTGCTTCGACACTCACCAGATTTCACCGCTAAAACATTAATTTCACTCTCTGAGCTGCTGGAATAATCACAGTCTTCCACAGCAGAGACGCGGCTGTAAAAATTGCGGAAGATGTTGCTGTAGTTTACAGCTGTGCAACTTCTACGGAATTTCAATGTACCGCAAACTCCAAACTTCAGAAACAAAGGAGAATTTCTGACGAAAAAGCAACCACCCATAAAAATAAAAATTAAAAATAATAATCCAATAACTACGCCTGCTGGCCAGCAGTGAGTCGTCTAATGCCTCCGGTAAAGTGTCTGACGTGGCGGCGGCCGCCATCCACGGCGGCGAATGGTGCTATGAAGTGAAAATAATTTGCAGAGAATTAGAGAGATGGAAGTGATGGAAACTGAAACACAACAAAGGAAACATCATTTGATGGGCTAACGAAAATGGGCCGAATACTAATAAGCATGAAAATGGGTCATTTTATACTGAAGACGGGCTTGAGTTGGGCCGGGCCCAACTATGAAAAAACAATGGAATTTTTGGAAGCAGGTCGATTGAGAACTTGAACTTTTGGGGATTTCACGTTCATTTCCAAATTAAATCGATTCAGGAAATCCTAGTACCGCCGCCGCCGCCGTGGTGTCAGTGCCGCCGTCCACTGCTGCCATTTCAGTTTCTACCGCTACCGTTTTAGACAGTAAGTTCTGATTTTGGTGATATGAGTGATAAATGTGTGATGGTAGTGTTGGAATGATCGATCAATTGGTTGTTATAGCCAAATTAAGCTGCAGTTTTGTTTATCTTCATCACACAGGAAAAGAGACGTATTGGTCGTATAGCTGATTTTTTTAAGAAATTGATATGCTAAACTAGTGCACACAGATTTAATTTTTGTTGCTCTTTTTATTTTGAATTTGCTTTGTTTATGTGTTTTGGTTGAATTCAAGGCCTTGATTTTTTACTTAGGTCGCCATTTTGCTCCTCTTTTACCGTTTTTATACAACACAATTCTAATCAATTTGTTATTGACAGATTGAAGTCGGAAACAATGTCGTTTATGAAAGGAGATTTGTTGTCAAAAACTCGTAAACTCGTTAAAGGGTTTGCTAAAACGGAGCCTGTTTGGCTTAGGTCCATGGAAAAGTAAGTTTTCTCTTGTGGTGTGTTTGTTTGTTCTCTTTGCATATGGTTGAAAATTTTCAAATATGTGATACATTTTGCCTTATAATTTTGTGACTTTAGGGCGCCACCTGCTACGTTTCCTCGCGCACAGAACAAGCTTAGGCAAATAACCCTCCCCGAGGATACTTACGTGAACAAGTTCTACCAGAAGCATCCGGATTCGAAATTCGAAGATCCAATCAAGTAAATGGTTTAGTTGAGATTGGTTTGGACTAAGAAATATTTTGTTGGCATTGCTTGTGCAGCTTAGTAATTTGAGTTTGTGGGTTATGGTGAATTAAGTTAGGTTGATATTTCATTTTGCTGTTTATTAGGTTGATTTTTATGTGAACTAGCACCCATGTGGTTCGTTTACAAGTGTAGATTTGTGCACACACTAGTCAATGAATAGCTAAGTGAGACGTCTTGGATCTTATATGTCAAGAATGATTTAGAAAGGAGAGGTTGATAAGGTTGTTAATATTCCAAATGGAGTGACACTATTTTTATGAGAAAAAGTAAATTATAGGGATTTTGTGATTTTAGTGAAACATCTTTGACCGCCTGTTGAGTTTTATTAGCCAACTAGAAAGGTGGTCATTGAGATAGTTCCAGTTTTGTTAATGTAAGTAAATTTAGAATTTGTGTATGGATGAGAAAAAAATGTTATATTCCAGAGTGGAAACAGTGTTATGAAAGATAATGAGGATGTTTATTCAGCTTGCTAGGTTTTGACCTTTTTCTTATCTTCAAAAACTGATAGCTGAGAGCTAAGTGCATTGAGATTTTGCTCTTAGATGCCATATGAATAACAGCCTTACTCCTATAATGGCGTCGCTGCATAACACTTATTCAGCTTGCTACGTCTTTTATCTTTCTTAATGCTGCTTTTAAATTGTTTCATCAGATCTCTCCTCTCCAATAAGTCTTATTTAGGGGGGAAATTTTTTACAAGATTTTGAAAAATGTATAGAAATTGTAAACAAATCACCTTTCTTGTTCCAAGCTAGTATATTAAGTTTGCCCTTGTGTGGTTATTGATTATCCACATGCATTTTATTTCAACAGGGTTTCTAGCTTTGATCCTCCTGCAGCTCGTGAATTTGCTTGGAGAGTGCTTGAATTGAAGGAGCAGGGAGTTGATGAGATTGATGCCATGGCTGTTGCTGATGTACGTAAATTACTTCCCCTCTCAAAATGCTAGCCTAAATTATGATGTCTCATTTTATGTGGCAATTGAAAAGTTAATGTTTACTGTTGTGTTAGACCGAGTATCGGGCTGAAAGAAATGCCAGAAAGCAGGCCTACGCTCGGCTGAAGCAAATCTCAAAGCTTCAGGGAAAGAGACTGCCTCCAAACCCCTACCCAAGTGCTGTCAAGGAGATTCAAGCAGAAGAAAGAAAGCTTATCAAGGACCGGTTCTTCAATCCCCAGTCGCGCAAAATTGTGGAACGACTTAAAGAGGAGAGAGATGCAATGTTGATGGACAGAAGGTGAACCATTTCTGGGTTATGATGTTGCTGCCCATTCCAAAGCTAGCAGGAAGCATTTATTGAGTAAAATCTTGTTTCAGTTCATCCTTTCGCCTCGTTTCGGAAGGCCCAGAATTACTTAAAAGTTCTTTAATATGAAGATCATGCTACTATTATTGAACAAGTGGATTGTTTTGCTTCCATTTGCAATAAAAATTTGTTTTGGGTTTTCCTTGGATCTGTTGTCTAGTAACTGAGATTTTGTTTTTTTTTTTGTATTATTTCCTACTTATTTACTGCAAGTTTTTGGGAATTTATGATCTAAGAATTACCTCTACTATTATAATCAATCATTGAAGACGATGATGACACAACTAAGCGTTGGAGACGAACACCCTTACATAGACAACGGCCTATATGTCGAAGGATCATACATGAGAGAACATTGATGAACAACAAGCGTTTATTCATGGTGGCAAACACCCTTAATTCGACAACGAAACATACTATGTCGAAGGATCATCCATGAGAGAACATTGATGAGGTATTTATGCGTTTATTCATGGAGACGAACATCCTTAACTAGACAACGACACACATGTCGAAGAATCATTCTTGCTGTCTGCTCAAAAATATAGAGTAAATTATACGAGAAAAAAGGTTGTTTGGAAAGACATTGTTTGTGAAAATGTAGTTAGAATTATTGATGTTTCTATACAATAAGATCAATTAGTATCAACCACTCTAACCTTTTTGGTCTCCTGAGGCTTTTGTTTCTATTCAATTTTCTAACCAAATCGATCAATTTTGGTAAATCGGAAAATCTATGTCGTAACCAAAATTCACGCAAACATGAAAATATACTAATATTTTAATTATATTTTGATAGGAGGTATCTTGGACTATTATAAGAGAAAGTAATGAAGGAAGAAAATAGATGAAAAAGTGAAATTGGTTTCTTAAAATACAAGTTATGTTGGTGGAGTTAGACGTGAAATAGAAACCTAATTACGTAATTAAAGTATAGGTAAATAATCAGCAGCCTAACTAAGCTAAACACGAAAACCATTTAAAAGTGTATATTTTATTAGCATACAATATATTCACAGCTTCACCATTTGCTATGTCCCATGGTGTCCACTAATATTTATTGTAAAATACTAAGCATTTATCATTATTATTTGTAATACTATATGATTAACAAAGTTTAGAAAAAATAAATTTAATTTTTAAATATATATATCATATTTTTGGAATAAAGTTTTCCAAAACTATATGGTACCCCACCCCAGGTGATAATTTCAATATTTATTACTCTGTTAATTAATTAATACCGTAAAATATTTTAAAGTAAAGGCATATATGTTAAATACTAGTAGTATACTGTAGTCAAGTCTCATTGCTTTACATCATGAGTTACATATATATGTTGCCCCAAATTTGGTTAAATTAATTTTTTTTAAACAAAATTAATGCTATCACATAATTCAGAATTGGACTGTCGACATATGTTGGTATAAATGGTATGTATGATCTCATTTTATTATATATTTTTAATTGGTTGGAGAGAATGGTGCAACCTTATTAGTTGATAGTTATTTGACTTCGAAATCTGTTTTCTTCGAATAGAAATAGCAACAGCCAACCTGATTTTTGATAAACGGATACACAATACATACGTAGTTGAAATAAAATACAACATGATACATGAAATAGGAGAATCCTAATTTTCCTCTACAAAAAAAGCTCAGAAATTTTTCGAGCAAAATAATATTGTGTTGAAATATGGACTATGAAACCTGAAGGCAAGTGAATTAGTCCACAGCACTAGCCACTAGATTAAAGTTTAATGCTTTTGTCTAATATATTTGTTTGCTTCTTATTATATAAAAAATTGTGATATAGCGAGATCTCTAGTTTGACATCGCCTTTAAACGTAAATATACATTGTATTGAACTCTGATTAAATAAGTTGTGAGTCCATTCATGATTTATATCAGTGATTACTTCTGTTATTACTTCGGAACGCTTCATTGTAGAAGCAACAAAAACAAACGAAAGACTATATATGTGTATCAACCTAGGTAAATAATTCATGTGATTATTCGTGATTACTTCTATGGTTATTTCCTATCATATCTGCAAAACAAATATGCAGTACACATCTTTTCGTTTTCAGCCAATCTCGTTCGCTATAGAAAAGTAAGTTGGAACTCCACAAGCTAGTAGTATTATTTGTTCAACAAACATTCTATTTAGGGGATAATTTCTTGATCCTTTAGAGGATTGACAGTTTCAAATGTGATTCATTAGACAAAGCACTCCACGTTTTGGGAGTTGAGAAAATTGACATGAGCCAAGGTATAGATCATCCTTTCAACAGACAACATCCATGAATCAAATTCACACGTTAATTTTTCTTTGACAAATCGAACACTTTGATTCCTACAAGTTTAGAGGGATGGTGACATTAACCATATTCTCTATTAGTTAATTATTTTATCTTGAAAATATAAAATTATTAACAAGATATAAATTATACTCCACTTTTTAATATTGCATGAATGGTTAGATGTCATAAATTTGATATTTGCTGGATGAATTTAATGATATCACCATCACTATTGATTCACCTGTTACACTCGTCGTTTTGATTGATAGGACTCATAGGAGTATATAAAATCATTAAATTAAATTCATCCAGCAAATATCAAAATCTAGCACAAACATTGAACTTGACAGCGGTAGTCATAAATGTATAAATATTAGTAGTTAAATATAGTCAAACACACTATAAATTTTATGCAGCATATTATCAACTAGACTAAGATTTCTTTCCAAATCAATTTCTTTTTAAATTAAACTTTATGCAGTCTAGTTGTGACCCATTATTGTTCCACAAATCATTGTTTCATTATATTGGATAAATAATTGAATTCATCTTAATATTTTTTTAATTTTAAAATTTTAACTTATCAATTTTATCCAAAATCATTAGTAATTGTATCAATTATATTTCAAGTTTTTCAACCCATCAATTTTATCGAAACCTTCCATTTGTATCGGTTTAACATTCATTTTCTGGTAAATATTTTTTAAGAATAAACATAAATTACCTATATTATCGTATACAACTTATTTTTAAAAGAAAATTAATGTAGCTCGTCTTCCGCCTTCATTAATCATGTCACAATTCTACCATTTGCTTGAAATTTTGATACAGACTAAAACGATTGAGATACATTTGGTAAATTGTAAAACTGAAAGTATAATTGAATCAAAAGTTATAGACAAATTTTAGCGGATTAGATAAAATTAATAAAACCACTAAATGTCATTAATACCATAGGTTAAACATGAACTAAACAAAAACGATGCTCATAGATAGTTCCAACGTAAAATACACAGCATATCATTTATACAAATACTATACGTATACGTATATGTAAATGGTAATTAGACTCTCAATACATTTGTGAACTCTTTCACTACCTTAGAAATTAGAATCACCACAAATTTATCTTGTTTTTGTTTCTTTAACTCGCAAGCTAACGCTAATGAATAAATCCACAAATATAAGGAAAAAAAAAACAAAATACAAATTCAAATCCGGCCCTTTCAAATCAAACACATTTTTCAATTTTCCCGCCAAATCCTCAATCATCTCCACCACCTCCGCCATCATCACCTCCTCTTGTTCTTGCTCCCGATCAGCAGCGACACGAAGAAGAGCGATCTGAAGAGGAACCCCCACGCCACCGTCACCAGCAGGCAGCTCCACTTCCCGAGATCCTCCACGCTCTGCTGCCTCAGTATATCCGATCCCGTCGTTACGCACGTCCCGGCGCCGATCCTCACCCCCAGCGTCCCGCTCATGCTGTCCAGCAGCTTCACCTTCATCTCCTCCGGCACAGCCGCCAGCGGCGTCCCGTCGAAGATCTGCGCCCCCCTCACGAAGCACTTCGCCGCGTCGGCAAACTCATTCTGCAGCACCGCCTCGTACGGATACTTCACCAGCGAGATGTAATGAAACCAGATCCAGTACACCGGAATCCGATCTCGATTGATGAAGAATCCGCTGAATAGAAGGAAATAAGCCAAAATCGCCACCACAATCACGTACCCTAGCATCACGTGCGGCACCACGCCGGAGAGAAACGTCACAAACGAGCTCCCCGCCCAAAACGAAGCCAAAATTATCAAAAAATAAAATACAAAATCGCCGTCGAGCCCCACCGCCCAAAATGTGATCACGGCGAAGGCGAGGGAGAGAAACACCAGCGGCGGAATCGACACGAGCGAGTGCGATAAAACATACGAAGATCGGCGGTAAGCATTGTACGCCGTCTCTCTCATGAATATGTAGCGCTCTTGTAGAAAAACCGGCAGCGCGTCGGCGCAAGTGTAGAACGTCGTCGACATCGCGAATGCGAAGAACCCTAGGCGCTCCTGGACGCCTTTCGGGGAGTTGTCGAGGCGCCAGAACATGGTGGCGAGGATGAATCCGGTCACCACCACCGCGGCGAGGCGAACGCCGAAGAGCTCCGGCATCCGCCGCGAGTTCATGAAGGATCGCTTTGACAGAACGGCTAATTCGATCCACATAGGGTTCGCGAACGTCGGCACCATTGAGGATCCGGCGGTGGCGCTGGCGGTGGCGCCGGAGACTAGCTTTCCTCGAGAAATACTAGCGCTGATCGCCTCCTTCAGCGATAAATTCGGTGAATTTTGGATCGATTGATGGTGATGTTGAGAATCGAAGGTTTGCCATGATTTGTTGAATTCAACGAGGCTTTTCGTTCCGCCGTCGGATCCTTCTAATTCTCTGATGAAATCAAGCGCGAATTCAGTCCGATTCTCGTTTTCCGGTATCGATTGGCCGAAATCGGAGAAGAAAATCGGCAGATTTTCCGGCGAGCCGTTGAAGACGGTTTTCCCGCGCGAAAGGAAGATCATTCGATCGAGCAATCCCATGATCCTCGAGCTAGGTTGATGAATCGACATGATCACGATGCTTCCGCTCCTCGCGATCCGCTGCAGAACCTTCACCACCATGAACGCGCTCGTTGAATCGAGCCCTGACGTCGGCTCGTCGAGAAAAAGCACGATCGGGTCGTGGATGATGTCGGTTCCGATCGACACGCGCCGCCTCTCCCCGCCGGAGACGCCGCGGTGGCCCTCGTCTCCGATGACGGTCCTCGCGGCTCTCCGGAGCCCGAGCTGGTCGATCAGCGCCTCGACGCGGAGCTTCTTCTTCGACTTGGAGAGCGTCCGCGGCAGACGGAACTCTGCCGCGAACGTTAGGGTTTCCTCCACCGTGAGCATCGGGAACAATAAATCGTCTTGCATCACGTAAGCCGAGATAACTTTCGACATTTTCGACTCGAGCGCCTCGCCGTTGAGCGTGACCGAGCCTCGCAAGCTCCCCTTCGCCATCCGGTTCGCCAGCGCATCGATCAAAGTTGACTTTCCGGAACCCGACGCACCCATGACCGCCATGATTTCTCCATCACGCGCCTCGCCGGAGATGTCATCGAGTACAATTTTGGTATCCGCGGCGGCGCGTGGGGATTTCACGCTGTACGTGAGGTGGCTGAAGGCGAGGACGAAGGGGATCGTCCGTGGCTCCTCAGTGGTCATCTCGAGCACGTGGTGAACCGGGGTCTTGTCGACGGCGGCTTCCTTCCGCGCATCACCGACGCATTGCAGGAGCTGGCCGAGTGTGGTGGAGGCGCGTGCGGTGGCGCGTGGGGATGTGTCAATTTCCATCTCGGCTTCTCTTCTGTTGTAGAAGGGGAGAGTGTCGCGGATTGGGGAGAGAGATACGACTCTTGACATTGTTGGTGGCGCATGCACTGTGTGTGTGTGAAAAAAACGGCGGCGGTGATTGCTTGATTGGTGGAGGAGGAAATGCCGGTGGTTAGAAGTAGTTGAAGAGATGGAGGGGTTTAGTGTGGTGATTTAATAGAGGAGAATGTAACAAAATCAAATCGAAAACGGAAAGAAGGTAGAAATGAGGAAATGTGGTTTGTCTAAGAAAGTAAAAGTGGTGGCCAACCTTATAAATGACCTTGGTAGATATTTGTTCTTTGCTATAAGTAAAGTGGTGCTTATAAATACTATCTATTACTCACTTGTCCCATAAAAATATTTGTATTTTTCATTTAGTTTGAGCAATTTTATTTATAGAAAGTGATTCCAACTCATTACTCATCTACATAAATTTATTTACGACTTATATTACTATAGCTTACCATTATAACTATTTAAACACTAATAATAATATGAGCTCACTATTCACTAACACTATTTTTAACTAATAGTACCATTTTTCTTTTCTCTCACTTTACAAGTTGTGCATTAATTTTCATATTATTTCAGACGGACATGTATTTATTGGACAGAATGAGTACTATACAGTATTATAAGGTGTTGTTCGGTTTGCAAGATAAAATCCATGATTATCCATCTATGATTGAGTTGTGGGGTTGAATCTCATGAACCAAACACACTACAAATTTAATCTCATATACAATTTTGTAAACCGAACACCCCTAAGGGTATGATAAATGATTACTGGTTTTTCACGAAGTTAAAACTTGATTGCTAATGTCATAAACAAAATCGATTTTCTCCTAAATATGATAAATGATTACTGGTTTTTTACGAAGTTAAAACTTGATTGCTAATGTCATAAACAAAATCGATTCTCTCCTAAATGGAATTTAAAGTTGCACCTCAGATTATGTGGAATGACCTCTCATAAATTTTACAGAAATTCCAAATCATGGGAAAATTGTTACAATGCCTAACAATATAATATTAGCAACCAAGTTTTAAGCTTCCAAAAAATACCAAATTTTTCGTGGTTTTAATAACCAATAACCCCTTAATAAAGGAGAATGGTGTAATTGGGGGTGAACATTCGGATTTCGGTTTGATTTTTCACACACCGAATTCGAAAAACTGAAACTAGTTCAAACTTGAAACCAAACTGAAACCGAATACCGACTTTAAAAACCGAACTAAACCAAAAAACGGAAATTATACCCCATGAAATTTTCGAAAAATTTAAAACCAAAAAAATACATATATTAATTTTTATATATATATATATATACATAGAGATATTATACTACTCCATCCCACAAAGATTGTCCCATTTTTCCATTTCCGTCTGTTCCACAAAATTTGTCTTATTTCACTTTTTATAATTTTTTTATAGTGGACCCTATATTCCACTAACTCATTCATACTCATATTTTATTATAAAACTAATAATATATAAAAGTAGGACTCACATTCCACTAACTTTTTCAACTCATTTTTCTTTACATTTCTTAAAATCTGTGTCCGGTCAAAGTGAGACAAACTTTGTTGGACGGATGAAGTATTATATATAGATATTAATATATTATATTTCGTATATATTACTCCTAAAGTATATATACTTATAATATTAATATATTATATTATATTTTATATATTTAATAGATTATATATAATATTAATGGAATGTATTCATATTTATATGGTAGATATTGTTAAAAAAATACTTATTAATCTATTATTAGTTTATTGGATCTTGTGATCTAACTTAAATTAGTTTATTGGCATATAAAACGCTATGTTTTGCATAGTTCACTCGTGATGTAACTTAAATTAGTTTTAGTTTATTGGCATATAAAACGCTCAGTTTTGCATAGTTCACTCTAATTAATAAAAATAGTACTCCATATCTAAAGTTTCGTATCAAGTGATCCTATCTATATGTACTCTATACCAAATATTGAACAAGTATAGTATAGTTGGAGTCTTACTAGATTCAAACATGTGAGGGTATATCATATGGGGTGTCTACATTTAATCATAGATATTTTTCCATTTATATATTAGTGTCAAAATATCTTTTATTATATCACTCGATTCAATCCAATTAGGTTAAGAAAAAATCAGTTACAAATTGACCTGAGCATTTCTAAATTGGGGGGTTTGTGTTCTTTGCCCCTTCATCCAATTAGAGCATCCATAATAGGGCGGATATCTCGGCGGACTAGCACTAGGACATTCCAAAAACACCTCCTGCCACGTCACTAGGACACCTCCACAAATTATGGATGGTGTCCCTACTTGGAACCTCTGACCGTGAACGGCAGAGAAGATGACCGTGGAAAGTGGCCACCTTCCCGGTACATGGAATCCTCTGACATGATGGGCAGAGAAGGTGACCGTGCGAGAACACCATCTCGACGGCACAATGTGATCAGACATGGCTAAGTACCGGAAAAAGGGGTTGCAACCCAATGTGATATTTTTAGTAAGCTCGGGTCTTTTCAACAACACCCCGGATGTTACTGTGATAATGGCTTGACAATATTTTCAAATGTATATGTGTAATTTTCGGCAATGTGTTCACTGAGTACTTTTTGTACTCAGCCCTGCATATATTTCTAAATGTGCAGGTTGAGCAGCGAAGTGGTGGAGGAAGCGCTATTGAGACAAGACATTTAATTCAGTCAGATTTTGACTCTCGGAGGTTCATGTCTTCATACAGGGAACCATGTTCATTTGTTTCCGTTGTGCATCTTAAAAGACTCAAGTCTATTTTGTTCAAAACTCTGATATGTTGAAATTTTTACAAACAATTACTCGAGTCTTCATGATTGAGTATCTTTCTTCTATGTATCAGCATTTAATTAGTCATGTCTCGCGACCAATGCTTGATTTTATTTTCCCCTTATTTCTTTCCCCGCTTCTTTAATCCTCCCCTAGTCGCGATCAACCGTGTTTTCTATCCTTAGAAAATGCGGTCGTGACAAAATATCTCGAATATTAGTATTTGATCATGTTTATGATTGAGTTTAAGCATATATCTCAAATTTATCATAATTAAATATTTTACATTGTATGAATATAACTAATTTTAATCATTATTTATTGGATTGATTGCATGTAAATATTATCGGTAGCAACCCGATTAACCCGGTGGGCCAGCCTAGAACCCGAGCTTTTAAGGTTAGGGTTGAACTTTTATAACACGAAAGAAATCACAATCCGATTAGTCCGCACCCGATTGACCCGCAATTCGAGTAGGATTGGCCCGAAACCCGACGGGGAGACCCGATTGACATCCCTACATACATGTATAATTTATCTCAAATGACAATTTTTCTAGCCAGGTTGGGTAACATTAAAAAATTAAGTGAATTTTACAACAATTACTAGTACTCAATTAGGGTTAAAATTGATTATACGTATATGAGATCTGATTACCTAAAACCGCCTAATCTATTCTCCACACGTTTGGTCTTAGGTTTTTAAGTCGGACACGTGGGGGACTATGATTGAATGATGATTACATTAGTTATATATTACTTTTTTACTCCAATTTACTAACTCAGTCCTTAATTGCTAACTAAAATTAAATAATAGCCATTAGATATTCAAATTAAAGGCCTAGATCATCAGTCCCAGAATATCAATATAATCAATAAAAAAGGTTAATAAGGGTATTAAGGTCAATTTACCACAAATTAGTTGTAACTAACTTTTGAAAAATATCTCTAAATTTAAATGATTATAACTATCTCAATTTAAATTATTTTTTCACACCACATATATCAAATTAAAGATAATATAATAAGGATTTCAACGAGATCTCAATTGCATATGTTTCGAGATCAAAATCTGAATTTTTTATGAATTTTCGTATTTATTATCAAGCAGATAATGTTAATATAACTAACAAAATATATCAACTTACTACATGTAAAATGTCAACATGAAATTGTGTTGACGTATTCAAAACATGGTGTTGATATATTCAATTCACTGTGTTGACATTTTGATCTTAAACCCTAAATTTAGAGTTTTTAATATTAAAAAAAATAAAAAACGAATTTACACATGACAATTTATAGACCATTAGATCTTTCAAATCTTATAGTGTTAAATTAGTTGTAGTTAGCAATTAAGGGGTGAGTTAGCAATTATCACATCCCTATATGGTTATAAGTTGTACTATAAATATTTATAAGTTGTACTATAAATACTATACTCTTCATATGAATTGAATCACCGTCTCTCCAGTGTAAGTTGAAATATATGGAGTAATAATGTAAAGAAGTTAAAGCATTAATTGAAACTTTTAATTTTAATTTTTTTATTATTAAAGTTTCTAAAAATATTTTTTATGTTCAGCCAGCTGCATAATTTTGCATAATATTGCTGTTTTGTATTAAGAGGCTTTGGTAAATGGTAAGAATATATGGTAATACGATGACTAGCTAATATTGTTTGGATTGGCAACATTAATTTTCATATTTTTTGCCCATGCAGACAATTGAATGTGTTACACGATATCATAAAATCTTAGTGTGAAACACAAACATCATAAATATCATTCAATTGTGTAGTATTAATTATATCATTTATATGCGTAAGCCTAGATGTTTGATGGGACTATTACCAAAATTCAAAATAATATTCCAATGAAAACTTTATTAGGAAGTAGATATAACAAACATATTGGGAGACCAATGTGTTTCTAGAACCAATTTAACCAAAGCTTTTAGGTTTGAATTTTATAATTGACTCTATAAATTTAATTAAGTGTATTATATACTCCTATAAATCTAACTCTAAAACATTGATCTGATTTTCATAAGTATGATTTTACACAGTTCTTGACACAACATAATAACAATACCAAGTAATAATTAGGCAGACAAATCATAGTATAATAGTACATCAATCGAAAGTAATGCACAATATAAAAAAATATAAATATCATTATCATGTCTATCGGATAACTGAATACTCGAAACCTATTAACTGTAAATAGTGAAAATACTACATTTTAATCACCGGCAAAATAAGTTCATGGGCGGCAGTTAGGCATTGCTCTATCTACTCTGCCTACCTCAAATCCTTTTCCAATAATTTTTATGAACTCACCAAATTGGACAATACTTTTTCAATATTTTTTATGAATTTCACAAAATTGGATAATAGTAGTACTCCTTTTGAATGTGACGTGTAATCACCACACACGTTACTAAATGAATTTATTATTATTATAAGTTGGACTTAATACATAGAAATTGTAGAAACTGAGTTAATTATCTGGATTTTCTCATTCAAAGTTTTGAATAGAAGTATTTATTTGAGGTAGTTAACGCAACACTTTCTGGGCTTTCGTGATAGGTCAAACTTTTTACATTGTTTTAAATTTATTTATTCATAATGTGTAATATGGAATTTAATTGTCGCACAAAAGTCTTGGTGTGCGGTGCTGTACTATTTTTGATTGTATAATTTGTGTCACAACTATCATGGCTAGTTATTTAGACATGTATATAGATATTAAATTATAAAATATTATTTTTAGATAAATTTTAATTGTTTCAATTTCTTAACGTAATGAACAAAAACTCAATTAACTCATGTTCATGTGCAAAATATGATTCAAAAATCAAAATGAATAGTATCTTATTTTTGTTATGTTTACTTTTCCTTGATAATATTTTAGATCAATTCAGTAATGAAATTAAGTTTTAAGTGCTATAGGTATATATTTAATGAACTTATAGTGATTCAAGTTAACTATTTTTACAAGGTGATGATGTATGTTAGCTTATCGTGTCTTCGCAGTATTATCATAAGCCCATCCTTATGAGGTCGGGGCATGAATCCTTCTTATTTTCTTTTTCTTTCTCGATCTCTTCCTCGGCCATTGACGGACACACTAAGTACGGCTTAAGCTCTTGCAAGTAATTTTTTTTCTTTGCGTAGTGTTGCCAATTTTTGTGTATTTTCCACAATTTGTTGTGCATAAGACACTATCACCGTAATGACTAACGAAATATTGGTTAATTTTGTCTCGGATTTACAAAGTTAAAATTTAATACTCCTATGTATAGCTCATACCAAACAAATTTTTGTTCACCGTGTTCTAACATTCAAATCTAAGTTTGAAATCCCCACACAAACTCCTATAGTCTTCATATGTCAATCTTCATACCTAATTTTGCAGTGATATCATGTGGTGTTACTATGTTGAGAAAACGATTATTGGTTTAATATATTGGGGGAAATGTTTTGATGCTATTGGTTTAATATTAGAGCATGAACGACAACAATGTTTGGGTGAGCATGTTATAACATTAATATTTATAAAATAGAATATGAAACATTATTGAATGGGATAATATTGTCTAAGTAATAACTTATGATAATATTATCACTCATTGGAGTGAAAATGAGACTAAAAATGTGATTTTTTTTAAAAGATAGTGATGAAAGAGAAATGAGAAATTAAATAAAATTTGATTGTTTTTTTTTCATAATAAATTTACAATAATTAAAAACATAGAGAATCTAATTGGATCTTGACGGATTGGGCCTCCATAGAGCTTTCAACAATCGGTTTAAGGTCCACTTTCTATCTAAATCTTTTCTTTAAGTTGGTGGGCTTTCTTTCCAAAATTTGCTTCTGCTATCATATTTGATCCACCAAATCACCCATAAGAGTTACTCCTATCTATTCCTAAATATATGTACATAAAAAAGAGTCAGGCCTTTTGGTTCCAAAATTTATTTAAGATGACCCCTCACATAAAATATTGTAAGTTGAACTATCCATAAAAATAAAAACAATAAGTTAGAGCATTATGTTATATGTACAATATTTAAGAGCATGCATTATGTGTGAATATATAATAAAAACATACATAAGAATGGTGGAAAAGGGGTAGTGGGCCTCCTATATTTTTTCCATCCGTCTCATAAAAATAAACCATTTAGGGTCATAGATTTTAACTAATGTTTAATTGATAAAGTAAGAAAAAAGGAAAAAAAAAATAGTTGAAATTGCGTAGTGGATGGTGAGACCCATAAATAATGAAGTAAAAGAGAAGGAGAAAATTATTGCCATAAGTGGATATGAACTATTTCTATGAATGAGCGAAAAAGGAAATATGACCTATTTTTATGGAACGAAGGAAGTATAGCGATGAGTCCTGAGAATAATACAACTTGTAGAATCATATACACTTAAGAATGTCATTATTGACGTGGTAAAATAGAGATGGTGCATCAGTCATCGCTATATATAGACGATAGAATAATAGTAAACCCCAACTTTGAATAGTTAGAATGAAAATATCTCACCGTAGAATTGACGGCAACTCAAAAAATTTCGAATTGAGTGGAGTTTATGGAACCACAGTAGAGTCGTCGGCTCTGAGTCAGCTTGAATCCATCAATGGTGTTTTGGTGGTGCCTTTCTCTAATTTTTTGTGGGAGCTTCGTCTATTCTGTTCTGTTCTATAATTCTTTTATCCATTCAATATGTTCGAATACTTTGTTCATAAATATGAACATGCTAAGTATTGAGAAAAATATATGCTGGCATTTTTTTCATAAATATGAACATGCTAAGTATTGAGAATCATATATACTCACATTTTTTTCACAAATATGAATATGTAAAGTGTTGAGAATCATACAAACCACTTTTATTCCAGCCAAGATTAGTAGTCTTTCTAGAAAGAAATATGGATATTTTGACTTTTTTCATCGACTTTTTATGACTATTATGCCATTTATCAAATATATATAGAATTATCTTTTATTGAAGTTTAATACCTCTTTATCCTATTAAAATTGAAATATAATCTAAAATAGAAATTATCTTAATGTTGATATGTTTATTACTTTATTCTTTCTTCATTATTATCTAATAAAACTAACACAATATAAAACCTCGTACTAAAACAATAAATATTTCATATTTAATAAGACAAAAGAGAGAATGCCATTTGTATTTTTTTTCTCTAAATGTAATGGAGTAATATGTAAGTAAATCTCATGTCAAGTTTTGGTACATATTAGTAGTAGTAAAGTGAGAGAAAAATATAGAGTCAAATAATTGATTTTTGAAGTATTGTTAATAAAAAATACTTACGAGATTCATTTATAAAAATAGAATGCTACTATGGACGAAGAAATCTATACAATTTTCCATTATTTTTTAAATAACGATTATTTGTTTTTCAACGTCGATGAAAATGATCGAACCAAATCCGACTTCATGGTTTAGTTATGGTTCCACATATCTCAAACCACGAATCAAGGTAAACCGATAATATCTCAAAAACCAAAATAAAAAAAACAATGAAACACCAAAAATAGTGAAAAAATTGAAACCGTCTTCCAACTAGCCCAATCGGTCACCTCTTGCAGAACCGGAACCGGAACCGAAAACGGCAACCCGGCGTCACCACACCTGTACTAATTCCCTAAATTAAAAATGAAATTAACAAATAATTAAATCATCCAAAAAAGACGTTAAAAATTAAAAAAAAAATGAATAATGCGTGTGTATGTACAGCTGGATCTTCAATGCATTTCCGCTTTCCCAACTCCCCTTTTTAGTTCAACTCAGACCTCCGACGACCGCTGTTTTGACACTTTTTTTTTACGTTCTCTACTTTTTTAGAGAGAGAAACAGCAAGAGTAGAGAGAGACGGCAAATTCAATTCAACTCTCCTCCCCAAAACCTCTCTCCTCGTTCTCGCAGCCGTCGCTACCACCAATCGCCACAATCCGCCCCTCGCCAGTCAACTCAGCAGCTCCGCCCGCCTTTTCTGACTCATTTCCGCTTCAATTTTCACCTCCAGCTCCGAAAGGGGAGAAACACGCACCAATAAGCATCCAGCCGATTCCGATCTACTTCCGCCGAGCTGGAATAGAACGACTTCCTATGCTGTGACCTCGACCTAGGGTTTTGATTTTTGTTTCCGTTGTGGTGGAGCCGTTGTTCACTTTTGAGTGATCGAGCGAGGAAGAGATGATGATATCCAGGGGTTTGTTCGGGTTGTCCCCGCCGCACATACAGCCGCTGACGCCGGTGTCGGAGGTGTCGGAGCCGCCGGAGTCGCCCTCTCCGTACGCAGATATGGGGACGGGCGAGGCGGAGCCGGTGGAGATGGAGGAGGAGATGGACGCCGAGAACGAGGAGATGGAGCCGCCGCCGGCTGCGGTGCCGTTCTCCCAGCTATTCGCCTGCGCTGACCAGCTCGACTGGGCGCTCATGTTCGTTGGATCTATGGCGGCTGCTGCGCACGGGACTGCGCTCGTTGTCTACTTGCATTATTTTGCTAAGATTATACAGCTGCTCCGGCATGAGGGGTATAGCGAAGAGCTTTTCGACAGGTTCACTGAGGTAATTTCTCACTCTTATTATGAGAATTGCGAGATCTCTTGCGGACTGAACTTACAAAGTAACTGCACTGAGCCTATTAAGTAATTTTATTGAACCTATAATGTAATTGCATTGAACCTGAATGGTTGAGATATTAACAAAACCAATAGACTGGATAAGTTGGGGCTTGGTTTCCATTGTTTTAAGTTTTAACCTCAGCTGGAAAACTTGGACATGAGCTAGAAGTTGGTTTTTGGAAATCACAACAATGAGTAGTGTGTACGTTGACAAATTATTTTACAGTGAGTAAATTTCTGCTGAGGCTTACAATTTATTTGCTCAATAAAAGTCCGCTTAACCGTAATACTATCTCAGTAGATGTATATGATTGTGATAACCTTGTTCATTGCACTCACAGATTGGATAGTACATAATATTTTTTTCTTTTGAGGAGGCTGTTGTTTACAACTGACATTCTCTTTAAACATTTTCAGCTTTCTTTAAGCATTGTATATATTGCTGTTGGAGTTTTTGTTGCAGCCTGGATAGGTAAGTAGGTGTTGATATCTGCATTCATAATGTTCTATTTACTTGCTTTGGTATGCTAATTTCTTTAGCATTTCCAATTGATCTTCAGAGGTGTCTTGCTGGATACTTACTGGGGAACGTCAGACTGCTGTGATAAGGTCAAAATATGTTCAAGTTCTACTTAATCAGGACATGAGCTTTTTTGACACCTATGGAAACAATGGAGACATTGTGAGCCAAGTACTGAGTGATGTACTGCTCATTCAATCTGCTCTCAGTGAAAAAGTATGTTTTGCCTCTTTCTTAGTTTTGTTCCTCTTTATTGTAGTTTTAGACAGTGTTTACTGGTAAGATATATTCTGCTCTGATATAGACTTGCACCTAATGTATCAGGTGGGGAACTATATTCATAATATGGCTACTTTCTTTAGTGGTCTTATTATTGGATTCGTCAACTGCTGGCAGATTGCCCTTATTACTTTAGCTACTGGACCACTAATAGTTGCTGCAGGAGGGATTTCAAATATCTTTTTGCATAGACTTGCTGAAAATATCCAAGATGCTTATGCTGAGGCAGCAAGCATTGCGGAGCAGGTTTGATTCTTGATCTCCAATCTGATTTGCTACCGGGGACTTGTAGAAATAAACTCTTCAAATTGTGTTTTTATCTCAACCTGTCATCCAGTGTTGGTTTAAAATTAGGTTTAAGTGATTTCCAAAAAGCAGTTCTGGCTCACTATGCTTACATGTCAGTTTTAATCATTGCATTATATACTTTTTGATTCTAGTTAGTATCCTGCAGTTAGGGAGTTTATTTAACATATTCACCTGACAGTGTGTTATGATTTTAGAAGATCATAAAATGCTCCTCATTCCTTTCAAAAACTGAGAAGATTTATATCCATTGAAGTTGATTTCATTTATCATATCAGTTAGTTACTTCAGGAAGGACGAAAAATTATTTGCAACAAGATGTCAAGATATGATATTGTACCTGCATTCTGTATGCTGGCTAGATGCTTCTTGCATAGTTGGTTTGAAATGTTTCCCTCCCCCTTAACTACCTCCTTATATATAACAGGCGGTCTCGTATATCAGAACCTTGTACTCATTTACCAATGAAACCTTGGCAAAATATTCATATGCAACTTCACTTCAAGCTACACTCAGATATGGAATATTGATAAGTCTTGTTCAAGGGCTTGGACTTGGTTTCACATATGGACTTGCAATCTGTTCTTGTGCGTTGCAACTTTGGGTGGGGAGGTCCCTTGTCACACATGGAAGAGCCCATGGTGGAGAAATCGTAACTGCTCTATTTTCTGTTATATTAAGTGGCCTGTAAGTGACTTCATCGCTTCTAATTCTTATCCATCTTTAGTGCATGATTCTACTTTACTTATAAATGGACTTATGTTTAACAGTGGACTGAATCAAGCAGCTACAAACTTTTATTCTTTCGAACAAGGAAGAATTGCTGCCTACAGACTGTTCGAGATGATAACTCGGTCATCCTCCGCTGTTAATCATGATGGGTTAACTCTTCCTTCTGTTCAAGGGAACATAGAGTTTCGAAATGTATATTTTAGCTATTTGTCCCGCCCTGAAATCCCGATTTTGAGTGGGTTTTATCTCACTGTGCCTTCTAAAAAGGCTGTGGCACTTGTTGGCAGAAACGGCTCTGGAAAAAGCAGTATCATACCACTTATGGAGCGGTTTTATGACCCTACCTTAGGTAGTGTAGCCTCATTAGTTTCACACTTGTTGTGGATTATCTCTTTCACAAGTTATACTAACTCTTTTTTTCTTATTGCAGGAGAAGTTCTTTTGGATGGTGAAAATATAAAGAACCTCAAGCTGGAATGGCTAAGAAGCCAAATTGGTTTAGTTACCCAGGAACCTGCTTTACTGAGTTTGAGTATCAAAGATAACATTGCTTATGGAAGAAATGCTTCTATGGACCAAATTGAGGAAGCTGCTAAAATAGCACATGCGCATACATTTATTAGCTCTCTCGAAAAAGGATATGATACTCAGGTATTTACCTACATGTCTTTAAATCAGTTTTGCAAGGCCCAGTTCCTGATTTCTGTGGTGCTAAACGAAATTCTGTTTTTGCAGGTTGGTAGGGCCTCTCTGATGATGTCAGAGGAGCAGAAGATTAAACTTTCTGTTGCTAGGGCTGTGCTGTCAAATCCATCTATTCTACTCCTGGATGAAGTCACTGGTGGACTTGATTTTGAGGCTGAAAGATCTGTTCAGGAAGCTCTGGATGTTCTCATGCTGGGAAGATCGACTATTATAATAGCTAGACGGCTAAGTCTTATTAAAAATGCTGATTATATTGCTGTAATGGAGGAAGGCCAACTCGTTGAAATGGGTACACATGAAGAACTAATGAACTTGGATGGCCTTTATGCAGAACTGCTCAAATGTGAGGAAGCTACTAAGCTTCCACGAAGGTAAAGTTAACAAGCTAATAGTTTTTCTTTGCAACACGATGAGGCGGTGAGCCATATTATCTGTTTACAAATTAACAAAGTACACCATATTATTTATAGAACCATATAAACTCTTTCCAAGTCAGTGATGATGTTATTTATGCTTCACTGACAAACTACTAAACACTGACGCCATTGGTATCTGTAATCCACATTCAGGATGCCAATGAGAACCTACAAGGAAACCTCAACTTTTCAGGTTGAGAAAGATTCTTCTGCGAGTCGCATCTTTCAAGAACCATCATCCCCTAGAATGGCCAAGTCACCATCTCTCCAGAGAGTTGCTGGAGGTCATATGGTTCGACCTGCCGATGTTAGCTATAGCTCTCAAGAATCTCCACGAGTTCTTAGTCCACCCCCAGAAGAAATGATGGAAAATGGCGTTTCCATGGAAGTGATAGATAGAGAACCAACAATAGAGAGGCAGGATAGTTTTGAGATGAGACTGCCAGAATTACCCAAGATTGATGTTCATACTGGTCAGCGTCAAAAGAGTGCTTCTGATCCCGAATCTCCTGTTTCTCCGCTTTTGACATCTGACCCTACAAATGAACGTTCTCATTCCCAAACCTTTAGCCGACCACTCAGTGAATATGATGATCTTCCTATGACAATGAAAGAAACCAAGGGTACATCACAAGAAGAACCATCCCTCTGGAGGCTAGTAGAACTTAGCCTTGCAGAATGGCTTTATGCTGTTCTCGGAAGCACTGGTGCTGCAATCTTTGGTTCTTTTAATCCCATCCTTGCTTATGTTATTGCACTTGTAGTAACAGCTTATTACAGAAAAGATGGACATAGACATCATATACAGGAAGAAATTAACAGATGGTGCTTAATCATAACTGGCATGGGAATTGTGACGGTGATTGCTAATTTTTTGCAGCACTTCTACTTTGGTATAATGGGAGAAAAAATGACTGAGCGTGTTCGAAGAATGATGTTTTCAGGTATGTGACATCTAACTTGGAATTTGCTATGCAACTATTTTTTTTCTATTCCATTGTTCTGATCGGAAAAAGTTTGTAAAATCTCAAGCACGCTATGTCTTTGTATTTATAAGACATCTGTTCTGATTGCCTTCTTCAACAGCAATGCTTCGAAATGAAGTTGGATGGTTTGATGAGGAGGAAAATAGCGCTGATAACCTCTCAATGCGATTGGCTAATGATGCTACTTTTGTGAGAGCTGCTTTTAGCAATCGGCTTTCAATATTCATACAAGATAGTGCAGCTGTTATAGTTGCTGTCCTCATTGGGATGTTTCTGCAGTGGCGGCTGGCACTAGTGGCCTTGGCTACTTTGCCCATTCTTATGGTTTCTGCCATAGCACAGGTATGAACAGCTTTATAATTTTTCTGTAATATGGATATCTGTCTGTCTATCTCGACAAGGAAACTCTAGCTCATCCTGTATAGATATAGGCTATTGCAATTATATGCATACTGCATTTGCAGAGAGCATGTGCAGTAACCATCCATCACATTACCGATAACTTGAACCAACTTTGCATCCGACTTACCTTTTGACTCGGTAACTTTTGTTTTGTGTGGCAACTGGCAAATGACTTTTTGAAAGAGGTAGCCATCCTTGCTTGTAGATCCATCCATGCTAAATCTCTGATTTATTTAAAGATGCTATTTTTTTTGGGAGGAGGGAGGGCCGGAGAATAAGCTGAAAAAGATATGGTGCCATTCAGATGTCTGTTGAACTTATATATTGGCATCAAGCAGTTCTAAAATATTGCATGTACAGTGGACTTTTAAGCCTAGAAACACCAACCGGACTGTACCTCTTGAATATGGGCTGTTTCAGTCCCCAGCTAATTAGCAGTAAACCATTCATTTTTAGGATTTATACAATCTTCCATTTTTGGTCTTTTCAGTACAATATTAGCAGTAAATCTTATATTCCTTGTACAGGAAAAAGTAGGAGAAAAATATGTAGTGCCCACCAAGATGCCCACACTTGAACAGTGGCATGAAACCTTGGGTTTATTTACTCTTTGAGCTTAGTAAATTAGCATAATACCCTACACGTTAACTGATTCACATCTGATATGACCATGGGTTCATTAATTGCCACCATAATATAATAATCATCATAATGGTGGTCTAAGACATTTATTAGTAGCATAATCTCATAAACCAAAATTTCCCCAAGACTGATCTGAGTTTCAATTTTAATCTTACAGAAACTATGGCTTGCTGGATTTTCGAAGGGTATCCAAGAGATGCATAGGAAGGCATCTTTGGTCTTGGAGGATGCTGTTCGTAATATCTATACTGTCGTAGCATTTTGTGCTGGTGACAAGGTGATGGAACTCTACAGAGTACAACTTCGAAAGATATTCAAGAAAAGCTTTCTCCAAGGCATGGCTATTGGTTTTGCATTTGGCTTTTCTCAGTTTCTTTTGTTTGCTTGCAATGCCCTCCTTCTTTGGTACACTGCTCTTTGTGTGAAAAGGCAGTACATGTCTCTGGGGACAGCGCTAAAAGAATATATGGTGTTCTCTTTTGCAACATTTGCGCTAGTTGAACCTTTTGGTTTGGCCCCGTATATTCTTAAAAGGAGAAAGTCCTTGATATCTGTCTTTGAGATAATTGACCGAACCCCTAAGATTGACCCTGATGATAATGCTGCCCTAAAGCCTGCAAATGTTTATGGAAGCATCGAGTTGAAAAATGTCGACTTTTCGTATCCGACTCGGCCGGAAGTCTTGGTGCTAAGCAATTTCAGTCTCAGAGTTAATGGTGGACAAACCGTAGCAGTGGTTGGAGTTTCGGGGTCAGGAAAAAGCACCATTATATCTTTGATAGAAAGGTTTTATGATCCGGTTGCTGGTCAGATATTACTAGATGGCCGAGATTTGAAATCTTACAATCTGAGATGGTTGAGGAACCACTTAGGTCTTGTCCAGCAGGAGCCCATCATATTCTCAACAACCATCAGAGAGAATATCATATATGCGAGGCATAATGCAAGCGAAGCGGAAATGAAGGAGGCTGCAAGGATAGCAAATGCTCATCATTTTATAAGCAGCTTGCCTCATGGATACGACACCCATGTAGGTATGAGGGGCGTGGATTTGACTCCTGGACAGAAGCAGAGGATTGCAATCGCTAGAGTTATTCTGAAGAATGCACCTATTTTGTTGTTGGATGAAGCTAGCTCATCAATAGAATCTGAGTCAAGCAGGGTAGTACAAGAAGCCCTTGACACTCTTATCATGGGGAACAAAACAACCGTTCTTATTGCACATCGAGCAGCCATGATGAGACATGTTGACAATATAGTTGTACTAAATGGTGGACGAATAGTGGAAGAAGGGACTCATGATACCCTGATGGCAAAGAACAGTTTATACGTGCGATTGATGCAACCCCACTTTGGTAAAGGAATGCGCCAACACAGGCTTATTTAGACGAGCACCACAACATTTTCTGATGGCTGACTTGTAATTTTGGTCCCATTACCACTATGCCAACTTTGGCTGATTACGAATCTGCAAGCTTGTAGATTCTTCGAACACACCAAGATAGCCAAGTATCGAAAATGTTTATGGTCTTTCTGGAGCAATGGCAAACGAGCTCCTGCTGACATGTCCAATGTAGCCACTGCATCAGCTCGACTGGTTCTATTCATCCTATAGTATTTTGCAAGATTAGTTGTGTATTCTTTAGGAGGCGGGCAGAATGAACCGGATTCTCAGAGGTAAATTGATTTGTTAGTTAACGAGTGGGACGAGCTAAGCTGGCTTGGCGAGTGTGTTAGTATTCGTTTTCTTGGTTTTTTTTTCATGGTGTTTTCTGGGTGAGGTTAATCAGCTTAAGTTTTGTATCATATGCCCTGCCTCTATCTATTGATACTTCTTCATTTTGGTGTACATGTTATGTGAAATTGGTCTACTTTAGCAAGGCATTCTTTGTAACCTATTTGTACAGCAGAGGTCAGATTTTTCATTTATTTTTTTGAATTTTTGTCTGCCTTATTTAATGGTTATTGTGAGTTTGAGTTTTTATGGATCCCAGTTGTTTTGCTTTAGTTGTTTGTTTTTAGGTTGTTCTCTTTTTACTTTGTTGCATATATGTACTCTTTTAACAATTGGTCAATACATGCTATTACAACTGCAGAATTCGGATTTTTGGTTCAGTTCGAATTAGTTTTTCTAAACCAGTAAATGTGAAAATTTGATTTGAAGATTTTTATACTACTATATATTCCCTCTATCCACTGCCAAAAATGGAAGAAGATTAATTTTTATGGACGAACTAAAATGAAAGCAGTAGGACTAGTGATTGTCGACAGAGGAAGCAGTATAATGATTAATTTTTATGGACGAACTAAAATGAAAACAGCAGGACTAGTGATTGTCGACAGAGGAAGCAGTATAATAATTTAAAAATATTATGATTTTTTGAATCTTGCGCATATTTCAAATTTTTTGGATCGGATATTTCAGTTTGGCTTAGTCTTAAAATTTGAATTTTCAGATTGAACTCGAAATAGGCATAAAAAATTTGATCCTAAACTCGAATGCTTACCTTTGCATCCCACAAGGAGAATTATAAAAGCTTGTTCCTCTTGGGATATCGTAAGAAAACAAGAATGACTATAAATACTGAAAAAATGTATCTGGAGTAGTTTATTTGGTATACAAGATTAACATATTGCATCAAAGAATTTCACCATATTATACACAGACTAATAGTAATACAACAACTCCTTATGAAATTCTGATCAATGGAGCACTTTAGATATCCATCACTTTGAAAGAGTCAGCCACCACTTTCAGCATGTTTCTGTACTTCCTCCATCGTCTCTGGTTTGCCCCGACTATCAACGTGTAGTATCTTCCTGCACGAATCCACAAAATCGAGATTGTTGAATTTTTGCAACAGTAGAGTCTCCGGTGCTAATGTGGAGTTTAAGTTTATCTGGTTTGGGACTGTAATAACAAGTTGAAGATGGAGTAGAGGTAAATGTCATACCATTTCCAATGGCGATGGTTGCAAAAGCTGCTCTTGAAAAATTTGGGGACGTTAGTACATATTCGAACGTCCAGTAGTTTCTGCCATTGATCGTTTTCTGCACTCAGAAGATGGAATTGAATCAAATGAATCACAGTTTCTATCAGCATATTAAGGGGAAAGGTGGTACCTCTTGCATGTCCAATATATCTGCAATTTGATTTGGTGCTGAGTATACGTCGTTCGTGAGATGGAAAATGACCTTGTAGCAACAAAGTAATGTTATTCTAGAATTATTTCATCCAGTCTTCCCAAATGAAAGCAAAGAGCACGGAGATGATGGTATTCACCTCGTCCATTGGTCCTAGTTCACGGATGTCAGTCTTGGTCGTTGGAAGGAAGCTCAATCTCACGTTTTGCAGTTGTAGTGATTTGTCTTTGAACGCTGAATCATGGCCTATGAAGTCGAAGTCCTTTGGTAGAAATTATGGAGAGAAGAAAGTTAGAAACTTCCTGCTAGTGCTAGCAGTTTAACTTGAATTGTAGAACTTACTCTCCAATCTGAGGGATAGTAATACGAATATCCGTCAACTTTGTCGACATATATATTGTACTTTTCAGGTATCTCTGCATCACCAAACACAGGGATGAAGCTCAGAGACAGTACAAATAGAAGAATGCAGTGCAAAGAAAGCCATAGAACATAGTAGCATTCATTTTGCTGAAGTTGGATTGAAAAGCACTTGCAGAAACATCACATTGGTAATACAAATGATTAAAGAATGATTGATGGAATGCACACTGTGAATTCTTGACAGAATATAAGCATTGGGGTGTGTTGTATTTGGCATAAAACTGCGAGGTCTGGAAATACCTTCTGCTAGAAGGGGGCTTGGTTGGAGAGTGTTCATCGTGAGGGCTCCCATGCCAAGTATAAGCGCTCTCCTTTTGCAATTTCCAGAAGCAGCACACTGAGCTGATAGAGAAGTAAAGAAGCAATTATTTTTGCCATTTTATTGCTCTCCGAATATATCTTGATTTGCTTTACAATATCCAGATTATATCCGACTACAAAAGGGCTAAGATAAGAGCAGGATGGATGAAAGGATAACAGCAATGACAACAGTATATGTAGTGGTGTTGATAACAACTATGTCTATGAATAATGGGTCACAATGTGTGGCCATTATATTGTATGTATATATATGTGATGATTCTACATTCACAGGCACAGACACAAACACACACTCATGCATAAGGTTGACACAAATTGTAGTTAACAAAGTTCAGATATTACTTTGATGAAAACTAAGGGGCATATGATTTGATCCCTCTAACTTACTCAAATCCACTAGGGAGCTCGAGGCGAAAAACATTTTCCTCACTTAACCTAGACATACCCAAATTGTGACTGTTATAGAGAAAGTTTCACTCCTGTTAAACTGCTTTTGTCTGTAATCAATTTTCTCTTTATAAACTTGATTAAAAGTATCCAAAGAAAAGTTGAGCAGATTAGACTGAATTACTGAAACAATGCTGTATTTTAAGGAACCACTGATGATGAATCAAGAATAGCTTCAGCAGGCTTGATCACAACACAATTCAGGATTATAGGACTAAATGAAACTAATTGAGCTCAATCATTCAATAATCACAATTCACACTACTTGATTCAAAATTCCAGAACTGATCAAACCAGTTAACCCCAATCACATTCACAGCACACACGAGAATAATGCCTTCACTTAATTAAGAAACCAAAAGTTTCTCCAAATCCCTAATTCATTTAGTTGAAACGAGCAATCATACAAATTGATCCAAAAATTTAATCCACATTCCGCAAAACAACCATAAAAAACAAAATCAAACCCCATCGATTTATACTTTCTTCATCGAATGACGCGATCTTCGAGCACTTCGTGATTGAAACTGCGGCACATTCGTCTGGGCTAATCCAACCGCGCACTCCTAACTACATATTGAAATATCTCAAACACTGAAATACAAATTCACGAAATGATAAGATTTAAACGTGTGGAGACTCGAGCTTACGTTGTGTGTGAATGGCTTAGAGACGAAATTGAGAGAGAGTGATGAAACTGCCATTGTTAGAAGAGAAGCAGCTGAGCTTCGAGTTTCTCTCTCTATCCTGTTATGGATAGTTCATGCATATTTCTACTGGTCAGGAAGTATATACAGTTTATTCAGATTATTTTTCTTTTATATTTTCCCTCATTTTTATTAATATATTTTTCTTTTGTTAATATTTTGAACAGAAATAATCGTAATTAGAATAATTGGATTGAACTAAAATTATAAATTTCGTTCAGATTTTCGGGACTAATCGGGTTTCTTTTTCTTGTAAATATGAGCTTTTGATAAATTCTCATTTGGATTTTCAAGTCAAATATTTTATTTTTTTTCCCAAAATTGATATGTTTGATTCGAAACTTATTCTGATTATATTTTTATATTTCCCTCAAATTTATTAGTAATACTTCCGTTTATATTTATTTTGGTTTTGTTAAGAGGTGAACATTTTTTTTCATAATTCGAATAATTGAACTTGACCAAAAAAATATTAAATTCCCTTTAGATTGTCGAGTTGAATCGGAATTTTTTTTCAAAATTCCAGAGTTTTGTTTCGAAACTCATGCAATTTATTCTGGTTATTTTTCTTTTCCCTCATATTTTTCCTTACTAAACTAGTACTACAATTGATGAAAACAAATATAGAAATCGACGCGGTATTTTACGTGGTTCGATTCTTGACAGAATCTACATCCACGGATGAAGGTGAGACGATTTTATTTACAGCTCCAAATCAAAGAATCCAATTACAACACACACTCACAACAATGGCTAGCTACTCGATCGTAGAAGACAACTGGATCGTGAATTACTCAGTTAGCTCACCAATTTACAGTGTGTACACTCCACTCTATGTTCTCTCTTGAATCACTCAAGTTGAAGAAGACGGAATGTGTAAAACTGATTCTGTTAGCCACTCAGCCAAAAAAAAACCTCTTCACATAAAACAGCTACTTTTGGCTTCCCTTGGGCCCCCGAGACATGGGCCTGAGTTCTACTTATGGTTTGGGCCTGATGGTGAGCCCAGCCACATAGGAGCCCAACAAACTCCACCTTGGCTACATCCACCATCACTCCATCGAGCCATCAAACCATCTCCACCTACACCAATGTTTCCTCATCTTCTAGCAGCCAAGTTAATCAAGCCCAAGCAATGCTCGAACTTGGCACTCGGTAGAGGCTTAGTCATCATGTCAGCTGCATTCTCAGATGTGTGAACCTTCTTCACAATCACCACACCTTTTTCTATCTCATCTCTGACAAAGTGAAGCTTGATGTCAATGTGCTTACTCTTCTCATGGAAAGTTTGATGTTTAGCCAAGCTTATGGCACTATTGTTGTCACAGAAAATAGTGACTGCCTCTTGCATCACACCAAAATCAGCTAGTATTCCCTTTAGCCACTTTGCTTCCTTAACCGCTTCTGCCAATGCAATATACTCTGCCTCCGTAGTAGAGAGTGCAACCACTGACTGAAGGTTGGACTTCCAACTGATAGCTGTACCAAAAAACTTGAAAATGTAGGCTGACTGAGACTTCCTGCTATCAATGTTGGCAGCGTAATCCGCATCACAATATCCTATGAGTTCATTATCACCATCCACCTTGCAGAATAGCAGTCCCAGATCCTGTGTGCCTACCAAATATTTCATGATCCACTTCAAGGCTTGCCAATGTGTGTCTCCCGGATCAGCCATGTACCTGCTGGTCAAACTAATTGCATGAGAAAGATCCGGCCGTGTGCACAACATCGTGTACATAATGCTTCCAACAATACTAGCATAAGGAATCTTTGACATCAACTTCCTTTCAAGCTCATTAGTTGGCCTCTGACTGACTGACAACTTGAAATGAGAAGATGTTGGAGTTGATACTTTTCTGGAATCCATCATCTGGAATTTAATCAACATCTTCTTGATGTAGCTGTGTTGCATCAGCCATAATCTTCTAGTGGCTCTGTCTCTGATTATATCCATGCCAAGGATTCGTTTTGCATTCCCCAAATCCTTCATTTCAAAAGCTTTCTCTAAGTCATTCTTTACTTCCTTTATGTCATCCTTGCTTGGTCCAGCCACAAGCATGTCGTCTACATAGAGTAATAAGTATGCTACTGCCTTGTTTCTCTTATACCTTATGTAAACGCAGCTGTCATAAAGTGACTTCTTGAACCCCATTCTCTCCATCTGTCTGTCAAAAGTCAGGTACCACTGTCGACTGCTTTGCTTGAGTCCATAGAGACTCTTCTTCAAGCAACAGACTTTATTCTCATCTCCAGGCCTTATAAAACCTTGTGGCTGCTCCATATATATTGTCTCCTCCAACTCACCATGTAGAAAGGCTGTTTTTACATCAAGCTGTTGTAAATCCCAATCTTTCTGAGCCACAATAGCCAAGAGTATCCTTATGGAGCTATGTTTCACAACAGGTGAAAAAACTTCAGTGTAATCAACTCCCTCCTCCTGTGTGAAACCTCTTGCAACTAGGCGAGCCTTATATCTGATACTATCATTCTCAGATGCCTCCACCTTTTTCTTGTAAATCCACTTGCATGAGATGGGCCTTTGTTGAATTTCTGATCTGAGAACTAGGATCCAAGTTTTATTTTTGATGAGAGAGTCTATCTCATCCTTCATAGCCTTTATCCATTTGTCTTTATCCTTGCTACCAATAGCTTCCTTATATGTGCTTGGCTCTGAAATCTCCAGTTCCTCTGCAACACACAATGCATAGTACACAAAGTCTGCATCTCTGAATCTAGCTGGTGGTCTTATCTCTCTTCTGGTTCTGTCTCTGGCTAGACTTGGACTTTGGTCAGCTGCATCTTCATGAGATGGTTCTGCAGCCAAACCATCAGGCTGATCATCTTCTTCATCTGAGAGTCTAATCTGCTCTCTGAAATTAGCATCATTTGACCCCCCACTCTCTGGCCCAGGCTGATCAAAACTTATTCCAGCAGGTTCTGCACTAACCTCTGTGGCCTGAATGGGCTTGAATGGCATCACTGACTCATCAAAGATGACATCTCGGCTGATAATAACCTTCTGGTTCCCTTCCTCTGTGCACCAAAGCCTGTATGCCTTTGTGCCCTCCTGATAGCCAAGAAAAATACACTTCAAGGCTCTAGGTTCCAGCTTTCCTTGTCTTATGTGTGCAAAGGCTCTGCAGCCAAAGATCCTCAGCTTCTCATAGCCTCCAAGACTCCCATACCATCTGCTATCCGGAGTATCATAACCAATTGCAGAGCATGGACATTTGTTGATCAATTTAGCTGCAGTTGAGACAGTCTCTGCCCAAAATCTTTTAGGCACCCCAGAAGTAAACATCATGCACCTCACTCTTTCAAGAAGAGTTCTATTCATCCTCTCCGCAGTTCCGTTTTGTTGAGGATTCCCAGGAGCAGTTCTATGCCGTTTGATCCCCTTTTGTTTACAGAAATTGTCAAACTCTCTGGATAAGAACTCAAGGCCGTTGTCCGTCCTCAGACATCTCAGACCAGACCCTTTCTCAACTTCAACAGCCTTGCACCAGGTGCTGAATTCAGTGAATGTGTTTGATTTGTCCTTGAGGATGCATATCCAGACCTTCCTACTATAATCATCAACCATACTCAAGAAGTATCTCCCACCACCTATTGAAGTAACCGGGCTGGGCCCCCACAAATCACTATGGCAGTAATCAAGGGGCCGCAAGGATGTGTGTTTTCCTGAGTTGTAAGGGAGCTTCTTTCCTTTCCCCAGCAGGCAAAACTCACACATCTTCACATTTCCTTTATCATCACATGTGAATACACCTTTCTTGATCAACTTCTTAAGCCCTTTATCACCAACGTGCCCCAGCCTCCTATGCCACAAAATCAAATCCTGACCTTGTGTTGTGTACAAGTCTCCCACAATGACTTCTGCATCCAGATAATACAGCCTGTTCTTTCTACAAGCTGACATAACAGTGACATTGCCACTCATGACCTTCACATTTCCACTAGAAAATACACAAGAGAACCCCTTCATCTCCAAAACCCCAATAGATATAAGGTTCCTCTTAATGCTAGGTATGTATCTCACTTCTGTCAGCAACTTAATAGAACCATCATGTACTCTAAAGCGAATGTTACCAATTCCTTTAACATCACATACCTGATTGTTCCCCAACAGGACTGATCCTTGAGACTTGGTGAGGCCTTCAAACCAGTTCTCATGGCTACATATGTGGAAGGAGCATCCGGAATCCATAATCCATGAGTCAGCAATAGGCCTCTCAGTCACATTCATGACCTGAGCAGGCTCCAAATCTGCTGCACAATCAGCAGTATTCTGATCAGGGTAGGCTTCAGCCTGCTTCTTCTTCAAAGCCCAGCAATTTTTCTTGATATGCCCGGGTTTCTTGCAATAGTTGCAAGATCTGGATTCCCTTTGAGGTGGGTCTTTCTGTCCCTTTCCTTTCCATTTGTCAGAGGCTGGTTTCTTCCACTTGTCATGGGACTTCTTGGCATTATACTTCACATTTAGGCTTTCTCCAGCCTGATCAAGGATCTTCACAGAAGAAGACTGAAAATCCTTTAGCTTCAAAGCCGAATACACCTCCTCATAGGTGATCTTGGAATCTCTACCAAGGAGTATTGCATCCTTGAATTGCTCGAAGCTTTTTGGTAGTGAATTCAAGAGCATGAGCGCCTTATCCTCATCTTTGATCTGCTCATCAATGTTCTCCAAATCATCCACACATTTACTGAAGTCTTCGAGTTGTTCCATAATACTCTTAGTTTCTGATATCTTGAAGGTGAAGAGCCTCTGCTTCAGATGAAGTCGATTAGCAAGGGACTTTTGCATATAGATGGTTTCAAGTTTCTGCCAGATAGTTGCGGCGGTCTCTTCTTTCGAAACCTCCCTCAAGACTCGATCACCGAGGCTCAGAATTAGGGTGCTGTAAGCCCTTTGTTGAAGTTCTTGAGCCTTCGTATCGGCCTTCTTATCTGCATCATCGGTGGTGTCAACCTTCCCATCCTTCACAATTTCCCAAAGCCCCTGCTGCATTAATACGACTTTCATCTTTAACCTCCACAAACCAAAATCATTATTGCCAGTGAACTTCTCCAGTTCGAACTTAGCCAGAGACATCGCGCCGATTGATCGATTCCCACAGACGGCGCCAAATTGATGAAAACAAATATAGAAATCGACGCGGTATTTTACGTGGTTCGATTCTTGACAGAATCTACATCCACGGATGAAGGTGAGACGATTTTATTTACAGCTCCAAATCAAAGAATCCAATTACAACACACACTCACAACAATGGCTAGCTACTCGATCGTAGAAGACAACTGGATCGTGAATTACTCAGTTAGCTCACCAATTTACAGTGTGTACACTCCATTCTATGTTCTCTCTTGAATCACTCAAGTTGAAGAAGACGGAATGTGTAAAACTGATTCTGTTAGCCACTCAGCCAAAAAAAAAACCTCTTCACATAAAACAGCTACTTTTGGCTTCCCTTGGGCCCCCGAGACATGGGCCTGAGTTCTACTTATGGTTTGGGCCTGATGGTGAGCCCAGCCACATAGGAGCCCAACAACAATATTAGTATTTTGAATAATCGAACTAGGCCAAAATATTGAATTTCTTCAAATTTTCTTATTGAATCAGAATTTTTTGATCAAAATTAGAAAATTTGATTCGGAACTCATTTTTTATAAGTAACTTTTTACTCCATTTTGGTTTCAACCGAGGTGAATACAAATATTCGTGATTCGAATAATTAAAATTGAACAAAACATAAAATTCGATTTGGATTTTGGGTCAAATCGAATCTTTTTTCATCCAATACTGACTTTTGTGTTTTAAAAAGTGTCAAATTTAAGTTTTTTTGTTTTTCTTTTAAATCTATATTTATTTATTTTTGGCAATAATTACTAAAAAAAGAAACTCGAAATTTCAGATCAATTCTCCCCAAATTATTCTTCTCTCTGGTTTCTTCACTTTGCTTCTGGCGAGCTGTATCTTCACTGTATCAAAATCCCTGCTCTCTCTCAACCTTCTTTGAAATCGGAATGCTTCAATCATAGGTATATATACAGACCAGTAGCAGCGCACGTATTGCACCTTTTCGTACGCGATGTCGTCCAGTTTCAGTCTTTCCAGAGCCCCCACGATCTCCCGGATGCAATTTGGCGCCACCTCCATGTCCCGCCTGAGATCTTCCTCCATCAAGAAGCCTCCCGAGCCCCTCCGCCGCGCCGTCGCCGATTGCTTGTCCGCCGCCGCTCCCTCGCAGCTCGAAGCGTCCCGGACCCTGCGGGTTTGGATCCTCACCATTTTCTCCTGCTCAATTTCGTTTGCTGCTGCCTCTTTTTTTCTAATTGAGCCTCTCTCGCGGACATTGCTGTGTTGTATTTTAAATTATGTGTTATGTTTTGTGATGTTCATTTGTGGAGTAGATGTAGCGGGTGAATCGAGCTGGGGAGCGGTTTATTGATGTTGTTATTGAGCTATGGAGGTGTGGTTTGCAGAATGCTAGTGATCGTGAGATTGAGATTCGATTTTAGCTCGCCTCAGGGTTTTGACTAGTTTACCATTAGTCCTTCAGATTCAGAGGAATATGAAAATGCAAAAAAAGGATGTTGAGAGTTTATTATTCTGGAAAATGGCACCAGCATGCCATTTCAAATTGATGAAAACTTTAAGGAAGTAATTTTTACTTTGACGGAGTTATGCCACTGCAAATGATGATAGTCATGAATGCCATGTCAAGAAGTCTTAATTTTCCATTCAACATTGTTTCTCGTACATAATCATATTTGTTAGAAATAAAGTTTAGAAGTGCTGTGGTACTCTAACCTTGTGAATGATAGAGAAATTGGCTATGATATGATATGATATGTTCATACATGGCAGGATTACTTGGCAGCACAGGCCACAATTGACTTGGCATATGGCATGATCCTAGAACACACTCTTGCAGAGAGGGAACGCAGGTACGCTTTTGCTGTTGTTTGAAAAGTTGTGCAGCTAGTATCTTATCTTGTAAGGATATAAAAAGGTCAGTTATACCACATACCATGCTCTGTTACCTTATCGAAGGTGTTTTTCTTGATTATCTATTTTTGAGGAAATTTTATGATTTGTACTCCCTCATTCCCATAAAAATAAAGACTCTTTCCATTTTGGTCCGTCCCATAAAAATAGTCCCTTCTATTTTTGCTAACTTTTTTCTATCTAATGAGGTGGTCCCCATTATCACTAACGCACTCCAATAACTTTTTCTTTCTATCTCTATCCTACTTTACCAATTATGCATTAAAACCTGTGATGTCCCAGAAGTCTCTATTCATATGGGAAGGGAGTATTTTGCAACTATTTCTTTACCTTTTGTGCTTCGAAATGATTCTCTTCCTTTTACTGTTAGTGTTCTTTTAAGAATTACACATCTTACTCTCTCTATGCTTTAAACAGTCCTGCTGTGGTTGGAAGGTGTGTGGCGCTTTTGAAGCGATTTCTTTTAAGGTGATCACATCTTATCTTGTCATTGGATATTGTCTTTCTATTAGAAGCATTCGTTAGATTTGAGTGCATGCGACATTGACTTGTGCCAGAATGTTTCATATTCACAATGGATAAATGTGTTATCAAAATATATGCCTGATGGTTCACTCAACATTATGAAGTACTCCCTCCGTCCCATGTTACTTGCACTGTTGCTTTTCGGCTCGTCACAAACTCCTTACACTATTTATAGTTTTAGTTAGAATTAATGCATTTAATTAATATGTTAGTTTAAGTTAAGAGCTCCTTTATTAAGTGATGTCTCATTACACTTAAAATTCTAATTTAATTACACTAAAAAATCAATCCCAAATTTACGGCCTAAAATGAAAAGTGCGAGTAACATGGGACGGAAGGAGTACTACGTTGTTACACTAGTTCAGACTTGGAGTTAAACTTGTTGCATTTCAGGCCTATTAATATGAAAAATTGATAAAAACATCTTTAGTAACCAGTTTTCTTTTATCTTGGTTGAGTTGTTGGTGCACTTTCCAATTCATTATCAATCCAACTAGATAGATATCCTTCAACACAACATAGAAATCAATTCTCTATTGTCTATACAACCACATATTTTCATTCGCTACTTTAAAATTGATAGAAGAGGTTTATGGAGAAAGGGCTAGAAGAGTTAACTGAAGCTCTTAGTACATCAAAATTTCAAACCATATTTTCATCAGATTATTGGCCTTTGTCCTGTAAGACTGTAAGAAGAGGCCCCTATGCTATTAGGGGTTTAGCTTTCACCACTAACCACTAGAGAACAATAGTTTCTCCAATATTTTTTGTATTGGATATTTAATTAATGTGGATGATGTTGGACGGCTCTTCATTTATTGAATGTAAATTTCTTCCTATGTCAATCACTGGTTTATTCTTTTCTTTCTCCTCGAAAACTAAACAAACTTTTAAATGCTTTAAACAATCATCACTATTTTCAGTTATGACGCATTAATTAGATAACGTGGTGCAGAGGGTGAAAAAACAAATTTATACCTTCAGACCACGCGAGTAGGACTAAAAAGCATGTGAATCTATGCCGCCTAAGGATCTCATACGCAAGGTCTTTTATGCATTGCAGATATAAACCCAGTGAGGATACCTTACTACAGATTGATCGGTTTTGTACTAGTATAATTGCCGAGTGTGATATGAGCCCACATCGGAAACTGTTGCCATGGTCGCATTCATTAAGTCAACAATCATTAAATCCAGGACCATCTACAAATGTGAATCCATTGCCTATTTCAAGCTTTGCATCTGGAGCACTTGTGAAATCCTTAAACTATGTTCGCTCTTTAGTTGCACAATATATCCCAAAACGTTCGTTCCAACCAGCTGCCTTTGCGGGAGCTGCACCTGCGTCAAGGCAATCACTGCCAACTCTGTCATCCTTATTGAGTAAATCATTCAACTCTCAACTCAGTCCTGCAAATGCCAAGGAGTCTTTGGAGAGCAAGGATGCATCTATTGCATCTGTTTCTGACTCTCCAATAGCTGAAGAAGTTGATGAAAATGAAAATGATGACTTTATGGCAATTGATGTTTTCAGATGGCGCTGGTCAGGAGACCAACAGCCATCATATCTTTTGCCGAAGAGGTCTTCTTCTTCTGTTCAAGTTACTGTTATACACTAATATTGTATACCTCTTTTTATGTCTTAATGCTGAAGGTACTCACTTACAGTGATCAAATATCGAATCTGCAAGACATCCGCACTCATAATTTCCTAGAAGTGGGTGCAGCAGCTCTTCTTGTCGGGGACATGGAAGCAAAAAAGGGTGAAGCATGGAAAATATTTGGGAGTGCTGAGATGCCTTTTCTGGATCAACTATTGCAGCCCTCACTGCTGACTACTCTAACCAATTCAAATTCAGCTTTTGCTCATTTGAGAGCAATAACAGCACTGAAACGCTCCAAACAGGGGACTGATGAAATTTGGCACGCATTTCTTAATCCTATCATTTGAATCATTGAATGCGGTCTTGATGTTCAATTTATTGCTACTGATGTTTCATATCAATACATGATGCTCCCTTATTCATGAAATCTGCATGACTTCCCATATTAAAATAATTGGTGGATCATCTCATACCCAATTCCTGATTTGTTTTGAATTATGAGTCTTACATAAGTTAATTTTCAGCTTCTGATGCTCAACAGCTTTGCAAATCATAAACGGAATGACCTATTGATTAAGTTTATGCTTTTAAATAATTTGTCCTATGCATACACAAGCGATACAAGATATTGGAGGCTTGATTAATGTTATTGGATATTACACAAGGAAAACTGATCTTAAAAAAGCATGTTTACATTAGTTTATTTTTGTATGGCTAGATATTACATGGTCCTAGAGGAACCAGGTATTGAATCTACACGTTGTTTATTATGGAGTATGAAAGAGAAAAGTTATATGAAGTGTAAGTTGCAATCTGCTGACTCCTAGTAAACTCCGTCTTTAATGAGATTCTGCTCGTTAAGGTTACTAACTAGTACACATAGACAATAACTATTAGAAGACTTGAAACTCCATTTTTCTTTCTTTCTTTCTTTCTTTTTTGGGATGGGGGGAGATAGGTTTTCTTTTATGTTTTTGTATATCCTTTTAGCAAGAATATTATGCTATATAATTGCATGTTTACCTGTTCCCTAGTTGAATTAAAGTTTATTTTAGGTTTTATCAATCTGTGGACATTCTTTTGTGCTTGTTGGTTTGTGAGATAAAATGCTATCTGAGCATAACTGAGAATGACATATATTAATTTATATATATATATGTCTTTATTTTCAGGGAAGATTCTCCTATGAGCACCTTTCGCCCCCGCGCAAGACCACTATTTCAATACCGCCATTACAGGTAAAAGCTCACTTGCATACTGAAAAATACTTTTTTGTTGCATGATTATCTCCTTAAGATAATCATGTTTTTGTGCTCACTTGCATACCGCCACTCTGGTTAAAATTTATTTCTGCATGGAAATATACATTGTATGCATCACATGTCTCGTCATGTTTGAGTTGGTCACTTTAAATTTTCTATTACCTGTTTATCTCAATCTCAACCTCAACCTCTTGGTTTTTGCCAGTGAACAACAACCCTTGCGATTAAATCCTGTGGAGGTATGTGAGGTTATTGCTACTGTTTGTTCTGAGACTTCTAATGTCAAATCCAATCAGTTAACTGTGTCATCAAAACTGAGACATAGTGGAAGGCCATCGATGGATGCTGCTGTCAGTGTTCTTGTCAAACTTGTAATTGACATGTAGGTTCTACTGCTCGTGCTTATGTATTATGACTCTGCGATTTGCATACAGGAGCAGTCTCCTTCTCTCATTCTATATGCAAGCCTAAGAATGAGGATTAAATTAAGGCATTATTCATGACTGGGTTAATAAGATAACAAGCACAAGAAGATAACTTTATACGTAATTGCTGTTTTCTCGATTATTTGAAGCATTTTCTTCGATCAACTAATCTTTATGCGTGCACGTGTGTGTTTATGTGTGTCTGTGTCAGTTACTGATTCTTTTCTAATGGCAGAGCAATTTTACTGATTCTAAAATAAAGATAATTTAATACTATATATTAATGTTGTCAATAGGTATGGGATTACACTAATAACTACCACGCAACTGTCTGATTTTGGCAATTCACTACCAATTATCTGAGTACAGTTGACTTAAATTAGCTTTGTTAAAGTGTTTTTAGGGAGTGGACGGTAATATAAATAGCTGACAGTACTTTTAACTAGCAGCTCAACTGATTTCATTCCTGACATTTTTTTGCAGGTATGTTTTAGATTCTGAGACAGCTGCACCTCTTGCTCTATCCTTGCTAGAGGTATTACTTATTTTTCCACATGATAATAAGTTGACCATATAAGGAATCTAATGTTTTCTTAATACATTATAGGACATGCTAAATTCTCCCCGAGTGATGTCAAAAACTCGGGCTTTTGATTTGATTATTAACCTTGGAGTGCATGCACATTTATTGGAGCCTCCAGCACTTGATGGATCCACAATGATTGATGAACAGTACTCCCAGGAAGCATGCTTTGACAATGGAACCCAAGATTCAAATAATGGGACAAAGACAGACTTTTTCAGGAAAACAGGAAATTCATTAGCTATTGAGAAGTTTGAATGTTGGATTTTGGGCATTCTCTTTGAGGTTATGCTTCATCTTGTACAGGTATACCTGTTTGTGATAAAAAGATCTGTAATGGTTTATTATTTCTTTTAATCTTCTTTTTGTCTTTTGGGTTGCTGATTCTTTGTATTTACTGCATGATCTTGTTGGATTTACCCTTAGGGAATGGCTTCTTGTTACTGTTAAGTCTAACCCAGTCAATTATGTAGGGAAGTTCTAACAAGTAGGAGTAGTGTTTTATCTGGAAGGTTGCTTTTCGAAATTCAAACCAATGATTCGACTGGGTGTCATTGAAATAGTGCACTGGAAGTCACTATATTAGAGATATAAATAGAACATAATCAGTTAACTTTGAAATACTTGAGGAGTTCAAATTGGTGTATGATTTAGCTGAAGTATCAATAATGTTTGCTTCTGAATACGTTAGTTGTTTGAAATGCTTGCTGGTTCTATGGAATTAGCTGCATCTTAAATATGCATGTAAAATGAAGCAAAAGCAGCATCTTCACTAGTCTTGTTTATCAAGAATTGGAATTGATATGGTGGTTAAGATAAATCCTTTATATCTTTAATCTTGAAATGCAACATTATGATCTTCCAATGCAATTTAGTGCCTCACTTCTTGATTATAATGGAACCAAAGCATCAATTGTCCTTTGGAGTCCGCTTGGATGTCCTCTGTGTATAGAGTGAGGTCTAGGGTTCAATCCTCACAGTGAACGTGCCCATTTCCCAACTAAAGCAAACAGGCCTCTGGAGATGACATTTATCATTTCAAAAGACATCTTATTTTGCCAGATTTAAGTATTGAATTCTAATTCAGCACATTTATCCACAGCAGTGGCCTCTTAAGACTCTTGATTGTAGCATGCATGTCCTATAGCCTGTTCCTCCCATTTCCATCTTTAAGAATGAGCAATCACATCACCTTTTTTTGCCTCTACTTCCAACCTACCACTTCAGAATTAGATCAAATAATTAAAGGCTTTATTTGGACACAGTTTAGGGTGTGAAAAGTAATTATACGAAGATCCTTATGAGGTCAGAACTTGTATATCTTGAGCAATGCACATTTTGTCATCTGAACAGGGCCTGGTAAACAGATCTTACTGAAAGTTAAAGAGAAAATATCACGAACTGAAGAAAATCTAAGAACTGCCCTTCAGGTGTCATAGCCAAAGTTGGATGAATAAGCAAGCAGATTGTTTGTATTACTAAGAACCATACGTCTTGCTAGGTCCAACCATTCATTTTTTTTTACTTTTCTGTGGTTTGATCATGTTGACCCTTTGATTTTCCTTTTTCAGACCACAAGTGATCTTATTAGATCATATATCGCGATTCTTATCAACTTTTCCTACTTGATACATGCATTTCACAGATAGAAGAGGAAGAAGAGGCTGTCTGGGCTTCTTCCTTGAGCTGTTTACTGTACTTTGTTTGTGATAGAGGCAAGATTCGGCGAAGCAGATTGAAAGGCCTTGACATTAGAGTGAGTACTTCATTGACCCAGCTTTCTTGTAATCTACTGATTCCTGAGCATGTCTTGACGCGAATCAACTGACCTTAATTATGGATGGTGGTTGTTTGTAGAACATGATCTTCCTGAAACATTATTAGTAGGTATTTCTGAGGACAACACTTAATTTAGGACTCACAAACATGTATCCTGGAGCAATCTCTATAAAATCAGTAAAAAGAAAAGCAGGAAACTGGCAAACAAGAACAAGGAAGTGGGTCCTTGCATCTTCTGGGTCTGAGATCTACCAAAATACTCCCTCCGTCCCATTAGAAATGAAACATTTGCTTTTTGGCATGAGAGTTTATGTAGTGTTGTTTTGTGAGTTAATGAGGAGAGAATAAAGGAAGAGAGATGAAAAAGTAGAGATGATGTTGTTTCCGTTTTAGAAAAGTTTCATTTTTAATGGGACAAAGGGAGTATTACTATGGATTTTGTCAGAGAAATCAAAGAACTGCTAGATCGTGAATTACATCAATTATCTTGATCCAAGTACTTTTGGTTTCTAACTTGAGTAATATTGATGGTTGAAATGAATATGATAAGAGGAAGAATGACAACGCCAGAATAACAAACTTAACATAGCCAAGTTCTTTTACTGAAATCCACCTTAATTTTTTTACTAGTCATTTCTTAAAGATCTCTAAGATATACTTAGATGAATGATGAATGCTATGCTTAAAAAGAAAAAGAAAAAGAACTTCGTATATATGTTGGTGTGTTATGCGTGGCTGAAAAACCTCCTAACAGATTATAGTTCTAGAAGTGTTCTTAAAGATATACTCCATTAACTTTCCAGAAATTGAATGCCGTTTGTTCCACATGTTTTTCCTACCTCAAGCAGTTTCTTGCTTTTTGTTTGCTTACAGGTCATTGAAGTACTGATGAAGATCAGTAGAAAAAATACTTGGGCAGAAATAGTCCATTCCAAGCTTATCTGCATGATGACAAACCTTTTCTATCAAATGCCTGAGGAACCTGATAAAAATGTTCCAGCCAGTCCTTTGTTTCTTGTTAACCAAGTTGATCTGATTGGTGGAATTGACTTTATTTTTGGGGAGGTATGATATTATTAGTTCCTATAAGCCAGATTTTATCCATAAGGATGATATATACCAAGATATTTAGGTACTATGAAGATCTTCATCTTTAACTATCTGCATATTATGTATGAGACTATTATCTATTTCTGTAATGCTATATGTTACATGTGTGACCATAGTCCCTCAATCCAAGCACCACTAAATCGCATCCATATTACCTACATCTGAGTTCTTATCAGTTGTTTCATATTAGAAAACAAAACAATTTTTTTGGATGAATTTACAAGTATGTATTGTTGAATTTGCATATTCATTTGGCCAATGCAGTTAGTGCTGTCAACCTCAAGAGAAGAGAGGAGAAATCTATATCTTGTGATTTTTGACTATGTTCTGCATAAAATAAATGAGAGTTGTATGGCTGTTGGTGTTTCTGAGTATAGTGATGATGAAGTTCGACCTATTGCTACCTTGCTAGTGCTTGCTGATGCACCTGAAGCACTGCATAGTTCTGTCAAGTTGGGAGTTGAAGGCATTGTAGAACTGTTGAGGAGATCGATCTCTGCTTCATTGTCCACATATCCTAATAATGAACGGCTTTTGATGGTATATTTCACTTTGACTTTTACATTGTCGTACAGTGTATTGTTATAATTTTATATTGATCTAATATCATACTTGTATACAACTCTATACGTTAAATAGTATCTGAATAATGTAGGTATGAGTTTCTCATTCTCTATATTTCTAGTTGAGCTTTTGATAAGTTTGGTAAATTCTTTCTAGAGGATCTATATATATGCATCTCCCAATTTTGAGGTGGAGCTACATGGGATAACCAAATGTAATGGATTTTGTTATGGTTTGGAAGCAACATTTTGATTGTTACATGGAAAGGATAGTATAAGCTCCCCAGTGGATTTATTGCTTTCAAGGTTTATCCAAATGAGTGGCTCAGTTATCCATGTCCTTTGCTATGTCGAATTCACCTTTTTGGCACTTATGCCTCTTATATTTTTGGCATTCAAAGCTAAATTGTACTCATTTCCTTTCTGCTTTCCATTGTTTGAGATAACTTTACAATGTGGTGACATGTGTAGAGGATGCCTAGAGGAGTAGAGGTAGAATTTATTGATAAACTTAATTAATTGTGCATTAAATTTCTTTCCTATTGCAGTTATTGGAGAAGATTGTTGAGAAATTTGATGCCCTCATAGGATCATTTACTCGTGTAGACAAAGAGTTCATCCAAATGATTACTATCACAAAATCGTTAAAATCTATTGGAAGCATTGATGGAGTTCCTGCGAATACTGCTATGAGTGCAAAGCTTTGCTGGACCACTTTACATTCTCTTCTTCACTCTGAACGAGAATGTTATCGTCAGAATGGGTATCTGTGGTTGGGGGACTTGCTGATTGCAGAAGTTAACAGGGAAGGAGATCTGAGTCTCTCAAGTGTTAAAAACTTGGAGCAGAAAATTTTGCTTGCTGGTGCTAATGATTATTCAGCATCATTAGATATTCCATTACCTATTTGGCTTATGTGTGGACTTCTCAAGTCAAAAAATAACCATATCAGATGGGGCTTTCTGTTTGTTTTGGAGAGGCTGCTGATCCAGTGTAAATTTTTACTGGATGAAAAGGAAGTCCAGCAGGCAATGCGTAGTCAAACTCTGGACCGTAGACATGACAAGAGTCGTCTCCAAAAAGCAAATGCGGTGATAGATATCATGAGCTGTGGCTTATCGCTGATGGCTCAGGAAAATGAAACTGATCGAATGAATATTTTAAAGGTGCTCACTACTACTCTGCTTTGTTTTAACATCTATCTGTATGTAGGGCACAGAATCTCCATATTTGTTGAATTTAAGGAGATGCTGGTGGGATTTCTTACATGTTGCTTGTGGATGACCATTGCCCAAAGAAATTCTCTTTCTTCATTTTGAATTAGTGGTTTTTGGCATTGCTGTATGTATGATTGTGCCCTTTACTCATGTTACAGCACAACTGTCGCTGCATTCACTGCCTGCCTGCCTGTCCATTCTTACGTTTGAATAGTTAGCTATACAATTGTTTGTGCTATTTATTTTGTAATGCTATTGCTCATATTTTTCTTGGACAGATGTGTGATATTCTGTTGTCTCAACTATGCTTGAAAGTCGCACATACTACTGCAACAAAGTTTGGAGATACAATGCACCGGCAAGATTCCATGAATTTAGAAAGAATGAAAAAGTCAGATGGGGCAGAACGACCCTCCATAGCAGAGAACATTGATCACAATGATTTTACTGGAAGTCCTAGCACTAAAGTTGGAAAAAATATGCAGATTCCAATTCGCGATACTGCATCCATGGCAGCCCTGCTTCTTCGTGGACAAGCCATTGTACCCATGCAGTTGATTGCTCGTGTTCCTGCTGCATTATTTTACTGGCCTTTGATCCAACTTGCTGGTGCTGCGACAGATAATATTGCATTAGGTGTCTCTGTAGGTAGCAAAGGGAGAGGAAATCTCCCTGGTGGCACATCAGACATAAGGGCTACACTTCTGCTGCTTTTGATTGGTAAATGCACAGCAGATCCTGCTGCTTTCAAAGATGTTGGTGGAGAAGAATTCTTCTGGTAAACCATCAGCTTCTACTCACTGTTTATTGAGTTTATTTTGAATTAATTTTTCATATTTGTATGTATTTTTGCCAGGGAATTGTTGGATGATACAGATGCAAGAGTGGCATACTACTCTTCTACTTTTCTTCTGAAGGCAAGTACAGGGTGTCTTTCACTGATTTTGAACAATGAAATTCGAAGATATTAAACTAATTTAATTTAAACTTGTATATATCACAGAGAATGATGACCGAGGAACCAGAGAGTTACCAGCGGAAACTTCAGAGTCTTGTTTCAAAGGCTCAACAGGTGCGTTCTTGTATAAAGTTTTATATCTGTAGAAAGTTCTGGATTATTTTGGAAGTTTTATGTTTGTTTATGCAGTAAAAAAATCTTGTGTGATAATTATTCACTGTGACCAGCCAATAAAGTTTGGTCACTGTCATAGAATGTCTGGTGCCAGTAAGTCGCAACAAAGCACACTGTCAAAGTTAGACTGTAGTGCTTCCTTTATGAGAATGCATCTTAGTTACCCTTTGTGATTACCCAAATTAGGTCCAGAGTAGAATACATTATCACACCACAGAGGTAAGAGGTTGGACGCTTTTGTTCCAGTGTTTTCATTCGGGTTGTTTTATATGCTTTTGTAACTCTTTTATGTAAATGTTCCTTTTATCATCCTGATTTGGTGTTTGAGATACTTTACACTTGTATTTACAGAGCAACAATGAAAAGCTATTGGAAAATCCGTACCTCCAGATGCGTGGCTTGCTTCAGCTGTCAAATGAGTAGCCATATATTTCACTTTCAGCTACTGAATGAAAACCTACATTCCGTTTTACTGGCCTGATAAGAAATTCACTTCAATTCTCCCAATTCTCATTTTCTAGCTGCGGGGCGAATTCATGGTTAAGCTGTGAAATAGCTAATGCCTATTTTATATCGGTTCAAACAAATTGGACGTTGCGCTCTAGTTCTATTATATTGGTTCAGAGGCAATGCTTTCTGAAATCACCCTTCGGAAGAATACTTTCACCGTGTGTAAGCTTGAGGAGCTCTTTTAAATACTGGTTGAGACTGCATCTAGGCCCTTACTCAGAGCTGCTGGTAAAGCCCACAGACGAAGTAAAGCCTTTTTTTATGGCTGATAATTCTGAAATGGCTGCATATTTATTTAGCCAGCTAAAGCTTCCTTCTGTATGCTGAAATTTTGCAAAGTTCTGGTGCTTCCGCCATCTTCAGGTACTTACTCCAATCTCCCGTTTTCAACATACTTCAATCATCTATAGCACTGCTTATGAACGAATGCTCCTCTACTTTCTAAAGCACATTCTTTGTAGTTTCCTAACAGCCAGTACATAAATGTCATATTCGGATTGCAGATTGGACATTATGTTGAATTTGTGACAGTCTTAGGGGTTTATTTTTCATCAACACCAATGTCTCTAAACTGGAGAACTTGTTTATTGCCAAGTACTTGTCCGGATGTCTCAGTTTCCGAAGGATCGATGTCTTGATATGGACAAGTAGATTGTATACTGCGTCATCACACGGGTTGGAGCACCATTTTGTACAATGTACATACATGTATGTAGCTAGGTTGATGTTTGGGTGTGCTTTGTTATGGTGCTCAAGTTTTGGTGAGAAATTGTAGTTTCCAATTTTTGTTCCTACATTTATTGATTAGGTTCAGGCAGAGAGTTCAAGAGTGCTACACGAATTTTGTCTACTTTACATTCTTTAACATGTAACTAGCTTCAGTTTCTAACATGTAATTATTTTTATTTGTTTCTGTTAATTGTTCGTGTAAGTTGCAATTCTGTGTTTGCTTGATTGATTATTACCTCTCCATAGTACTTTTTTCGTCCGAAATAAAGTTTTGTTTTGTCATTTTAATATATCCAGCTAATAGAAGTCTCGTTTATTTTTTATATAAACAAAATAGGGTTCACATTTGATTAATTCACCCTATTCACATTTCTTAAAATTCACGTCTATTAAAAAATAGGAATCACATTTGATTAATTCATTCTATTCCATTTCTTAAAATTCATTTCAGAAAAAAGTAAGATTTCTATCCATTGATGGTGAGATTATTGAATAGCTCAAATTTGGTTAACGATGACATAAATTGTAGTAGTATGATAGAAAACCTTCAACTTAGACTATCCTGATTAAATTTTTTAATTAGTTAATTAATTTCTCTATAAAAAACTTTCAACTTAATATAATTTATATTTCCATTAGTGACTCTCAACTTAATCATGTAATACACTACTACTATAAGATTCACACAAAGTTAATATGCCAAAATATATACTAGTAACAAAAAAGCTAAATTATACTTTTGTTTTATTTTTGAAAGAATCATCTATAGTATTATTTAAATATCCAGAATAGAAAAGACAGAATTACTATTGACTCAAAATAAAGTACTACTCCCTTTGTCAGCGAATAGAAGTCCCGTTTCTCCATTTTAGTCTATCCGCGAATAGGAGTTTCGGTTCACTTTTACCATAAATAGTAATAAGGTCACACCTTCCACTAACTCATTCCTCTCATATTTCATTTAAAACTAATATATACAAGTGACAAATATTTCACTAATTTTTTTCCACCCACTTTTCTTAACATTTCTTTAAACTCATGACGCCCATAAATGGGACTCCTAATTACGGACGGAGGGAATACGTGTACTTACAACTTTGGAGGATTCTAGAAGTTAGTAATAGTTTCATGCCTCCAATTTAGGCCCTACGTACATTAATGCAAATAGGAATAATTTTTTTAAGATAAAATTCGTTCTAATTAGACATCTATATTTCATTACAAATGGATATGAATCACAAAAAATTGAAAAAGTAAAAAAGATAAATTAGCATATTTCCGGTGCCAACAATCCAAAAATAGTACTACTAGTAGTAAAAAAAAACCTTAATTACTGTTTAATTTTAACTGCATCTTTGTGTTAAATCGTCATTCCATGCGTCAAAGTGCAAAAAAAGTCCAAATCAGAATTTAAAATAATTTAATGTTACAATTCAACGTTCTTACAATTTTTACTTAAATAAGATTACAGCAAAAATAGTTTAATGAAAATTACGTAAAATAATGTTTTTTCTATAAATAGGTTTTTTTATCTTCCATCTCTCACGCTTCACTCTCACATTCGCTTCTCGATTCTTCTTCTCTCTGCTAAGATTTCACCAACAACTTCCACCCATGGCTGTTGAGATCTGCGTCAAGGCCGCTACTGGCGCTCCAGACATTCTGGGAGACTGTAATTTCTCCAATTTCCTCTACAATCTTCACTTCATTCACGCAACAAACACAAACACACACACTCACACAATCAGTATTCGTGAGTTATTTCAAAAAATTCTGATGAACTGCTTTGCCATTTTAGGCCCATTTTGCCAGAGGGTTACGCTGACTTTGGAGGAGAAGCGAGTCGAGTACAAGCAGCAGTTGATCAACTTGGCCGCCAAGCCCCAGTGGTAATTAGCTCAAAACGCAGCTGAATTTAGGGTTTTTGGTAAAGGCTTAACTAGTTTTCTCGATGGTTTGTTGTTAGGTTTCTGGAAGTGAACCCGGAAGGGAAGGTGCCGCTCATAAAGTTCGATGATGGCAAGTGGATCCCTGATTCGGATGTAATCGTTGGTATTTTGGAGGAGAAGTACCCAAATCCCTCCCTCGCTGCTCCTCCTGAAGTCTCCTCGGTGTATAATTTCCCCTCTTTTTCCATTTCATATTCATGTTCGTATGTGTATGAGTTATCATCGAGCTGATTTGATGGATTTAAATGAAAAATTGGCTGCTGATGGAATGGAAATGTGATGTTTGGATCTAATTATGTGGTTGGATCTTGTTTTTGAGTTGTGCTTCTAGGCTTTGATGTAACTCAACTTTTCTTCCCTTGAGAATATGCTTTGTGAATCACTTTAAAACAGTGCGTGTGTGTGTGTGTAAAATAGATTTATGGTTCTGCAAATGACCTTTTCTGAAGCTTCAAAACAGTGTGTATGTGTGTGTGTGTGTTTTTGCATGTGCGAATGTTCACTTTGAAGCTTCTAGGTCAAAAACATTTCCCATTTCCATTTCATTCTCATGTTTATATGCATATGAGTTATCATTGAGCAGATTTCATGGATATAAATATACAATTGGCTGCTGATGGAATGGAAAAATATGATGTTTGGATCTAATTTTGTAGTGAAATCTTGTTTTTTTTAGTTGTTCTTGTATGCAATGTCTAGGCTTTGAATCATTGATGTGACTCTTAACTTTTTTTCTTTTGAGAATAGGCTTTGTGAATCAATTCAAATCAGTGCATGTTTGCGTATGCCATTTTGAAGCTTCTATGTTGATATGAGAAATAGAATTATGCTTCTGCAAATCGATCTTTTTCCATTTATATTTTTGCAGGGGCTCCAAGATATTTCCTACCTTTTTCAAATTCCTAATGAGCAAGGATGCCAGTGATGGAACAGATCATGCTCTGCTCGATGAATTAAAGGCGCTGGATGAGCACCTGAAAACTAAGGTTGTGAATTATTTATGTGTTACTTTAGGATAATATTATAAATCGGAAAGGGTGAATATAACTGGAATTGTTCATCTTTGCTACACAGGGACCGTATGTCAATGGAGCAGACATTTGTGCTGTTGATATGAGTTTGGCACCTAAGCTTTACCATCTTGATGTAGCACTTGGCCATTTCAAGGGCTGGACTATTCCCCAAAGCTTGACTCATGTGCATAAGTACAAGGAGGTATTTTCGTTGTTATTACTAAATCTGTTTTTTTTCGTCTTCTTTTGACTCATTTGCAATGTGAATTGATTTGTCTATCAACTTGTGTCTTCTTTGGTTCCAAGTTCCACCCACAATTATATAATTCTTTTACTTCGGATATAATTTCAAAATATTAATAGAATATTATCGCTTAGTCTCATATGAGACATGCATCTGTATTAAAAGTACACCAACATAGACTGCTATCTGCATACTCCAAGTATGATTGCTTGCATCTTTAGATCCTTATAAATCAAATTGTTTTTCAAAGTAGTTTCTATCTTGAAAATGATTCGGCCTCAGATGGGCACTATCTAGTTAAATTTAGACGCTAACTCGGCTTGCTACTTTACTCCTTTTTACGCTGAAACTCCCATGTATAAGGTAAACGTGTCTTGTTTCAAGATTGTTTTTATACTTTCCCTAAAACATTTTGTTTCACTTCAAATATGTGCTGACATCTAATTATTACACGAGCCTTGGTATATTGCACGTACCAAGTATTGCTGGTGTATAAAAACCATAATCTGCTAATGGTGTCTCTCCCTCTCTCTCCACGATAGCTGCTCTATTCTCGGGAGTCCTTCAAGAAAACACAGGCTGCAAAAGAACACGTCATTGCAGGCTGGGCGACAAAAGTTAACGCATGAGCATGTCTCTGAATCTACCCTACATCATAAAATCTGTTGCTATTGCTCCCTTGACCACTTTGTTGTAGAAATTATGCAGGTATCTTATATTATTTATTCCGAATAATAATGCTAGATTATGTTGTTAGAGACGATGACGTTTATGGATCTGTTGAGGGCTTTGCTTATCATGTATATGCAATATGATGTTTGTGGTTGAAATAAGACTCTGTTTATCATTCATTTTTTCCAGTTTAAGTTTTGCTGCTAAGAGCTATCTTTTGTTAGGATGAGTTAAAAGAGCTATCTGTTGTTATGATGTCTATTCAAAATTCAAATCATAGCTATTGATAATTATTCCCATCTTTTGCAGCTTGCATATTCTTATGCATAATATTATACTCCCTCTCGCCTAAACTATAGTCTATTTTTTACATTTAGTTACGTTCTAGAGGGAGGAGATGCTCACAACGCGTCTCCCCCTTATCTCGTCTCACCGAGATGAGTCCCCCCTTTTTTTCTCACCCTTTGTGGATGGCCTAAGTTACAATTATGCCTTGAATAGTGCAAATTTTGTTTATGAACACATAAAGTGAGCATACAAATTATGACTACTAAGTACTTATGTATGAATAGAAAACCCTCAACTTAGACTATCATAATTCATTTTTTTATAAAATAATTTAAATTCTCGTCTGTGTACAATAAAAAAGTGCATGAGCTTAAGCATTTTTAATAATTTTATTTAAAAAAAATATCTTATATCTAGAAAAACAAAGTCAGAACTATATTAACCAAAAATATACTCCCTCCGTCCTGTGCTACACGCACGTTTGCTTTTCGGCACGGAGATTAAGGAATGAGTGTATAGCAAAGTCAACAATTGCGGCTGTAGGTGATAATTTTTACTAAAAATGGAAAGAGTGCAAATAACTTGGGATGCCCATAAAGGAAATAAGTGCAAGTAACACGGGACGGAGAGAGTAGTAGATTCAGTGTTTTGAAGAATTCTAGAAGTTTAGTATTGGTCACCCTTAATTAACTAATTTGGACACTGCATACTTTATATAATTCACGAATAACCTTTTTAAGATAAAATTCGTTCTAATTAAACATTGAAATATGCATTAAATAGATTTGCTTGCATCATTAAAATTTTGAAAAATTCAACATAGATTAGTAAATTTCCGATCCAAGAATCCAATAAGAGTCTGACAACTCGACATCAACTTCCCGGCAAGACGAATCAATTTTTCTTGAACAAATTTTGTACTATCATGAAATAAAAAAATTGAAGCTGGACGATAATAAAAGAACATAATTAAATTTCTTTATTCTCTCTTTATTTTATTCTCACTTTAATTAATTTACTAAATAAGTATTTATTTTATAGTTTTTTATGTCTACAAGAAATTAAATGGAACAGATAAGAATATTTTTTTTGATTGTCCCATTTAAATTGAGTCATCAAGATACTTAATATTTTTTACTCTATTATATTTGTCACTTACTTTTTTTCAACACACTTAATATCTTTTTTACTTTAAAGATAATTCATAAAATTATGAACTTGGACCCAATTTTAGTATTTTCTACGAATTTTAAAAATGATACTATAAAATATCATAACCTTTACATTTCGTTTGTTATTTCTCACGACGGATCAATCACCATACCCGACTAACTTACATGCCTTTTTATCCTATTTGGCCTAGTTAAATCAAAGTGGACCTTTTATCCTATATGCAACAAACTTAGAAATAAAACACGAAATATAAATTTTATTATATTTTAAATCATTTTTAAAATTCGTGAAAAATACAAGAATTTGGTTGATATTCGTAATATTTGGGATAATTATTCTTTTACACTTTATTATATTTTCTCAACAAACTTTTCTTACTCCTTTATTTAATTGTATCAGTAGAAATGCATGAGCATTAATAAGATGCGTAGTCATTATATTATTTCAACATTATTTAGGCAGAGGACTCTTCATCAATCTCTCCCACTCTGCAACTCACTCTATTCTCGATTCTTCTGTCTCTCTGCTACCAATTTCCACAAACATCTGCCACCAATGGCTGTTGAGATCTGCGTCAAGGCCGCCGCTGCCGCCCCCGGCATTCTCGGAGACTGTAATTTCACCAATTTTTCTCTGCATTCTCCATTTCCCGGAGCAAACACACACACACATGTGTTCTTGTAAAGTGAGATTTTTTCGTGATGAACTGCTTTGCCATTTTAGGCCCCTTTTGCCAGAGGGTTTTGCTGACTTTGAAAGAGAAGGGAATTGAGTACAAGCAGCACTTGATCAGCTTTGACGCCAAGCCCCAGTGGTAATTTGCTCAAAACTCATCTTAATTTAGGGTTTTTGTCTAGGCTTAACTAGTTTTTTCTCGATGGTGTGTTGTTAGGTTTCTGGAAGTGAATCCAGAAGGGAAGGTGCCGGTTATCAAGTTTGGTGATGGAGAGTGGATTTCTGATTCTGATGTAATCATTGGTAAATTGGAGGAGAAATACCCAAAGCCCTCTCTCTCTCTGCTCCTCCTGAAGTCTCCTCAGTGTATACATTTCCCCCCTTTTTCAATTTCATTCTCATGTTCGTATGTTTATGAGTCATCATCTACCATTTTTCATGGAATATAATGTAAAGTTGGCTATTGATGGAATGGAAATATGGTGCATGGATCTAATTTTGTAGCTGGATTGTGTTCTTGAGTTGTTCTTCTAGGCTTTGATGTAATGTAACTCAACTTTTCTTCCCTTGAGATTTGAGAATAGGATTTTTGAATCAGTTCAAAACAGTGTGTGTGTGCATCCAAGCGCAAATGTTCATTTTGAAGCTTCTCCGTCAATATGAGAAAGATTTATGCTACTAAAAAATCGGCCTTTTTTGAAGCTTCAAAACAGTGTGTGCACTTTTGTGTGTGAATGTACATTTTGAAGCTTCTAGGTCCAAAAATTTCCCCTTTCCATTTCATTCTCATGTTCATATGCATGTGAGTTATCATTGATCAAATTTTGTGTATGTAAATTTACAATTGGCTGCTCATGGAATATAAATATGATGTTTGGATATAATTTTGTGGTTGAATCTTGTTTTTTTTAGTCGTGCTTGGATGCAATGTCTAGGCTTTGAATTTTTTATATGACTCAACTTCTCTTCCCTTGAGAATAGTCTTTGTGAGTTAATCAGTTCAAAACAGTGTGTGTTTGTGTGTGTGTGTGTGAATGTTCATTTTGAAGCTTCTATCTACATGAGAAATAGATTTAGGCTTCTGCAAATTGACCTTTTTCCCTTTATATTTTGTCGGGGCTCCAAGATATTTCCTACCTTTGTCAAATTCCTGTTGAGCAAGGATGCCAGTGATGGAACAGAACAAGCTCTGCTTGATGAACTGAAGGCGTTGGATGAGCACCTGAAGACTAAGGTGGTAAATTAGTTAATGTGTTAAGGATTCAATAGTTTAGGATGGAATTATAATTTATAAGTGTGAGATAGTAGATATAACTGGAATTGTTCGTCTTTGCTACTCAGGGACCGTATGTCAATGGAGGAGACATTTGTGCTGTTGATTTGAGTTTGACACCGAAGCTTTACCATCTTGATGTGACACTAGGCCATTTCAAGGGTTGGACTATTCCCCAAAGCTTGACTCATGTGCATAAATACAAGGAGGTATTTTTCTTATGTTATTATTAAATCTGTTATTTTTTGGTATTGTCTTCTTTTGTGCAATCTGGATTGATGTTCAAAACATGTACTTATCTGACAACTTATATTGGTCTCAAGATATTGCTTTAAGTTATATAAAATGTGCTTCAAATACGGTGCAAAATCATGAATTTGTGGAGCTTATGTGTTCTGTGAAACTGGTATGAATCGTATTATACACCAACTGACACTCGTCTTTCTATTTCACTTATACTCCTTTGGTAAGGTAAATGTGTCTCATTTTAAGATTGAACTTATACTTCACCTCAGCATTGCCGTTCAAATTGTCAATAATTGTTATTCTGTGGAAGTTCTCTGAAACATTTTGCGTCACTTCAAACTTGTGCTGACGCCTAATTGCTACACGAGCCTTGATATATTGCATACACCAAGTATTGCTGGGTACTCATCAAATCCAGGTTGAAATGTGAATGATCAAGAATTCTTAGTGAATGCACATAAAGCCATATCTAATGTGTCCCTCTCCCTCCCCACGACAGCTGCTGTATTCTCGGGAGTCTTTCCAGAACACACAGGCTGCGAAGGAACATGTCATTGCAGGCTGGGCGCCAAAAGTTAACGCATGAGCATGTCTCTGATCCACCTACATCATCGAATCTGCTGGTATTGCTCCACTGACTACTTTGTTGTAGGAATTATGCAGGTATCTTAGAATGCTCCTTTCAAATAATAATGTCTATGTTGTTAGAAACGACGACGAACTTGTATGGATGTTGTGGATCTGCTCATCATGATGTGTGGTTGAAATAAGACTCTGTTTTATCATTCATCTTTTCCAGTTTCATTTTCTGCTAGAAAGAGCTATCTATTGTTTTTTTCTTCTTTTTTGATGAGTTAAAGAGCTAATTTGTTTTGATATCTATTCAAATTTAAATCATAGCAATGGATTAGTCCCCCTAATCTATAGTCTATTTTTGACATTTTGTAATTTATTTTGATATTTCTATACGTCTTAAGTTGACTTCATTTCATTTATAGACATTACAATATAGTATTATTTTGAATATATTAATTTATTTATTCTTTCTACCATATAAATTACTCCTTTTTTCACTCACAATAATTTTACTATTAATTATTATTATTACTACTTTTATGATCATTACAAACACTATTTGTATAATATAACCTTTTTTCACACTATATTCAACCATTGTTACTAAAATTTGTACCATACCATATCCTTTCGTGGACTATTTTTTTAGACGAAAGGATATTTAAAGTTCAATTATTGACTGATTTTTCATGAGAAAATTTGTCTACAGTCATATGTATAGAGACAATTATAGAAAGGAATTTGATCAAATATTTCTTTTTCCTAATGAAAATAAACATAATTATAATACAGAAATATTACAGGACGATTGCATCGTCGCAGTTCGAATTCCATTTTTCTCAAAATAAAATTAATTCATTTTTTTTTCTTTTTTTCTTTTTTTTTTCTTTTTTTTTTTCCTGCAAATAAAATTAATTCATTGAATGCAGTGTTTTTAACTTTCACGATTGAAAGTAGATGGAACATTAACTTCTTTACATCTCAAACTTTACTAATTAAATATTTGAAGTATAGGTTTCCACTTCAATGAAGGTACACTTAATTTTTATATTAACTTATAGAATTAATTACTCAAAAATAGAAATACTTAATTGTGGATTTGCGTGTGTGATGTCTGTTTTTAATTTTGGTGTTAGTTGTCACCTACCTCTTCAATTGCGACCCATTTAAATAAATAAATTATTAATGCGTACGTGGTGGTCATGTTTGAATTTTCCTTCAACAAAATCAACCTCAAATAAACAAATTAGATTTTATTTAATGTTGACAGATCTGAAAATTAATAGTATAATTATATTAATACTTGTTTAAGGTAGGATTTATGAGCTAATATTTTAGTGATTTAATTATTTATAATGTACGGCGTGATTTTTAAAAGGATGTATTCTGAGCTATTTTGACTTTATGATAATGATATCATTGAATTTATGATAGATTATTAAAAGTAATAGTTTCATACAAATTTATAAAAACTAAAAAATCGTGATATTATTAATAAGTTTGTGACAATAATAATACTTATATTTTTCAAATCCAAATATTCCCTTCTTTTCTGGCCTCTGTTCACAATTTACCAAACTTCTATTATACCACTATTATTGTCACGCCCGCATTTCCTAAGGATAGGAAGTACGGTGGACCGCGACTAGGGGAGGAATAAAGAAGCGGGGAAGAAAGGGGAAAAACAGGAATATTTGACCCAAAGACATTTGATAAAAGGAAATTCATTTTAAAACCAGATACTGTAGCGACATTTCTAGAGTTAATGTAAACAGAGTTAAATAAAACATTGTATCGGATTACAAAGCAGCGGAAAAGACCCAAAGACAGATGATGTCGGGTATGACGACACGACACCATCCAAAAGACCAAGTAAAACACTCATTTGGCTTTCACTGCTCAACATCCGTCATCCCCATCGCCGCTCAACCTGCACATTAAGAAAACAACATGCAGGGCTGAGTACTTATTGCACTCAGTGGACACACGCCAAAATCATAGTTTGTCATGCCATAACAGTGTAACCTTGGGGTTTTAAGTGTAAGAAAATAACCCAAGTACACAAAAATATATTTCATAAATTCGACTGCGCAGTCATTTTCCGATATTGCCACCCTTATTCCCTCAATCATACACTATCTGATCCCAACGGTGACAAGGGGCGTGGCCACACCCCAGGTCACTAGACCGGCCAACTTGCTCTCAGATGGCACCCAGTCTCGTGTACACTAGCCTGAGGGTTCGCAGCCCAACAGACCCGAATTCGATTAAACATATGTGGTAAACCACTTCAGATAGGTTTCAAATCAAAACATTTGGCAAGACAAACAGTTCACCTCCATAAACAATTCCGGAACAGAGTCCGTATTAAAAACAACCCACGTAAAAGTAGGGTAGAAAAGCCCACCTCGATTGCTTAGCTTTTAAAACAGTTCCCTTCAACCACACTTTCCTCGAAAAAGATCACCCTTTTGAAAGATAAATAAATCATGATTAGAGTCAGGGTAGACGATGTTTAAACGACAATGCATGATTCCTACGTGGACGACTTCAACATCTAGCACGTTACACGAACACACACTTAACAACATCTCATAAGCCAAACACACAAAGACACGCCCGAAAACACACCCCGCACGCACCCGACACGCATACGACGTACTCAAAACGCGCACACGACACACACACAACACTCAAACTCCTGGCATACCCTTACTGTGCAAACGGCTCACTTGGCTCGGAAAAGGTTCGGAAAAACTCGGAAAAAGGATCGGCGTCTCGACATGGCTCGGTGTCTCGGCCGGTGGCTCGGCACCTCGGCCACCTGTTCGGCACCTCGGCCGCTGGCTCGGCACCTCGGCCGCCTGCTCGGCACCTCGGCCGCTGGCTCGGCATCTCGGCCGCCTGCTCGGCCGCTGGCTCGGCACCTCAGCCGCCTGCTCGGCACCTCGGCCGCTGGCTCGGCATCTCGGCCGCTGGCTCGGCATCTCGGCCGCCTGCTCGGCACCTCGGCCGCTGGCTCGGCACCTCGGCCGCTGGCTCGGCATCTCGGCCGCCTGCTCGGCACCTCGGCCGCCTGCTCGGCACCTCGGCCGCCTGCTCGGCACCTCGGCCGCTTCCTCGGCACCTCGGCCGCCTGGCTCGTTCCGTGCACACTCACTTTCCTCCAACTTCCGATTCTCAAACCCTATACAACATTCACACCACACATTCTCGGTCCCAAAACACACCCAGACACCTGGGATCATCCCTTCCAGACTCTCCACAAATCTGCCCTAGGCTGAACCCAACAACTCTCGGCCAACACACACGAAAACTCTCGAACCAAACACTGATTCCTCCGAGCCATCTCTTGGCCAAACACACCCACATACATCACAAAAGCACAACACTCAGAAACCCAACCATTGCACATGAAAACATCTCCCAAAAACACACAACACGCAGAACTGCGCAGTTTACTTGCAGAAATCATAATAAAATCATACGACCTCCAAAGAAGCTGAAATTTACACACCACACAGAAGACACACCAAAGTTTATACGGTTAAAAATTCGTACCAAAAGGAGATCGTTTGCTCAGTCAAAAAGGGGTCGGAACCCACTGTCAGTTATCACCGAAAACATGTTCAACACAAGCACATAGCCACAAATCCTATTCAACATCTAACCCATCCAAAAACGTCCTACATGCATGTTTTTCGAATTAAACGAGAGTTGAGGCCTTGTGTTACCTTTCCCGGATAGTTCAACGTAGTGAAAAAGCTTTACTTCCTCTTACGACTCCGATTCACAACGAAGGGGGTATCACCTTGAGGAATCCAAGACGATGATGAGAGGGAGTGAATGAAAAAGATGAGAACCGAGAGGGAGAAGGAGAGAGGGAGCTTACCGGTGTTGAGAGCAATTGCAAGAGAGAAAAGAGAAAAACCGATGTGGGGAGAGATTGGAAAGGGGATGATGTATCGGTTAAGAGGGAGTGGGGAGGTTGAGAAAGTAGTGGGGAGGGGGAGAGAAACCGAGAGAGAGAGAGAGAGAGATCTTAATTTTAATTAGGATTTTTAAAAACATGGCTTAATTAATTATTTAATTACATTTTAATTTGCCTAGGTAGAAAATACCACATCCACAACAATCAAATAAACACAAAGTATTTTCCACACCATATTTTAAACACAAAAACATAAAGAAAATTTCATCCTTAATTAAAAGAATAAAATTCCACAAATTTTCGGGTATTACATTCCTCCCACCTTAACAAAAATTTCGTCCCGAAATTTCGTCCAAGATCATTCAAACAGCTCCGGAAACTTCTCTCTCATCTTATCTTCTAATTCCCATGTTGCTTCTTCGACTCCATGATTCCTCCACCGTACTTTCACCGAAGCAATTGACTTATTCCTCAATTCTTGCACTCTTCGGTCCAAAATGGCCTCGGGCTTCTCCTCATAGCTTAGATCGGGATTTAGGACCATCATCTCTTCTTGGTGAACGATGTGTGTGGGGTCAAACACGTACTTCCTCAATTGTGACACATGGAAGACGTTGTGCACATTTCCAAAGCTTGGTGGTAGGGCCAATCTGTATGCCACCATGCCGACTCTATCCAAAATCTCGTATGGACCGATGAATCGGGGTCTAAGCTTTCCTTTCACTCCAAAACGAGTTATTCCCTTAGAAGGGGAAACTTTCAGAAAGACCTTTTCTCCGACCTCGAATTGTAAATCGGTCCTTCGAACATCCGCATAAGATTTCTGTCGATCCTGTGCCTCCTTGATCCTCCCACGGATTTGTCGGACAATCTCTATCATCTCTTCTACAGAGTCTGGTCCGAGAATTCTTCTCTCACCCACTTCATCCCAATAAAGTGGCGACCTACACTTCTTTCCATACAAGGCCTCATATGGGGCCATCTTGATAGTCGCCTGGTAACTATTGTTGTACGCGAACTCTACCAAGGGCAACACTTCTTCCCAACCTACGCCTCGATCTAGCACCACGGCTCGTAGCATGTCCTCCAATGCTTGTATCGTTCTCTCCGACTGCCCGTCGGTTTGCGGGTGGAAAGCTGTACTGAAATTCAACTTAGTCCCCAACTCGCGTTGCAGGCTTGTCCAAAATCTAGAAGTGAATTTAGCATCACGATCAGATGTGATTGTCGCTGGAACTCCATGCAAGCGTATAATTTCCCGTACATATACCTTAGCCAACTGATCGGATCCATAAGTGGCACGAACCGGCACAAAATGGGCAGATTTGGTGAGACGATCTATAATCACCCAAATCACCGTGTTCCCTCGCTGGGATTTTGGCAGTCCTATCACAAAGTCCATTGCAATATGTTCCCACTTCCATTCCGGAATCTCGAGGGGTTGCAATTTCCCATAGGGCCGTTGGTGTAGCGCCTTTACTTGTTGACATGCCAGGCATCTCTCCACAAATGCCGCAACATGTTTTTTCATACCGTTCCACCAAAACTGTCTTTTCAAGTCTTGATACATTTTGGTGCTCCCTGGATGGGCAGCGTATGGGGTTTCATGTGCTTCTCTCATGATTTCCATCCTCAGGCCTTCATCCTTAGGCACACACAACCTTCCCTTGTATGTGAGACCATTATCCGCTGCCTCACGAAAACTTCCGGGTTCACCCGTCCTCACTTCTGAGCGAATCCTTTCTAGTAGCGTATCTCGCCGTTGAGCTTCCACAATTCTGGCTCTTAAGTCGGGTTCCATCACCAACGTGGCTACTATCCCTTCCACAGTCTCGGGCATTCTCACCACTTCCAAGCGCATCTTACTGAACTCTCGGATTATACTCTCCTCGATAGTAAGAAAGGTGGCCAGCTGAGATTGAGACTTCCTACTAAGAGCGTCGGCCACTACGTTTGTTTTTCCCGGATGGTAATTTATACCACAATCGTAGTCCTTCACCAACTCGAGCCACCTACGTTGGCGCATATTCAGCTCCTTTTGCTCAAAGAAGTACTTTAGACTCTTATGGTCCGTGTATATCTCACAACGGACTCCATAGAGATGGTGTCTCCAGATTTTCAAAGCATGCACCACAGCTGCCAGTTCCAAGTCATGCGTCGGATAATTCAGTTCATGGGGCTTCAATTGTCTCGATGCATATGCAATCACTTTCCCCTTCTGCATAAGCACACATCCTAGTCCCACCTTCGACGCATCCGTATATACCGCATAGTCAGTCTCTGGCTCCGGCACAACTAGGATTGGTGCGGTGGTCAATTTCTCCTTCAACAACTGAAAGCTCGCCTCACATTCTGGCGTCCAAATCATCTTGACTCCCTTTTTCAGTTGTTGCGTCATTGGCCTTGCTATCTTCGAGAATCCCTCGATGAATCTTCGATAATAGCCCGCCAGTCCTAAAAAGCTTCGGATTTCGTTTTGCGTAGAAGGTGACTTCCACTCCTGCACCGCTTCCACCTTGGCCGGGTCCACACGAATTCCATCTGAAGTTACTACATGTCCCAGAAAATTCACTTCCTTGAGCCAAAACTCGCATTTACTGAACTTGGCATATAGTTTCTCGTCCCTTAGAATTGCTAGGACGGTTCTCAAGTGCTCTTTGTGCTCCTCTTCGTTCTTCGAGTAAATGAGCACATCATCGATGAAAACCAGGACAAACCGATCCAGAAATGGATGGAACACGCGGTTCATAAGGTCCATGAACACTGCCGGGGCGTTCGTCAGTCCAAAAGGCATTACAACGAACTCATAATGACCATATCTTGTTCGGAACGCCGTCTTGGGTACATCTTCTCGCCGAACCCTCAACTGATGGTACCCAGACCTCAAATCCATCTTAGAGAAGACTCCTGCCCCTCGAAGTTGGTCAAACAAGTCGTCTATCCTTGGTAGTGGATACTTGTTCTTTAGCGTTAGTTTGTTTAGCTCCCGATAGTCGATGCACATCCTCATCGTTCCATCCTTCTTCTTTACAAACAACACTGGTGCTCCCCATGGTGACACGCTAGGTCTAATGAATCCCCATTCCAGTAGCTCTTGCAGTTGCACCTTAAGCTCCTCCAACTCTTTTGGCGCCATTCTATAAGGTGCTTTGGATATTGGTGCCGATCCGGGCTCCAGATCGATCGTGAATTCTACCTGCCTGTCGGGTGGGGGTCCCGGCAATGCATCGGGGAAGACATCGGGATATTCACTCACTATCGCCACATCTTCTATCTTCCTGTCTTTCTTCTCCTCCCCATTCAAATAAACAAGGTACGCTGGACATCCCTTCCTAATCATTGTAGTGGCTTGCAGCGCAGAGATAATGGACTTGCGTCGGCTCATTGGGATTCCGTGAAACTTCGTCGGCTCTTTTCCGGGGGTTTCAAACGAGATTTCCCTATCTCTACAATGAAGGGTAACGTGCTTCTCCGCTAACCAATCCATACCCAAGATTATGTCTACGCTACCCATCGTCATTACTTGCAAATTATAAGCCACTAAACTGAGTTCACCTATTCCAAAGTTCACACATGCACAAGATCGGGATATATCTATAGTCCCGCCTACCGGTGAGGTCACACTCATAGTGGGTTCGGTCTTAACAGTATGTAATCCCAAAGTATCCACACAAGACGTTGATATAAAGGAATGCGACGCACCCGTATCAAACAAGACAACTATAGGCATATTGAGAAGTGTGCCCATACCTGCCAAGTTTCCTTGCTCAAAGGTTTCTTTCCCGTTTGCCGGCTGTTTCCCCTTCAAGGCGTAGGCCCTTGCTTGCGATGGTAATCCTTGGCGGCGTTGTTGCGGTGGAGGTGCAGGTAGTGCCTGGGATTGTGGACGGAAACCTAGCTGGTTCTGTCTCGTTCCCGTTCCCATGTGCTTGTTTGGGCAATTTCGGATGTAGTGGCCACTCCCACCACAGTTGAAGCACCTAGGGTCTCGACACTCCCCGGTGTGATACTTGAAGCATCTCCCACATTGAGGGTTCCTCGGCGGGAAATTTGCCCTCGGTTGAAAGGTATTCTGTCTTCCGCCATTGTAGGGTGCGTTCCTCATGTGTTGTGGCCTCTTGCCACCATACTGAGTTTGATCACCATCCCACCTCCTCTTCTCTTGATGACCTGGCTGAGCTTGTAGAGGTGTCGCGTTTGTTGTCGCCACAACTCTTGGTTTAGGGAGTGCATCTTCCACGTCCAGTGCACAAGTCAAGATCTCCGAGTAGGAGAGTTCTCCTCGACAGGCCAACGCGGCCTTTATCTCATCTCTGAGCCCGGCCCGGAACTTCACCGCCCATTTCTCATCGGTGTCCATCAACTCGGGCGCATATCGTGCCATCTGCGCGAGGGCTCGGTCATACTCGGTCACAGTCATTCGGCCTTGGCTTAGCGTGTGGAACTCTACCACCTTGGCCCGTCTGTACGTCTTTGGGACATACTTGTTGTCAATCTCCACCTTAAACTCCTCCCATGTTAGCGCTTCCAGGCGTGCAGGATTCATAGTCCTTTGCCGAGTCTCCCACCAATAATCGGCATCACCCGATAGTTGAAAGGTGGCGCAAGCAATGCGCTCCTGATCTGTGCACTCCATAACCCTGAAAATACGTTCGAGGCTGCGTATCCACTCTTCGGCTTTTGATGGATCTCCTTGTCCATCGAATTTTGGGGGATTCTGCCTGGAGAACGTAACTATGAATCTTTCCTGCTGAGGCGGGGGTGGAGGTGGTGGTGGTGGAGGTGGTGGTGGTGGAGGTGGTGCCTCCACGTTGGGTCCTTGTCGTGGTTGGCGTGCACGTCTTGGCGGCATTCTGAGTCAATATCCAAAAGTGTTACTACAATTCTCATCCAAAATTACCACTTTCTCCAAATTTTCTTATAAAACCTTCATGTAGTATAAGATGCAACACATAGGATATAAATCAAAATCAAATTCTCATTAAAAGAAAGAAGGCCAACATTGTTCTCAAGAGTAGATCGTACAGAAAGCAAAAACTGAAAAGACAACGAACTATTCTAATTCTAGACTACGACTCTATCATCCTCATCCATAGGTCCTTCCTCTGGGTCTTCGTCATCGTCCTCCTCGGGGTTCTCTTGCTGAGCCTCCTCGGGTTCTTCCCCGTAGTCATCTTCAAACCCTTGCTCACCCTCGTACATGCTCACATACTTGTCCTGATACACGACCCTCTCTTCCACATCCTGTGGGGGCTGTTCCTCTCGAGAGTCTACCAGTGCACAATACACGGCCTCCCGAAAGCCAGCCATGTCACCCACCATGTCATCGGTAGCGGGCTCATGCCACGTGTACCTCCTCGCCGTTCTTTCGGCCCACTCTTTCCAGCTGTCGGGGAGCAATTCTATTAGCTTCTCAATGCCGTCATGCTCTGTCACTCCGAACTCCTGAGCTGCCCTCCAGAGGGTGTCGAAGTGTGCCACGAACTCGATCAGCGGTACGTGATCCTTCTTCCGGTACACTCTATAATCTCTGAGCACCCTCTGTGCCCTAAGTCTATCGCGATCACTCCGTCGCGGGGTTCGGAACATACGCGCCATCTATAGAAAAACAGAAACAACCGCCTCGCGTATAAAAACAGAGTACATAACCGAAGGAGAGAAAGAGATATGTGTATGCACGTATCGCTGTTCTAACCCAAACCCGCTGGTGTTCAAAGGCCAAACGTTCTTATCTACTATAGGTCCAAAAAGCACTAGTGAAATCCTATCACGTCTAAGTTCAAACATTCAAAAGGCCAACACATTCTCCCATAAAAGCTCACATCTACATTCACGTCATCATATCATCACACATCAGCCACATGCTTTCATATAAATTCATCATACATCAACAGTTCATAACACCATAACAGTTCATAACTCAAATAATTTCCAACTTTTCACATCAATTTGTACCCTTTTACATGCATCAACCTTTTCTTAAACTTTAAAAAAAAATCATTTTCAACACCAAAATCACAATTTCCTCCACTTCCATATACTTTCCAAAATTTCGAAATTTTCATTACCTCATTTCAGGTTGAGTGCGATGAGTCGGATGTTGAGCCAATGACACTTTTGAAAACTTACTCCAGTCAGAAAAAGAATTTTTTTTTGGGTCCAGAGCAGAAAGAGAAAAAAAACCTAGGCTCTGATACCACTCTGTCACGCCCGCATTTCCTAAGGATAGGAAGTACGGTGGACCGCGACTAGGGGAGGAATAAAGAAGCGGGGAAGAAAGGGGAAAAACAGGAATATTTGACCCAAAGACATTTGATAAAAGGAAATTCATTTTAAAACCAGATACTGTAGCGACATTTCTAGAGTTAATGTAAACAGAGTTAAATAAAACATTGTATCGGATTACAAAGCAGCGGAAAAGACCCAAAGACAGATGATGTCGGGTATGACGACACGACACCATCCAAAAGACCAAGTAAAACACTCATTTGGCTTTCACTGCTCAACATCCGTCATCCCCATCGCCGCTCAACCTGCACATTAAGAAAACAACATGCAGGGCTGAGTACTTATTGCACTCAGTGGACACACGCCAAAATCATAGTTTGTCATGCCATAACAGTGTAACCTTGGGGTTTTAAGTGTAAGAAAATAACCCAAGTACACAAAAATATATTTCATAAATTCGACTGCGCAGTCATTTTCCGATATTGCCACCCTTATTCCCTCAATCATACACTATCTGATCCCAACGGTGACAAGGGGCGTGGCCACACCCCAGGTCACTAGACCGGCCAACTTGCTCTCAGATGGCACCCAGTCTCGTGTACACTAGCCTGAGGGTTCGCAGCCCAACAGACCCGAATTCGATTAAACATATGTGGTAAACCACTTCAGATAGGTTTCAAATCAAAACATTTGGCAAGACAAACAGTTCACCTCCATAAACAATTCCGGAACAGAGTCCGTATTAAAAACAACCCACGTAAAAGTAGGGTAGAAAAGCCCACCTCGATTGCTTAGCTTTTAAAACAGTTCCCTTCAACCACACTTTCCTCGAAAAAGATCACCCTTTTGAAAGATAAATAAATCATGATTAGAGTCAGGGTAGACGATGTTTAAACGACAATGCATGATTCCTACGTGGACGACTTCAACATCTAGCACGTTACACGAACACACACTTAACAACATCTCATAAGCCAAACACACAAAGACACGCCCGAAAACACACCCCGCACGCACCCGACACGCATACGACGTACTCAAAACGCGCACACGACACACACACAACACTCAAACTCCTGGCATACCCTTACTGTGCAAACGGCTCACTTGGCTCGGAAAAGGTTCGGAAAAACTCGGAAAAAGGATCGGCGTCTCGACATGGCTCGGTGTCTCGGCCGGTGGCTCGGCACCTCGGCCACCTGTTCGGCACCTCGGCCGCTGGCTCGGCACCTCGGCCGCCTGCTCGGCACCTCGGCCGCTGGCTCGGCATCTCGGCCGCCTGCTCGGCCGCTGGCTCGGCACCTCAGCCGCCTGCTCGGCACCTCGGCCGCTGGCTCGGCATCTCGGCCGCTGGCTCGGCATCTCGGCCGCCTGCTCGGCACCTCGGCCGCTGGCTCGGCACCTCGGCCGCTGGCTCGGCATCTCGGCCGCCTGCTCGGCACCTCGGCCGCCTGCTCGGCACCTCGGCCGCCTGCTCGGCACCTCGGCCGCTTCCTCGGCACCTCGGCCGCCTGGCTCGTTCCGTGCACACTCACTTTCCTCCAACTTCCGATTCTCAAACCCTATACAACATTCACACCACACATTCTCGGTCCCAAAACACACCCAGACACCTGGGATCATCCCTTCCAGACTCTCCACAAATCTGCCCTAGGCTGAACCCAACAACTCTCGGCCAACACACACGAAAACTCTCGAACCAAACACTGATTCCTCCGAGCCATCTCTTGGCCAAACACACCCACATACATCACAAAAGCACAACACTCAGAAACCCAACCATTGCACATGAAAACATCTCCCAAAAACACACAACACGCAGAACTGCGCAGTTTACTTGCAGAAATCATAATAAAATCATACGACCTCCAAAGAAGCTGAAATTTACACACCACACAGAAGACACACCAAAGTTTATACGGTTAAAAATTCGTACCAAAAGGAGATCGTTTGCTCAGTCAAAAAGGGGTCGGAACCCACTGTCAGTTATCACCGAAAACATGTTCAACACAAGCACATAGCCACAAATCCTATTCAACATCTAACCCATCCAAAAACGTCCTACATGCATGTTTTTCGAATTAAACGAGAGTTGAGGCCTTGTGTTACCTTTCCCGGATAGTTCAACGTAGTGAAAAAGCTTTACTTCCTCTTACGACTCCGATTCACAACGAAGGGGGTATCACCTTGAGGAATCCAAGACGATGATGAGAGGGAGTGAATGAAAAAGATGAGAACCGAGAGGGAGAAGGAGAGAGGGAGCTTACCGGTGTTGAGAGCAATTGCAAGAGAGAAAAGAGAAAAACCGATGTGGGGAGAGATTGGAAAGGGGATGATGTATCGGTTAAGAGGGAGTGGGGAGGTTGAGAAAGTAGTGGGGAGGGGGAGAGAAACCGAGAGAGAGAGAGAGAGAGATCTTAATTTTAATTAGGATTTTTAAAAACATGGCTTAATTAATTATTTAATTACATTTTAATTTGCCTAGGTAGAAAATACCACATCCACAACAATCAAATAAACACAAAGTATTTTCCACACCATATTTTAAACACAAAAACATAAAGAAAATTTCATCCTTAATTAAAAGAATAAAATTCCACAAATTTTCGGGTATTACAATTATGACATTTATTAATCAGTTTAAATTTACAACACATTCAAATAATTTACTGTATTAAATAATCCATTTTATATTAGGGAATAAAATTTGATAAGGCATTTTCCAATGCGTGTGAATATGAAAGTGTGCTCAATAATTTAATAATGGAAGCTGGCACAGAATCGTGTGTGTCACATCTAAGTGAATATGGACGCAATAACATCCCGGTACATTCTATCAGAATTTCTATTTATTTATCTTACTTCAGATAGATTTATTCTGAATATAACTCTGCTTTTGTCACAACATACACCTTTTCAGGGATGTTCACACTTAAAAATAAAACTAGTATGATAAGGCTAAGTATCGAATGTAACACACTCAATCTAATTTCATTGAAATAATTATGAAACAAGTTTTACATCCAGTGTGACTTCATCACAAGTCTCAGTTGCTTTCGGTATAATTATTCTATTAAATTAATTGAGTGTGTTATGAGCAGAATATAAGTCTTGTTCACCAAAAATAAAACAAAACTTTTATCCGGAGACATTATAGTAATATTACTCATTAATTTGAGTTTTAGCTAAAATTATATGCGATTTATTCTTTTTAATATAACAAGTATTATTCCGTTCATTTTTATTAGTCATTAGTTTTAGTAGCAGATGACATAAGTTTTAATATGAAATTAATAAAATAGATAAAAATAGAAGGAAAAAATAGATGACATAAGTCTTTAGTTTTACCAGTACATGACATAAAATTTTAATGAATAGCTCAAAATGAAAAAAAGTTAAAGAATTATTGACTATGAAAATAATGTACTACAATATATCATTTCAAATTTCAATATACATGGTTAACTCGCTATATTACTCCCTCTTTCCTGGTTCAAGTGATTGATTTCCTTTTTGCCGTTGTTTTGCGAAGATGATAATAAATAATTAAAGTAAAGAAAATGTAAAGTAAGAAAGTGAATAATATAAAAGAGAGTCGTATGTACATTATTCTCTTACTTTACTTTCTCTCCACTTTAACTATTTATTATCATTTTCTCTAAACACGTGTTGGCAATCAATCACGAGATCAATCATAAGATGAGAGAGATGGAGTATTAAGTAATCAAATTATAGCAAAAAATCCCAAAATGTGAAAAAACCACTTGACCTATTCATATTCAATTTCAATTTATTTTTTAGCCATGATATATCGAGTTATCATATCATATAAATAAGCGATGAAACTTCTGTAAAAAAATGAGTTAAAAAAAGTATTTAGGCCATCCACAATAGACGCCCAGCCGAGCGCCGGCGCTGGGCGGTTCGCTGGGCGATCTATTGCAGCCGCCCAGCGGGCGATTGGAGAGAGAAACCGCGCAGCGCTGGGCGGTCGCGTGGCGCTGGGCTGTGCGCTGGGCGGTCCGTTCGGCGCTATTGCAGCGCCCGGATCGCCCAGCGCGAAAAAATAATTTTTTTTTTCGAAACACTATATATACGCGCTTTGTTCGTCATTTTCATTCGCACCACTTGTTTTAACGAGTACTCTCTCTATCTTAATTTCTGTTCAAGATCAACAACGCAAAATGAGTAATGCTCGTGGTAGTAGTGGTGGTAGCGGAGGGGATGCTGAGGAGTACGAACGTCGTATGGCCGAGGCGTTGGACGCCTATACGACCAACGCGATAAACCAATGGATGGAAAGGGCCTTGCAGCCGGCGATACCTCGACCTCGACCTCCCCCAGTGGTCCACCGCCGCAGTGTGATTGATCGGGATCACGTAGCTGCACATCAGCGCCTATACGAAGACTACTTCGCACAGGAGCCTCGGTTCAACGCCAACATTTTCAGGCGTCGTTTTAGGATGACCAGGAACCTGTTTATGCGTATTGTCAACGCTTTGGAGTCTCGATATCTGTATTTCCGCTTCAGACACGATGCGTCTAGCAGACCCGGCCACACACCTATTCAAAAGTGCACTGCGGCAATCCGGCAGTTGGCCTACGGAGGCGCGGCAGACATGTGGGACGAGTATCTCCACATCGGTGAGACGACTGCCTTGCAATGTCTGAAGAATTTCTGTCTGGGAGTGATAGAAGTATTCGGTGATCAGTATCTGCGAAAGCTTACCCCCGAAGACTGCCAAGATCTGTTGCGGATGCACGGGAGTCAGCATGGATTCCCGGGTATGTTAGGCAGCATAGATTGTATGCATTGGGACTGGAAGAACTGTCCCGCAGCCTGGAAGGGGTTCTACACGTCCGGCTACAAGGGAAAGAATCCCACGATGATCCTGGAGGCCGTAGCTGATTACCGGCTTTGGATTTGGCACGCGTATTTTGGGATAGCTGGTTCGAACAACGACCTCAACGTCCTCAACTCGTCGCCACTTTTCAACGAGCAGTGTCATGGCGTCGGTCCGGCCATCAGTTTTGTCGCCAACGGCAACCAACATGATATGGGCTACTACTTGGCGGATGGGATATACCCTAGGTGGCCCGTTTTTGTGAAGACGATCCGATGCCCAGGAGATGCGAAGAAGGCCTACTTTGCGGCACGGTAGGAGTCGGCGCGCAAGGACGTGGAGCGCGCATTTGGTGTGCTCCAGTCTCGATGGGCGGCAATTAAGGGTCCAACGCGTTTGTGGGATGTCCAATGCATTGCTGATATCATGTACGCATGTATTATCATGCACAACATGATTGTCGAAGATGAAGGTGTCGAACTGACCAATTGGGTCAACGACGATAATGAAGCCGGTCCAAGCCACGACGTGGCCGCCCCCAACGTACGGAGTGGGGTACCTCACGATGAAGCCGGCCTCTTACAAGCACACGCCGACATGCGCCAAACGGCGGCTCATATTCGACTCCAAAAGGATTTAATTGAAGAGTTATGGGCACAGAGGATTGACCGCCGTTAGTTTTTTTTAATTATGTAATTTTTTTAATTAATGTACTTTTTATATTTTATTAATATTAGTGAATTTTCTCGTTTTTGTGGCGTAAATTTAATTTCGTATATTGTGAGATTATTAATTATTTCATTTTGTATATATTTGTTAATAGTGATGTGGATAGTATTATTAATGTTTCCCGTATATATCTCGTAAATTAAATTCCGTATATTGTGTGATTGTTAATTATGTCATTTTATATAATTGTTATTAGTGATGTGGCTATTGATGTGGCTGAGCTATTTATGATGTGGCTAGGCTATGTCTGGGCTATTTATGATGTGGCAGGAGGATTTTTAGTGCTGATGATATGGCAGTGGCTAGGCTATTGCTGGGCTATTCCTATTGTGGATGGCCTTATAGCATTTCGTCGTCTTCTTCTTTTTGTCATTATTGACTGAACAATTTCGATACAAATACCAAAATACGTAAACTATTGGTCAGCGTTGTTTTGCGCCAATCGCTACCGAATTTCCCTTACATACTTTTAAACCCCACGTGTTTCCCACGCACGCGCCACCGTATCCTCCGCCGCCGCCATGGAGAGGCTGAGCCACTCCTCCCCCAGCGCCGGCGACCTCTCCTCCATCGCTAGCCGTCCCGTCAAAATCATCCAGCTGCAGCATCCTACCTCCACCTCCTCCGCCGCGCCGCCGCCGTCGTCGTATTTCTGGAAATGGAGGGACAGGATGAAGCGGATGACCTGGACGGACTGGATTGAGACGTTCCTGCCGTGCTACCGCTGGATTAGCAGATACAGATGGCGAGAGTATCTCCAGCCCGACCTCATGGCCGGCGTCACCGTCGGCGTTATGCTCGTTCCTCAGGTGCGGGATGATGATCGATTGATGATTTATAGCTGTAATTTTGTTAGTTTGTTGTGATTTTTGTGGATATTGATTGTCCGGTTTGTTGATTTGATGTGCGGAGATCAGTCCATGTCGTATGCGAAGCTAGCCGGCCTTCACCCTATATATGGACTTTGTAAGTTAATTTACTTGATTTTGAGCTTTACTGTCACTGTTTCTTTGCTTATTGTTAGTTCGATTGCTGTTATACTCTTATATAGTCAAGTTCAGGTGTCGATTGCTGTTAACACACCAGGTGTTGATGATGCCGTTGCGATTTAAGATTTGGTGATGCAATTGGGCATTATTAGTTTACAATTTGATGATATTTGCAATTTATTGATGGTTTTACTTTGTTGGTAGCTTCAGTTGTATTAACTTCTTCCCTTCAATGATCTTTATTCGTCTACTTTTTGTTGTTGTTCAGACTCTGGTTTTGTGCCTATATTTGTGTATGCTATTTTCGGGTCATCTCGTCAGCTGGCTATTGGTCCTGTTGCATTGACATCCCTCCTGGTGTCTAATGTGTTGGGGAGCATAGTAAACCCGGAAGAGCCATTATACACAGAGCTTGCGATACTGCTGGCACTTATGGTCGGAATCTTTGAATGCATCATGGGGCTATTAAGGTTCAGATATCTGAATTCTTTCTTCTTTGGTTTGTTTCTGAAGTTTGTACATCATTTAATGGGAACTATGTGTGTCAAATCAGTTTCTTCCCTTAGCCTGTGTTTCTCACATGAATTTGCTCATTTGCTTATCTAGTTTTGTTGTATGCATATTTAATAAAAATTAATAGAGTAAAGATAATACCTTGCATTATGTGTTCTCTTTTGCAAGTAACTTCTTGAATAAATTGACACAAATTGAGCAGCCACCAATATTGTTACAGCACTGATCAAATCTATGCTTTCTTTTTTCATTGCTATTTTAATTCGTTTTGTGCACTTCTCAATACGAAACTGTTTTGATACTGATTTTCTTTATATCCAGGCTTGGATGGCTTCTTCGGTTCATCAGCCATTCTGTGATTTCTGGTTTTACAACAGCCTCAGCCATTATAATTGCGTTTTCTCAGGCAAAAGATTTCTTGGGATATAGTGTTGTCCGAAGCAGCGAGATTATTCCACTGGTGAAGAGCATTATTGCAGGAGCAGATCAGGTAAATTGCTTAGAATTGTCGTGGATTAGCCCATGTTTCGTGTTTATGCGTTTTAGTGTAGTGAAGATGAGTTAGCGTTATGATTTAGTGGATGGTGCTGGGTGGTGGGGTGTGGCCCCTGTAAGACTTAATTATAAGTACTAGAACTTGCTCTTTTATTCTTTCTGTAAATTCTTCCATGATGAGAGAGAAACCAAAAGAAATTGTATACCCTCTTTCTTGTAATTCTATTCATCAAGGTTCATCTATGGCCTCTGTTAAACTATTTTCCCATTCCAGTTCAAAAATACATACCTTGATTTCTGTTTACAACTTCACATTCGTTATACGCTGGTGGTCCATTACACCATAATTTAACTATCAATTTTTTGTTTTCTGTTTCTCTGTAGTTTTTGTGGCAACCTTTTCTCATGGGCTCCATTACATTGGCAGTTCTTTTGATCATGAAACACTTGGTATGAATCTATTTTTTCAATCAGGTATCCATTTTTCATATTTTTACCTATTTAAACTAACTTTGACGTGTTGACAGGGAAAAACTAGGAAATCGTTGCGTTTCTTACGAGCTTCTGGTCCCCTTACAGCTGTTGTTCTGGGCACAGTTTTTGTTCATGTTTTTCATCCACCTTCAATATCTTTGGTGAGGACCACTTAAATAACCAAGTGGCCAAGATGTTGGGTCATACAAAATAATCCAATGTACCTTTACCTTAATAAAGTAAACTTCTACGAATTTTAGCTCTGTGAAGCATATTTAACTGCATTATTTTTTTTGCTCTGCCATTCTAGGTAGGTGAAATACCACAGGGCCTGCCAGAATTTTCGATCCCAAAGAAATTTGAGTACGCTAAATCTTTGATTTCTACAACAGTTCTCATTACTGGCGTGGCTATTTTGGTAAGAGAAATTTTGATCATAACTCTCTTGCTACAATATTTTTCTTTGCACCTTTTACTCTTTCGTTTTTTTTGGAAGTATGGACTCTTTGTGAAACAATATATTGAATATACTGATTTCAATTTATAGGAATCTGTGGGAATTGCTAAAGCACTTGCAGCAAAGAATGGTTATGAATTGGATTCCAATCAAGAGGTCTGTTTCCATTGGTCCTAGCCTTACTTTGCTTCTAGTAATTTGTTAACCGTGTCTGTAGACTCTGTACTAGATCTTTAGATTGTACAGATGGCGTGAACTAGGTCCAACATATCATATAATTCCTGGAGAGCAGTCATATTTAATTTGCAAAAGGAGTTTAATGAATTAACTGTCATGCGTTGTCATGGATCCATTTGTGATATGCTTATTGTTTGTCTTCCACAGTTATTTGGTCTTGGTGTTGCAAACATCGTTGGTTCTTTCTTTTCGATTTACCCTACAACTGGTGAGATTTTTACTGTCTGTTATCCGAACAATAAATTAATCTCTTACCAACCATCAATAGATACTTGTAGTTAAAATAAATGTCACAATTGGTATAGGTTCCTGAAATTTCTTTTCCTTAATTATATGTGGTGCAGGATCATTTTCCAGATCAGCTGTGAATCATGAAAGTGGAGCCAAAACTGGCTTATCTGGAGTAGTTATGGGAATCATTATGGGATGTGCGCTTCAATTCATGACTCCGTTGTTTGAATACATACCACAGGTTAATTTGAAGACACTGTTCTTCTCCTTTAGTACTGCTGTATGTGGAAGTGCTTACTTGTTCTTGAGTTGAAACTATACTTGTCGTTCTTCAGCATGGAACTAATATTCATGCTCTTTTTTCTTTGGACCTCCATTGGCACTTGTTTCTAAGATTCCTTTCCATGACATAAAAATCTTTACTAGCATTAAACTGTCTTGATATAACAGGGTGCTTAAATTTCATAAAGAGAATATGTGGTTTGGAACATTTGATTTTCAGCATATTAAATTCTGTTGCTAATAGTTCTCTACTCTCCTTCATTTTGTGTCTCTTTGCAGTGTGGTCTAGCCGCCATTGTCATTTCTGCTGTTATTGGACTGGTGAGTAGTGCTTTAGAAAATGTTGATAAGCCGTACATGTTTTCTGTTCTCAGAAGTATTTGGTTAACTTTGTATCTCAAAAGTATGACAATTATCACCATTTTTCTAACCAATCATTGAAAATTTCAACCTGTTAATTAAAATGTGTTGAAGGTTTAGTTTCTTAAGCTTGGTGCTCAATCTATAGTTTTACCCTTCCCCATTTCAGGTGGATTACGATGAAGCAACTTTCTTATGGCGGGTGGATAAAAGAGATTTTCTTCTCTGGACCATTACTTTCATTTTTACTTTGTTCCTTGGCATAGAGATTGGCGTCCTTCTTGGTGTAAGTATAGATCATATTGATGATATTTTTGGAATAATTTGAACTTTAATCTAACTTTTTGTTCGTCTACTATGTTTGCTAGTTTTCATCTTTATTTTTTCCCTATTTTCGTAATTTTTTTAATTATATATGCTAACTCTTCGATGTTAAAATTTGCTGTACTATCTGTGCTTATGAGTACTCTATCGACATTTTCTATGATGCTCATCGACATATTCTATAATGCTTTCATTCTATTAGAGTCTGTCAAATTCTGCAGTTGTCTTTGCTTCTCAATATTGGATTAAGCCTATCTTAATAGTATTTATTTTTTTCATTGCTTCCCTTTATTGGTTCTCAGGTTGGCGTCTCACTTGCTTTTGTCATCCATGAATCAGCTAATCCACATATTGGTAAGTCTTTATCTAATCTTTATCTCAGCAGATCGACTATAACTTGTCGTTGAGTTTACCTTTCCGTGTTTCCTGTTTACTTCTGTAAACTTTGGTTTGGATCATGTCAATTGGTGCAATTCATTGAGAGCCAAACATGATTTATTTTGCAGCTGTCTTGGGCCGTTTACCTGGCACAACTGTATACAGAAACTCCGAGCAGTATCCCGAAGCTTATACATACAACGGAATTGTAATTGTTCGTGTTGATGCTCCAATCTATTTTGCCAATATAAGCTACATCAAAGACAGGTGACGCAATTCTGTCTTAAACAGCTTTATCATGTTTGTGCTCTATTATAACCATCCTCTCCTACTTTCTTTATCTAGGCTCCGGGAATATGAGATTGTAGTTGATGGACCTATCAGGCGGGGCCCACAAGTACCAGGCATCCATTTTGTCATTCTTGAGATGGCTCGTGAGTCATTTTCAAACTTCTTTCTCATTTAAACTTGATTGTGAAGCTGAAAACAAATTATGCATCTGAGATTTTGACAATTGCTTTTGGTATTTTGTTTCAGCTGTGACTTACATAGACTCGAGTGCTGTTCAAGCTCTAAAAGACTTGTACAACGAATACAGATCGCGTAACATCCAGGTAAGCAAGTTAGCGTATATCCATGACCGTTGATATCCATTCGTGTACCAAATCCTTTATCCTGTGTTTTTCAGATAGCCATTTCCAATCCAAACCGAGACGTTCTGCTGACACTGACAAAAGCTGAGGTGGTCGATCTGATAGGCCGAGAATGGTTCTTCGTCCGTGTGCACGATGCAGTCCAAGTCTGTTTACAGAAGGTGCAAAGCTTGACCAATTCTTCCACAAGTCAGTCTCCGTTGCTGGAAAAGAAATCAAGCCTCTTCAACCGGCTACTGAAGCAGAGCTCGGAAGAAGCTGCTCTGTCTCAGCTGGAGTCTGGAACTAGGGAGAGTGCCTCGTTGAGAGACGACATCAGTCATCTGGAGCCACTGCTGTCAAAGAAGACATGAGAACAACAGTGATGGTGCCTTTGTCTGGAAAGAGCATGTGATTAATGTATGTAAAATTGCGTGTCCATTTTTTTTGCATATAGAGATTTTGGTTTATACGTGTTTATTTATTTCAACCTATTTTTCAACTAGGGAACTTCAAATTTGTTGTAATATGGTTATTAGAAAAAGAGATGTGCAAATCCAATTAAAGAAATAATCTTCCGAATCACAAAATTTAGTTAAACTATGACCAATTTCATAAGGTTTATAAAATCACACATTTTTTAATTTTTCACGAAGGAAAAAAAAGGAAGAAATTATACTGTTTTATTAAACTACTCACCTCTTAACCAAAAATATCCGCAGAAAATGTTATTGCCGCCACGCGAGTAGATGATTTAATATAAGATAAGGTTTATGAATGAATGAAGAAAAGCATCGAAAATTGATGAATGCTTATATTCCTGCTGTGGATGAGGTGCGGTTTATGAATGAAGAAGAAAGCATGGAACTACTATGTGAGAAGGTGTTTGGTGATGAGATTTGCCCTCCTCACCTTCACAAAGTTGCCATCAAAATCGCCAAGCATTGTGAAGGTCTCCCTCTCTTGATCGTCACTGTTGCTGCCATCATTTCAATATCCGAGCATAACAGAGACCGGTCTACTGGAATGACGTGGCAGAAAGGAGAAATTCAGTCTTCAAGGGTGCATATAATGATATATCAAAGGTACTTTTCCCAAGTTACGACTACTTACCTCAAAATCTTGAAATGATTTTTCTATTTTTGGGAGTTTTCCCTCGGGATTACGACACCCCCACTTCCAAGATCATAATTTTTGCTCATGGCTGAGGGGTTGCTTTCATCGTATAAATCGGGATGTAAATATCTGAGGAAGCTAAGTTACGGCTACAACCTTGTTTTACGCATCTTGAAGAAGACCATTGATAAAAGTGCTCGTGTTGAGTTTCATGTTACGACTAATTGAAGAAAGTGATTTGGTGCGATGGAAATCAAGAAGCGGAAGCTTCTCCGAGCTTGCAATCTTAAGCATAAAACATTGCTGCAAACTTGAAAATATCCAGCTACCTTCTCTTTTTAACCCCCATGACCTACAGGAAATTATATTAGAGGACTGCAATCCTTTAGTATTTGACTTGGTATGCTTCATGTTACTTCCTCTTCTTCTTTTGATGAGAAACCGTCAACTATCAAATTTAAAAGGTTAGTCCTCCAACTGCAAGTCAAATCATGTCTTGCTCTTAAGGTTGATATATTTATGTATCCATTTTTAGGTATGGAGCCATGTACCAGAGCATTTATGATGAATATAATGATGATCTCGTGTGTGTGATTTGGCCAAGTGGTAGCGAGGTTAATGATTGAGGCCAAATCATTAGGAGAATGAGGAAGAGAATGAAGACGAATATACTTATGATCATGAGGATAAAGGCGAGCAATCATGAGGATACAAGGCGAGCACCAACGCAAGGAGCATGTGAGTTCATAGGGCTATTCTTTTAACTTAGTACTCTCTTGGTCCCACTCCGACACCATTTCTTTTTTTTGGGATGAATCACTCTAAATGACACATTTTTTAAAATAAAAATATCACTCTTTCTTCTTTTTTTTTTCTTTATTGCTTTATTCTCTACTTAACTCGTAAAACAACATTACATAAAATCTCGTGTCAAATAAGAAGTGTTCCACTTAGTGTGAGACAGAGGCAATATTAGTTAAGATACACCCCTTCCCTAAAAATAGACCACATTTGCCATTATGTGTGTGAGTTTGCCAAGCGGTAGAGAGGTTAATGCATGAGGCAGATGAGTCTCATTTTACACTAAGAATACTCCAATTACTTTTTCTTTCTAATCTTATTTTATTAATTGTATATTAAAACTCGTGTTGTTTCTATTTCAAATATTGTTTATTTTTTAAGGACGGAGGGAAATGATTCTTTTTAGTTACTTTTGATTTGCAGGAAAAATCTTTAGAGGCTTTGAATTTGGTGATACACACGTTATTAAAAGTTTGATTTTTCTCAATAAATATAAGAACTTTTGCAAGGATTTTGCTGGTATTTTGGTTTGATTTGCAATAAATGAATCATGAATGTTGTATTACTATTGTTTAGGTGTACTCTTAAGGAGAGAGAGCTGAGTACATTGGATCTGAGTGATCTATCTATCTAACTTGGCTTCATTGCCAAGTCTGTACAGGTTGGTAATTCAGTTATGCATTTGTGCTCACGAATTATGATTTGTGTTTGAAGAATATATCATTCCATCTTTAATTAAGGATATTCGCCGACATGAAGAAAAAACAAAATCCTTAAGAACACATGTTGCATACTATATTAAGGTTCTTGCACTCTGTCTCAAGTGATTCATCGCATATGTGGAATAATTGCATATGTGGAATAGAAGACGGAGATAGGATTTTGGCAGTGAGTCCAAACTATGTATTAGATTGATATGTTGTTTGCTTTTTTCCATATGAATTTGCATTATAACATTTTTTGTTTTTTTGGATGAAACACAATAATGGTATACAAAACAACAAATATATGACACGGTAGTTTACAAAACACCAACACGAAATCACACTTAACTCAATAAGGATACAACACCTCACACTAGAACACTGATAAGGCTAATTTCATGCATGGGTCTAGGGACTTAATTCGTGATTTTATTGGGGCTAACGCACGTTTTAAGCCAGGTGTGTGAAGGAATTCGCCAGATCCAGGAAAGAAGACCAAAAAATCACAGGGTCGAGGAAATGGCGATTTAGTGAACGATTATGAAGAGAATTGCTCGACGGAGGAAACTCTAGAGTTGAAGGGTAGAATAGGGATTTCTACGAAGACTCGAGGGCTATGTCCGCATCTATAAAAGGCAGAAGCATGCAAGCTGGAGGGATCTTCTCGGTGGAGACCTCACCACAGCCTGTTGCTTAGTTCATTTTTCCATACACACACTTGGTACTAATTTGCGGAGATTTCAGTTCACACGTCCGGGGTTTCATCTTAGCTTTCGATAGTGTGTAACACCGCTCTTATTTGGGGCGAAGAAACAATTTCTCTTTCGCTTTCCGGATTTTACTTACTCTGCCGAGCTTCGTTGTTCGAAGCTCGGTTCGCTGTTTTTACCGAAGAATCTCTGGTTTTAATGCAAGTTTGATTTTCTGTTATGGCAATTGTGTTGATTTCTAGTTTGATTGTTTCGTTGTTGAGATTTTGGTGTTTTAAATTGTCTGAGTTGGATGCGTTTCGCAGCTGTTTTTGAGTCATTGCAGGTTAATGGTCAGATCTGGGAGATTGGAGTTGGATTGTAGAGGAATCCGTGTTTGATCTGCTGAATTTGTTTGTTGTTGAGTTCGGATGTCTTGGATCCGGAGTGGATCAAGTATTCTGGCGTGAATCTGAAGTAGTTTCGATCTGATTTTTATGCCTAGTTTACGTGTTTTTCTTTCATTCCGTCTAGTGTACGCAGATCTGATGTGTTTCCATTTTGTGGCAAGTTTCCGACGAGCAAATTTCTATATTCTGTTCGAATCTCGCTTTGTGTTCTGTTTTGTTCATCTGCAAGTTTAATGCAGCTGAGAGGATGCATTGTGCTACGAGCTAGCGTCAAAGTTTGTTGTCTGCAGTCCTTTCTGTACTTGCCACTTTTTGAATGATGGTCCCCACTTTCAGTTATATTCTGTTTAGCTAGATTAGGTAGTTGTTTACACTGTCCAGGAAGTGGTTATGTTTCTTGCTGTCGAAGTCTGAATTTACAAGTTAACATGTCCTAGGTCTAGCATTTACATTTCCTGCCTAGGTCTAGAGTTAGTTTAAAATTCTCAACCCTTTTGCGTGGCAGCAGCCATTTGTTTGTCCAAAGCCTCTGAGCACTACTTTGCGAGTCCATCTCTGTGGGATCGACCCCACTTCCCTATACTAATTCATAGTATTCGGGTTGAGGGATTTATATTATTTTTTGAAAGGGGAGTTGAGAGTGTCCAACGACTAAAGCACTGTATGTTCTCTTGAGTTCCTGGACCCTGTGCTCCAGTGGACTTAAGAAGCATGGTGTCTTGACCGAGCGCTTGCATTGATAATTTCTGTGCATACGTACGAAAGAGCGTCTCTCTGAATTTCTCTCTCCCCCCTTCCAAACACTCACACTCACTTCACTCTCTTGTACATGCTCACTTTTATTTCATTGTACCAATATATAGAAAATCTAAGTCGGGAGTCTAGAAAATTCTAGCTAACCAATTCTACTTAATATAAGAATACAAAATATCTAATCTATTTCCTATAACTCTCGAATTATCTAAATGTCAAGCAACTTTTGTTGATTTAATTAATCTTGAAGTGGATGTAGTCTGTTTCTTCAACACGTGTAGCTCCTCTATCAACTAAATCCACTCCAACTGTGTGCCGTCTTATATGTTTCTGGAAGCATCAAATCGGTAATCCCTCCGTTTTCCACAAGTAATTAACCATCCGTTTACCACACAAGTAATTAACCATTCTATCATAAAAAAAAATTAAATTGAAACCCCAACCCCAAGGGCCCATCACATCTCGGTCCGACAGTAATTAACTATTCTATCGTTAAAAAAAAGTTGAAATCCCAACCCTAAAGGCCCCCCACATCCCAGTCCGACAGTATTGTAAGAGGTGCTAAATCAGGGTACGCAGTAACCCTCTAAGGGGGAGGGTCTAACCCACTGCCTGCCAGAAGCCCACCAAGTAATTAACCATCCGTCGTTTACCACAAGTAATTAACTATTCTATCATACAAAAAAAAAGTTGAAATCCCAACCCTAATGGCCCTCACATCCCGGCCCGACTGTATTGTGAGGTGTTAAATCAGGGTACGCAGTGATCCGCTAAGGGGGAGTGTCTAACCCACTGTCTGCTAGAAGCCCACCTTCCAAGACCGGCCTAACCCACTGCCTGCCAGAAGCCCACCTTCCAAGACCTCACACTTGTGCCTGAGAGGTGTTGCAACTATACAGTAGTGGGATTTGATCTATGACCAATCATACAAATCTGCCCCTCCAGAACCAACTGCGTTGTCCCTGCGGACAGTAATTAACCATTCTAGATTGTTCTTATTACAAGTGATTGATTTCCAATTTTAGTAAAATATACTCCCTCCATTCTATAATAGATGTCATACTTTCGTTTTTAGTTTATCCCACAAAAGATGTCGCATTTCTATTTTTGGAAAAAGTTCTCTCTCATATGAATATAAAAATTATATTTTCTCTCACCATTTTACACACAAATCAAAACCTTCTAAAATCTAGTGTCGTCCCACAGTGTGACATCTTTTGTGGGACGAATGAAGTAAAAATATTTTCCCTCTCTTACTGTATTCCATCTCTATTACTTTTTTCTATTTTTCTTATTTTAATCTTTTTTATCTCTCTTACATTTTCATTTTTCATACTTTATTCACTCAACTTTAACTTAATAAATATTTTTCCCTTGAATCCCGTGCCCAAAAGAAATTCATCACTTGTAATGGGACGGAGGAAATACAATTGATTAAGAAAATTCAATTTCGTGGCACAATCAAATTTATAACTAAGAAATTCAATGTTATTAATTTTTATTCCTCTATCCGAGAATAGGAGTTCCTTTTTTTCATTTTGGTCCGTCCATAAATAAAAATTTCGTTTTATAATTACCATAAATAGTAAAGAGGACTCACATTCCACTAACTTATTCTACTCATATTCCACTAACTTATTCTACTTATATATTATTTAAAATTAATACTTATATAGAAGTGGGATCCATATTTAACTTTCTCTCATATTATTTTCTACTCATATATTATTTAAAATTAATACTTATATATAAGTGAGATCCATATTTAACTTTCTCTCACATTGTTTTCTTAACATTTCTTTAAATTCTTCGAACAGTAGTATTAACTTTTAAAAAAATATTTATCCAATAAAATGTCAATCAATCGTGTCATTACTGCCCTATCCTTGTGCCTAATTATGATTTTAATGGCTTTTTCTACTTTACTTAGTTCAAATATTATTCACTAGTGATAATATAGAATATGTAAATCTCTGCCAATCTTCTCTTCTTTTGTCGGCAAATACTACTATCATAAGACCATCCACAATAGGCGCTCAACGACCGCCCAGCCGAGCGCCGGCGCTGGGCGGTTCGCTGGGCTGTCTATTGCAGCCGCCCAGCGGCTGAGTGGAGAGAGAAACCGCGCAGCGCTGGGCGGTTATGTGGCGCTGGGCGGTCGGCTGGACGGTCCGTTCGGCGCTATTGCAGCGCCCGGATCGCCCAGCGCACCGCCTAGCGCGAAAAAATAATTTTTTTTTTCGAAACACTATATATACGCGCTTTGTTCGTCATTTTCATTCGCACGACTTGTTTTAACGAGTACTCTCTCTATCTTAATTTCTGTTCAAGATCAACAACGCAAAATGAGTAATGCTGGTGGTAGTAGTGGTGGTAGCGGAGGGGATGCTGAGGAGTACGAACGTCGAATGGCCGAGGCGTTGGACGCCTATACGACCAACGCGATAAACCAATGGATGGAAAGGGCCTTGCAGCCGGCGATACCTCGACCTCCCCCAGTGGTCCACCGCCGCAGTGTGATTGATCGGGATCACGTAGCTGCACATCAGCGCCTATACGAAGACTACTTCACACAGGAGTGGGGTACCTCACGATGAAGCCGACCTCTTACAAGCACACGCCGACATGCGCCAAACGGCGGCTCATATTCGACTCCAAAAGGATTTAATTGAAGAGTTATGGGCACGGAGGATTGACCGCCATTAGTTTTTTTTAATTATGTAATTTTTTTAATTAATGTACTTTTTATATTTTATTAATATTAGTGAATTTTATCGTTTTTGTGTCGTAAATTTAATTCCGTATATTGTGTGATTTTTAATTATTTCATTTTGTATATATTTGTTAATAATGATGTGGATAGTATGTGGCTGGGCTATTGCTGGGCTATTTGCTTGTTTTGATGATGTGGCAGGAGGATTTTTAGTGCTGATGATGTGGCAGTGGTTGGGCTATGGCTGGGCTATTGCTGGGCTATTCCTATTGTGGATGGCCTAAAGCAAGAGAATTGATATGTTGGGCGTGGCTAAATGCGCGCTTGACAGGCGACTGCCTACGTGGAAGCGAGTTATAATTTTTTCTGATTTAAAAGTGTTTTTAATACTCTCTCCCTCCTTTGTTTCCTTATATTGCTTGCATTTATACGATTTTTAAGGCTACTGAAATGTCGAAATCTTTCTCTTCATATACTCAATATTTCTCTACAAAAATCTGATTCCTCTGCAAATTCTCCCTTTTATTTAAATTTCTTAAAGACAGACAATAGAATTTTTCTACGACTCTTAACAGTTTCTATTAACATAAGTGTGATTGCAAAATTTGATATTGGTGGTTGATGGGAAAGAAACCATTTCAAAAAGAATTTAAATTTGTTGATTATGATTGTTCCTTTGCACATACTAAATGTTTTAAAAAAATTAAATCTGCGAATACTAGGTGATTTTCATAAAATTTTGGGAAGAATGTAAAAACTTAGTGAAAATCAACTGCAAAAATTCGTTGAAGTGTGCAGAAGTAATTCAAATTGAATTGAAGAGAAGTGATTCAAATTGAATTGAGGGAATAATTTGGCATTCATTAAATTGTGGGAAGCATTGATTCATGGTGAAAAAAAACTCACTTGCAACTCCTCTGAAGGTTGAAGAACAGTCGGTAAGGCCATCCACAATAGGCGCCCAGCGATCGCCCAGCCGAGCGCCGGCGCTGGGCGGTTCGCTGGGTGATGGGATACGAACTAAACAACTAAACAATAATTGCGAGCCCAATAGCAGTGACGGCCCATCAGCCCAAAACCCAAGAAAGAGTATCAGTTCGGCACAACCAAAGAGTTCGGTCACAGCCTATAGCTCGGTAAAAGCCGACCAATCGAGCTCAACTCTCAGATCGGCACAACCAAAGAGTTCGGTCACAGCCCATAGCTCGGTAAAAGCCGACCAATCGAGCTCAACTCTCAGATCGGCAAAAGCTGATCGGCAAAGTTCAGCAGTTCGGTCTCAGCAGTTCGGTCTCAGTATTCGACCGAACAAGGAGATAGTGGACCCATGCAGGATCTCCACGACCTCCACTACACCCACGATCTATTTAGTGGTATTAAGCAGTTATCAACCCCACTACCAGGGCTGCAAACCACGATCTTAGTTCGAATGTATAAATAGAACATAGATCAGATAGACGAGGGTTAAGCTCTCTAGATCCTGAATCTTATAGCGAATCAGTATTGTAATCTGTAAGCGAGACCAAGCAATACAAATTTGCCCTCTCTTCTTCCCGTGGACGTAGATTTACCTCAGTAAATCGAACCACGTAATTTCCCGTGTTGTGATCATTTATTACTTGCATTTATTCCCATAAAAAATTCGCCACATCATCACTGGCGCCGTCTGTGGGAAACAGAGAACCAAAACTGTGATAAAAGCGAGTTTTTGATCCTTTTCTACCAAAAAAAAATGCGTACCAGATCACATAATACCCATACTTCCGTCCGTGATGAAGGTGAGGAAGCTAGTCCAGCCCATAGGTCTGGAAAACAGCCTCGGGAGAAATCTGCCTCCAGTTCTCACGGTGAAGGAACAAACCACTCAAAAAGTCATCGCACCGAGCCTCCCCAGCAGCTCACTTTGAATGAGGCTGTCAAGTCGTTCTTGGCTGAGAAGCAGGATGAGTTCCTAACATTCCTGCAAAAGAGCCAGAAGCCGGAGAAGAAAACAGCGGATTCTCCCTCCCCCTCCAGACATGAAAGCCACTACCGCAGTAGTGTCGCACCTTCCAGGAGAAAGAATCCTCACCACCGATATGTTCCTTCTCCTCCTTGTTACCGAAATCACAGGAGAACTCCATCTCCACCATACCGGAGAGATGTCGGATTCGCTATGTATGGAGCGCTGAAGACTCCATTTTCGGATGATATCACCAGAACTCCGTTGCCACAGAATTACCGAACTCCGTCAGTGACTTATGACGGGTTAGTGGATCCTCATGATTTCCTGGGACGCTATCAGTATAATATGGCGAACCAAGGTCTCAATGAGGTTCATATGTGTAAGCTGTTTCCCGAGCTGCTCATCGGGAACGCAAGAAGGTGGTTCGATAGCCTCCCTCAAGGCAGCATTAGATCTTACAGAGATCTAATGGATGCTTTTCATAGGAGGTTCTTCCAGAAAGCGGAAACCCGAATCACTTCGGCTCAGCTGCTTTCTATACGTCAAGGTCGCGATGAAAAGATTAGCGACTTCATGACAAGATTCCACAAGGAATGCCTACAAGTAGATGATCTCAATGATCTACTTGTCATTTCGGCATTCCAAAATGGAATTCTGCCCGGAGCTCTCTACAGAAAGCTCGTTGAGTGCAGTCCGCAAACAGCTCAAGAGATGTGGGACATTGCAGACCAGTTTTCTCGTGCCGATGAGGCAGACCGTCGAAAACGGTCTTTAGACAGCTCATCCAGAGGAGACAAAAAGAAGCCCGACCATAGCGATCAGGGGCTCCCTCGCCGAACTCCTTTTGAAAGAATTCAAAGGGCACCGGTACAAGGCAGATTGGGACCACGTCTCGATCTTGAGAAACCGCCCGCTCAGTTCGTACCATTGAACAAGTCGAGAGCGGAAATTTTCGAACTGCATTCTGATATGTTCGAAAAACCAAAGCGGATGACGAAATCAGCCACGCGCCGAAGTCAGGATACGTACTGCTCCTACCATCAAGACCACGGTCACGATACCGAGGAGTGCCGAAATTTGGCAGCAGGTATTGATGTTCTTGTGAAAGCAGGGACGTTAAAAAAATACCAAAGCAAGCTGCCGAAGAAGAATAAGAAACAGAGAGGTGCGAACTGCGCTCCTCAGGATCCTAAAAGGCAACAGGATCCCGAAGACGATGACGAGCCGCAATATGACGGAGTAATCCAGACTATTGACGCTCTCCCAGCCGGGAAGACTAAGTCGTCTCTAAAAGCAGAACGCAGAGGCGTCAATCGAGAGGAGCCTATGCATAAAAGGCTGAAGAAGGAGGAAGTAATCACGTTTTCAGATGCAGATCCCGTCCCGGCCATTTCTCCTCATCAAGACGCGATTGTCATTCAAGCCGGAGTGGCAAACAAACTGATCCACAGAGTGTTTGTGGATACAGGAGCGTCGGTTAGCATTCTTTTTAAAGAATGTTTTGATAAACTGGAAGTGGATCCAGCTCGGCTCAGTCCGGCCCCACTTCCTCTGAAAAGTTTCGCCCAGGAAGACACCCGCCCTGAAGGTACTATCAGCCTTCCGATTACGGTGGGAAGAGCGCCTACTAGCTCCAGTACGATGATCGAGTTTTTTGTGGTAAAAGCTCGGTCCCCGTATAACATCATCCTGGGAAGAGACTGGCTCAACACAGTTCGGGCCATTTGCTCTACTTATCACCTCACAATCAAGATCCCCACTAAAGGAGGGATTGCAGTCATCCGAGGTGATCAAAAGAGAGCAAAAGAATGTTTGCAGATTGCGCTTAAAAGTGCCGAGCAATCAGATCGGCACCATCAAGCATAGCAATCACAGCAGCCGGAGTCAGAGGCAGGCGAAATGACCGAAGTCACACCGGAGCCGAACTCGATGACAGTTCAGTTATACGAAGATGATCCATCCAGAACGGTCAAGATCGGTTTCGCGGGAACACCTCTGCTCCGGGAAAAGACCATCCAGCTCCTCAAAGAGTACAAAGATGTCTTTGCGTGGTCTCCGTTGGACATGACCGGAGTGTCTTCCGAGGTAATCACACATCGGTTAAATATTGATCCTTCAGTCCGGCCTATAAAACAGAAGCAAAGACTCTTTGCGGCAGAAAGAAATCAAGTCATCCATGACGAAGTCCGCCAATTACTGAAGGCGGATGTATTATTCGAAGTAAAATATCCTTCTTGGGTGGCCAATCCTGTGATGATCAAGAAAAAAGGAGGAGGATGGCGGATGTGCATAGATTTTACCGATCTAAATAAGCACTGTCCTAAAGATTGCTACCCCCTTCCGAACATAGATAAAAAAGTAGAAGCTTTGATAGGCTTCGAAATTTTCTGTTTTCTTGATTTGTATAAAGGATACCACCAAGTTTTAATGGATGAGAATGATGCTTCAAAAACGGCTTTCATTACTGACTTCGGCATTTTTGCTTATAAAAAGATGCCATTCGGTTTAAAGAATGCCGGAGCCACATATCAAAGGATGGTAGACAAGCTATTTCGGCACCTGATCGGAACAGAGGTTGAAGTCTATGTTGACGACATAGTTGTTAAAAGTAGAAGCACTTCGGATTACGAAGACAATCTCAAATCAACTCTCGACGTGCTCAAAAAAGCCAACCTCAAACTCAATCCCCAAAAATGTACCTTTTTGGTAGATTCGGGAAAGTTTCTGGGTTGTTGGGTTTCAAAGGACGGACTCAAGGCAAATCCCCTAAAGGTTCAAGTTGTTCAGAACATGGCAATGCCGAAGTCCATACATGATGTGCAAAGGCTAACTGGATGTCTAGCCGCACTGAATAGATTCCTTTCCCAAGCAGCCGAGAAGCAACTGCCGTTCTTCAATGTTTTGAAGAAGGCACCAAAGTTTGAGTGGGGAGCCGAACAGAAAAAGGCTTTTGACGAACTCAAAAGTTATTTAGCCGAACTCCCTATTCTCTCTGCTCCAACAGATGCCGAAGTGATATTCTTATATTTAGCGGCATCAGATCAAACCATTAGCGCGGTACTTGTACGAGAAGAAGGCCTAAAGCAGCGTCCTATCTACTTTACAAGCCGAGCATTAAGAGGTCCCGAAACAAGGTATCAACCTCTGGAAAAAATTGCTCTGGCATTAGTAAATGCAGCAAGGAGACTGCGGCCATATTTCTATGCTCACAAGGTATGCGTCTTAACCGATCTTCCACTTCGGCAAGTTTTGACTAAGCCTGAAGCATCAGGCAGAATTGCCAAGTGGGCCATAGAGTTGGGAGAACATTCAATAGAATATCTACCTCGGAAAGCCATCAAGGGACAAGCCTTGGCAGATTTTCTGGTAGAGGCAAAGTTCGATCAAGCAATCCCTATTATTGCCGAACAGAAAAGCCCTACCAATGATGAACCAACACAGCCCCAGGAACCCGAAGTAGAGCCGCCGGACTGTTGGATTGGATTCGTAGATGGAGCTTCGAATAAGACGGGAAGTGGAGCTGGTATTCTACTTATCGCTCCCGACGGACACGAGGTAACTTATTCACTTCGGTTCTTATTCCCAACCACTAATAACGAAGCCGAATACGAAGCCCTTCTTGCCGGACTTCGGTTAGCGCAAAGTCTATTTATCAAATCTCTCAAAATCCATTGTGATTCACAAGTCATAGTGAATCACATGTTGGGTACAAGTGAAGCCCGAGATGAAAGGATGAAAAAATACTTGGACAAAGCGCAAAGCATTAGCCGAAGTTTCTCTTATTTTCGGATAATCCGCATTCCCAGAGCGGAAAATGGCCGAGCAGATACTTTAAGCAAGTTGGCCTCATATCCGAGCTCAAAAGTGGAGGAATTACCGCACAGAAGCATTGATGATGCTGAGGTACTTTCAGTAACCAGCTCGCCGAACTGGATGACGCCAATATCAAAGTATCTAGATCAAGGACAACTGCCCGAGGATAAGAGAGAAGCTCGGAAAATCACATGCCGAGCACTTCGGTATGAACTTCATGGAGGAGTCCTATATAGAAAGTCCTACCTTCAACCGTTATTGCGATGTGTAGGACCAGAAGAGACGGACTACATCCTTAGAGAAGTTCATGAAGGATCGTGCGGCAGCCACATCGGAGCTAGAGCTTTAGCTAAAAAAGTTCTGAGATGGGGATATTATTGGCCAACTTTGGTACAAGAAGCAGTACAGCTCGTTAAGAAATGTACGAAGTGCCAAATCCATGCAAATATCCCAAGGATGCCGCAGACCGATCTACGTGTTATGCAAAGCCCTTGGCCTTTTATGCAATGGGGCATAGACATAGTAGGACCACTACCACAAGCTCCTCGGCAAATGAAATTCTTGATCGTTGCCGTGGACTACTTCACAAAGTGGGTGGAGGCTGAACCATTAGCTACGATAACGAGCTCGAAGGCATTGGATTTTGTTTGGAAGAACATAGTTTGCCGATTTGGCATACCCCATATCCTCATTTCAGATAATGGGACTCAGTTCACCGACAAGACATTCAAGAATTGGTGCCAAGAGTTGAATATTCAACAGCGGTTCACTTCGGTCTCTCACCCACAAGCAAACGGACAAACGGAAGTAACAAACCGTATTTTGGTGAAAGGATTAAAAGCTCGGTTAGAACAAGCCAAAGGACAATGGGTAGAAAATCTTCCTCAAGTCCTATGGTCTTACCGAACTACACCAAAAACCTCCAACGGTGAAACTCCGTACAGTCTAGTGTACGGCACTGAAGCCGTAATTTCGGTTGAGATCGGCATACCCAGCCCCCGAACACTCAATTTCTCAACAGAACTGAATGATGACGGACTGAGAGCCGAACTAGATCTTGCCGAAGAAAGAAGAGAACTGGCCTGCATAAAAGCAGCCAAGTACAAGGAGCAAGTAACCCGGTATTATAACCAAAGGGTGAAAAAGCTGCAGTTTCAAGTGGGAGATCTCGTATTGAGAAACAATGAAGTAAGCCGAGCAGAAAAGCTGGGCAAACTTGAACCCACATGGGAAGGTCCGTATCGGGTGTCAGAAGTCCTGGGAAAAGGGTCTTATAGATTGACTCACATGTCAGGAGAACAAGTACCCCGAACATGGCATATTTCCAACCTCAAGAAGTTCCATTTGTAAGAAACAAGGTCCGGTCAGTCTTGTATCTAGTTCGGTCCTAGGGATATGTGCTTTCATGTTTCTATTTGTCCTTTATGCTGGTCGTTTTATAAAAGTTTAAAATCTTTTTCGTCTTTTTTATTTGTCTTTATGTGCGTTTAGTCTCTATGTGCGTTTTGTCTCTTATAAATATTACTGAGGTATATTGATCTTTAAAGGCTGATCCCCTTTTTAGATCATGTATTAAAGACAATTGTGAGTCCAAGCTTCTAAGGAAGATACAAGACCACAATTCAGCTTAAGAAACAAGCAGTTCGTCTGAAACGGACTGCAATAAGCCGAAAATCACTTCGGTCAACCAGGGAAAGTCCAATCCAAGCGATAAAACTCGCCAAATTAGGACACAAAAGGAAAGTCCAATCCAAGCGATAAAACTCGCCAAATTAGGACACAAAGGGAAAGTCCAATCCAAGCGATAAAACTCGCCAAATAAGGACACAAACTAAGTCCGGTCAAAGAAGAGTTTTCTTCATAAGACCGAAGACGAGTCCGGTCAAAGAAGAGTTTTCTTCATAAGACCGCGGACGAGTACAATAAATGAAATAAAAAATCGCTGAACTGTAAATACGCAGTGATAGAAGCGAAATGAAAAAATTTCATTTATTAAGTCTTGTTCGGCATACAATTTCGCTGCCCTACGAGAAGGCGTTACACCATTACAAAGGACTATTCTACTGTCCACGGTTGCTAAAGTTGAGCCACCTATCCAAAAAATCCTCATGATGCTGAGTTCGGGTGTTCCGAACAGTTGAAGAATAAGTAGGTCGACGAGATGCTCTGATCGACCTACCGCCCCTTCCCTGAGTCCGGGAAGTTCTAGCACCTCGGCGGCGAAGAGTCTCTTCACGAAGCATCCGCTGATCTTGCTCACTCATAATCACAACTCCTCTACGAACTTCAGGGCGTTCTCGTCTTGACATTTCCGGTTGCTCCGGAGTCCGTTGCTGACTTGGAGTACGTTCTCGTCTTGACGTTTCCGGTTCATCCTGAGTCCGTTGTTGGTTTGGAGTAGAATCTTGAGCAAGTGGATTAGAGGTTTGAGTTGGAGTGTGAGCATCTGTTGGCGGGAAACGCCTAAGGAATCTCTCGATTGAGGGACGCCGGGAAAGAATGATGTCGTACCGAGAAGCCAAGCGCCGCAATGACTTCACAACTTGTTGGCAAGCCGAGCTCTCCAGCGCATTGTTCTTCCGGAGTACATGAAGCTCCTCCCACAGTTCATCAACTTGATTCTGAACTTCAGATATGGTCATTCCCCCGCGCCCGCAGATGAAATCCTCATATGCAGTCCTCTCAGCGATGACAGTGTTCAGCTCGGCATCCAGATCTTTCTTTATGGACTTTAAGTCCTTATTGTTGGACTCCAGCTCCACTAACCGAGCCAAGAGTTCGTCATACTTCACCTGGTCATCTATGGCTTTTTTCTCAGCTTCGTTTAAAGCCGAAGAGTATAGCCGCTTCCAGTGAAGTACCTCCAGCTCCTTAGAGTTAAGAATACAAAGCAGCTATGTCAGTTCGGCATTTCAGTTTACCGAGCAGGTAGTAAACCACAACAGGAGTAAAAGAGATTACGAAAAGCTATAAAGAAGACACGAGTGTAGAAAGAAGAATTTTTTCATTCACAAGAAAAATTTTTTACACAAGGAGGGCTTCAAGGCCATTTTACAAGGAGAGAAAGAAACTAAACTAAGAGAAGGGAGACGAAATCATACTCCGCCAGTTTCGTCTCCGGCTCCTCTGTGGGTTTCAGCCTCCTTCTCCTTGTCTACTTCGGCTTCAGCCTCGGCCTCCCTACTCCCTCCAGCCTGCTCGGTGCCCCCATCGCCGATCTGCTGCACCTCCTGCTCGGCATGCCCGTCGCCGGCCTGCTGATCCGTCTGCTCGGTCTCCTTGCCGGCCTCGTTTTCCTGCCCACCCTCTTCGTTAAAGATTGAAGCGGGTGAAACAGGTCCCAAGGAGGCAAAGATGGCCTCCATGTTCTCGTCCAGGTCAGCGCGGCAGTTACGGACTCTTTCAGCAGAGAGCAGGACCGAGGAAGAAGCAAGCTCCTCAAGGAGCGGCAGACTCTGGAGACGAGCTGAAATCTCTCGGCCATACAGCGGCAGGACGACTTCGGGTCCCTGCTCAGCGTTATCGGTCATCAATTTCAGCAGATCACCGATAAAGGCCGAAAATTGATTGCTCAAAAAGAGTTTCTCCGCGAAAACACGGAGAGCCTCCCCCTGAGCAACCACGGCGGCAGCCTCCCTCTGTTTAGATTGCTCTCTCTGGATGATGAGCTGGTTTTTGGCACGCTGAGCTTCATCCTGAGCCGAGATCCTAGCGGCCCTTGCCTTCTCAAAGTCTGCCCGAGCCTGTTCGGCCTGGTGACGAGCAGCATTCAACTTCCTCTGCATCTCAGCATAATCGTTGGACGCTTTGGAGAGTTCAACGGCGACGAGCTTGGAGAGCATATTGTTCCTCTGAAAATGGAAAAAGGAAAAAGTCAACAGAGGGGCCACAAAAAATATAGGAAAAAAGCAAGGCCAGAAAATCAAGAAGGGAATTCACCTCTACAAAGTCCGTTGGCCATGCAAAAGGCTCACAGACATGTTCCGAAGGGGCCGCCAAGACAATGTCTTTCTCCGGCGCTCTTGGGGGTTTCTGAATCTTCCCCTTCCCCTTTGCCGAAGTCGACTCCGGCTTTTTTGGATCCGAAGAAGAGGTCTTCTGCCTTTTCGGATTCTTCTCGGCATCAGACGCCGAGCCGGTGGCTTTCTGTCTCTCCGGCTCATTAGATTCGGAGGATTTGCGACCGAGCTTGTTTAGCATGTTCACTGCCAAAAAGCAAGAAAACAAGGTTAGTCTTCGTCGTTAAAGCAGTAAAGCATAAAAAAGAAATCCTCACCCTCAGTCTCTTCGTCCGAAGACGAGATATCGAACACGAAGTCACCCTTGACGAGCTCAGATTCCGAGTACTGTTTCCTAATCATAGGAATCTTATTGAGCTCGCCCTCGAGCTCGTTCAACGGTTCTAACCGAGGATGAGGAATTACGGACTTCGGCCCTCTCCAGGGAAAGCCCGGAGCCGCTGTCCTATTGTAAAAAAAGAAACGATTTTGCCATTTCGGCCATTTGGTTTTACAAAAGGCTCTAAAGGGCTGTAAAGGGATCAAGTAAAACCAGGATCTCTTCCTCTTAAACTGAAAGAAATTAAGGATTGCCCTCAGAGACAGATCCTTTCCTAATCTACGCAGTTCGGCAGCAAAGGCCGATAAGTGCCTCCAAGAATTCGGAGTCACTTGACCTAAAGGGAGTTGAAAAAAATCAAGAAGCTCTACAAAGGCAGGGGGAAGAGGGAAACGAAGCCCGCATTCCAAGCAGGCTTCGTAAACGGTGGCGTAACCCTCCGGCGGCGAATCAGCCCTATGAAGGTCGTAGGGAATTACCACTAAACCCCCAGGTAGAAAATATTTTCCGTGTAAGGATATCACAGTATCCTTACTCAAAATGCTCGGAAAATATTCTACCGTCTTCTCCCCGGACTTCTTCCGGCCAGAAGACCCCTTACCCCCCCTTCCTACCGCTACCTGATTCAGAAACAGATTCAGAAGAAGAAGACATGATTCTTACTCTCTGATGGTCGAAAGTCTGAAGAAAGTCTTGAAGAAGCGGAAGAAAATTTTTCGAAAAAGGGAGAGAATACAGAAGAAATAATCGCAAAAGTGTTTCCAATGATGAAGAAAGGAAATATTTATCGGATTCGCAAAGGCTTTTCAAATTCGTCGCACCGTTTCAAATCCCACTTTTTCTGGATTCTCTGGCCGGATTTGCTGTCACATTTAATGCAGACACGTGCGGAGCACGTCCCCTGACGTCAGCCTCCCCCTTACACTTATCCAAAATGCCGAAGTGATTCACTTCGCTTTTCGGGGGGGGTGGTGATGGGATACGAACTAAACAACTAAACAATAATTGCGAGCCCAATAGCAGTGACGGCCCATCAGCCCAAAACCCAAGAAAGAGTATCAGTTCGGCACAACCAAAGAGTTCGGTCACAGCCTATAGCTCGGTAAAAGCCGACCAATCGAGCTCAACTCTCAGATCGGCACAACCAAAGAGTTCGGTCACAGCCCATAGCTCGGTAAAAGCCGACCAATCGAGCTCAACTCTCAGATCGGCAAAAGCTGATCGGCAAAGTTCAGCAGTTCGGTCTCAGCAGTTCGGTCTCAGTATTCGACCGAACAAGGAGATAGTGGACCCATGCAGGATCTCCACGACCTCCACTACACCCACGATCTATTTAGTGGTATTAAGCAGTTATCAACCCCACTACCAGGGCTGCAAACCACGATCTTAGTTCGAATGTATAAATAGAACATAGATCAGATAGACGAGGGTTAAGCTCTCTAGATCCTGAATCTTATAGCGAATCAGTATTGTAATCTGTAAGCGAGACCAAGCAATACAAATTTGCCCTCTCTTCTTCCCGTGGACGTAGATTTACCTCAGTAAATCGAACCACGTAATTTCCCGTGTTGTGATCATTTATTACTTGCATTTATTCCCATCAAAAATTCGCCACATCATCACTGGGCGATCTATTGCAGCCGCCCAGCGGGCGATTGGAGAGAGAAACCGCGCAGCGCTGGGCGGTCGCTGGGCGGTCCGTTCGGCGCTATTGCAGCGCCCGGATCGCCCAGCGCACCGCCTAGCGCGAAAAAATAAATTTTTTTTTTCGAAACACTATATATACGCGCTTTGTTCGTCATTTTCATTCGCACCACTTGTTTTAACGAGTATTCTCTCTATCTTAATTTCTGTTCAAGATCAACAACGGTAAATGGATCTCAACAACGAGCCTAGTTCCGGAAGTAGCGGGTCACAAACTCCGGCGATCCCTGTGGGAAGTGGATGGGGACAGGTGCCCAGGTACTACAACATGTACCCGTGGCAGCAGATGATGCCCGGGCCCCAACGGGGGGGAGTCCGCCGGGGGGTGTCCGCCGGGGGGGTTTCCGCCGGGGGGGTTTCCGCCGATACCGGGCTGGGACGGAGGCGACAGCGACGGAGGCGGCGACGACGGAGACGAGGAGTGAATTGTCACTCCTTTTTATTATTGTATTTTTTTTAAATTTTTTTATTTTTTTATTATTGTATTTTTTTTAATTAATGTATTTTTTAAATTATTGTACTTTTTTAAATTTTAATAGTATTATTAAACTTTTCCCGTATATGTCTCGTAAATTAAATTTCGCATATTGTGTGATTGTTAATTATTTCATTTTGTATATATTTGTTAATAGTGATGTGGATATTAGTGGCTAGGCTATGGTTGAGCTATTGCTGGGCTATTTGCTTGTTTTGATGATGTGGCAGGAGGATTTTTAGTGCTGCTGATGTGGCAGTGGCTGGGCTATGACTGGGCTATTGCTGGGCTATTCCTATTGTGGATGGCCTAAGAGAGAGAATGGAAGGCCCCACCACTATCACATTTTAGAGAGAGAATGGTTGGTAAGATTAAGGAGGAATATTAATAAAATTAATTTAACACGTCATTAGTCGCTTAAATTGCGCTCAAATAGTGTCGCTCATTATAACATTTCTCCATAAAGCAAATAAAAATACGGAATATAAAGTTTTCTATAAATGTAGTAATGTTCTTGCTTTATTATTGTGATGCATAAATTTCTACCAGTTAGTGTCGTCCAATCTTTCCAGAATTATTTCACAATATATTAAAGTATTGGCAATATGGGTTTTATCATTTATGTTATCATTCCTTTCAACTAATTTTTTGCTTTCTTTTATGATTATCATCCAAAATTTTCAGTAAAAATAATTAATAATTTGAAAATATTATAGAGATAGAGATGGGCCATGGGTGGGTTACGTTAATTCCTCATCGATAATAAAATACATGTAGTATGTGTAATGTGTTGCATAAAAAGGGGACTAAGAGAATGATGCAAGTATCTTAATTTGCGCTTGAGCAATGACGCATTTACTGAGGTTCTATCAAGGCACGTTTATCAAGTATCTTAATTTGCGCTTGAGCAATGACGCATTTACTGAGGTTCTATCAAGGCACGTTTATCAAGTATCTTAATTTGCGCTTGAGCAATGACGCATTTAGTAAGGTTCTATCAAGGCATGTTTATCATTGATTGTGAACCATTTCCAAACCGCTCTTCGGACAGAGCTTGACTCTTGCTAGAGACTATGTTTATTTCATTTTCTCAAAAAAAAGTGCATGACAATATATCTTGGTTCATTTCTAGAGTGCAAAGATCACGTTGTACCTCACAATTATTATTATTATTATTATTATTATTATTATTATTATTATTATTATTATTATTATTATTATTATTATTATTATTATTATTATTAATAATAATAATCGTTCATCATCTCTATAACTAATATTATTACGAATAAGGGACGTGATCAAATGCAAACTATAAATATTGTACAAACTCCAAACTATGATCTGGACCGTTAGAATATGTCAACAGATGACAATATAATAGCAACAAAAAATTTCAACACAATGTCAACAGTTGATGTTGTGTTGACATTTTTTGTTGCTGTTATTTTTGTCATTTATTGACCTTTTTTAATGGTCCAAATCATTGTTTGGAGTTTGTACAATATTTACCGTTTGCATTTTATCGCTACCCGCTTATGAATAAAATATACTTTAATTTATCTCTATTGTGGGTTAGTATTATTTAATCTAGCAAATCAAATGCCATATTTCAACATTTATAGGCTCTAGCCTTTCCTAGAAATCGGGCTAGGTTGGGCCGATTTTAACTACATAGCGCCCAAAATGGATCCAATTAAGTTTCCAACACAATTTCTATGCAAATAACTTTTGGTTGGGCTTTGGGCCCATCTATTGGCGAACAAAGTGAGGAGGGCCTACCAATATATTTTTTCATTTTATTTTGTTGTATGTACAGATCATCAAAAATTATTTTTAGCTCTTATTAAATTGATATTAAAAAAAGGATACAAGAATATTATAAAAGGGGTCATTAAAGTTCAATAGTAAAGTTTATCCGCTTAAATTAATCAAACTTAAATTTTCTGGGCTCAGTCTGGCCCAAAACTGACCTATTCTTAATGATTGAGCCGAGTTGATTTTGCTTGGTTTCTATGTGCATTCTGAATGATTGAGCTGAGTTGTCAGACTATTCACGATTTCACGTTATAATAAACCTGTCGATTTATATATTTTCAACTCTTATTCTAAACTTTCAGGTGAAGACTTGTTCATTGGCCAATCGAGCTCAAATAATTGGATAGTTTTTTAATTAAAATATTTCGACTGATAATTCTATATCTAAAATATATGAATACATACATACATACAAGTAAGTATTATTTCAACTCTAATACTATAAAATTAATGAAAAATGAAAATTAAATATAGAAAATTAGTATCTCATTTGGGGCCAATTTTTATTTCAAGTCGACTCTATTGGGTTACCGGCTATTTGGTTCAGGGTTATTCAAATGGTGATTTTTTTAACCTTAATCTTATAAAATTATTAGGTTATTTGGGTCAATTTGTAGGTTTCGAGTTGGATTTATATCCTTAGGAATGTGATCAAATGCGAAATCTAAAACTCCAAACTATGATCTGGACCGTTGGAAAATATCAACAGATGATAAAATAATAGCAACAAAAAATGTCCACACAACGTCAACGGTTAATGTTGTATTGAAGTTGTGTTGACATTGTATTAACATTGTGTTGACGTCAAAATCTTGAAATTTTACATTTTGTTGACATTGTGTTAACGTTGTATTGAAACTGTGTTGAAAAGTTTGGAATTTGTACAATATATGAGTATACATTTTATCACTATCCTATATCCTTATATACAATATTAGTGTAAACTACTACTAAACTCTAGCTACGAATTGTTCAATTTTAATAAAAAGAATAGTAATAAAAAATCAAGCAATAATTAACATTTATATAAGGCTTTAGTGACTGGTGGGGGACCATCCCAAGTTTTGAGGTATGACATTAATTTTTTTTTAATATATCTTATCTTGATTCATGAATCCACTAAGCTTATGGCAAAGTTAATTTGTCCAACTTTTGCTACTTGGTTAGGTGAAACTGTGAAAGTGCTTTGATTCACCCACTTTTGACAATTAAATACTTTTATGGATGTATTATCTCATTCCGACATAAGATTCGTATCAGTCAATCCCATTTTGCATCGGACGGCATATGCTAGACTGTTTGGGTATCTCTTTCCGTAGACTGTTTGGATTTTACGAGCCAAATCAAATTCATAACCGTATTTTTTTATTACATGCTTATGTTTATAGAATTCCATCCTTACATCTTAGATGAGTTATCTACCCTATCAAACATGTATTTTTTTGGACGGTAAAAAAATTATACATGCGTCAATGTCATCAGACAACTAGATGATTTAATAAGATAAGGTTTTCGACGAGAAATCTCCATTCTCCACCAGCACTGGTCATGGTCAGATCAAATAACCTAACCCCTTTGTTTGATATGCAAAAATAAACACTCTACTCCACTTTGCACCACTCCATCACCATCCACCACCACCAATTTCCATATCGAAGAAATGACGGCTTATGGTGCTATGTCTTCTCTTACCGAAACAATGAACAATATTCTCCGTTGTTCTCGTTTTAGCCTTGATGTTCGCTCTCAACAAATCATACAAGCCCTGATCAACGAGTTGCAGCCTTGGCCCCAAATTCTGGAAAGATTAGACAAGACGAGTCCAAGCCGGAGCAGGAAGAAGGTGAATGCTTTGGATGGAATAATCAAAGAGGCAATCTGGAAATTCGAAGACTCGTTGGAATCTCTTCTCACTCAACAGATTCCTTCTCAACTCGAAACTCTTCCAGTTATTGTCTCCACTGATCTGCAGAGTCTGCAAAACGAAGTTCATTCATTTATCCAGAAGCTCAAGGATATGGAGAAGGAATACATGTATGAAGTGGAGAATATGGCTCAAGACGAACCTATTTCCTCATCATTTGGTTTCCCTGGGACCAATTCAAAGATGATTGGATTATCTGATCAATTCCAACAACTCAAAAACGATATTCTGAGAGATCACTTCGACTTTGGTTTACGCCGCCTAGTTGGAACGGCCGGCATTGGGAAGACAACTCTTGCAAAGCAAATCTATGAAGATCCCGAAATTCATTGCATGTTTGAGTGTCGCGCCTGGGTGACCGTTGGCCGAGTCCCTCAGCCAGCCAGTATAATTTCCCAAGGCATTCTTGCTCAACTGTGTGGAATTGGAATCACTCAAGAAATGGACTACTACAGTTTGATAGAAAGATTGCCTGACAAGCATTGCCTCATTGTGCTAGATGATGTCTGGGAGGAAGAAGACGCATGGCGTATTACGTGGCATACTTTCCCTTCCATCCGTAATCAACGTGTTCAAGTCTTGCTTACAGGCCGACATCGAATATTGATGAAGGATTATTATTTTCCTTCTGGGTTTGAGGTGCGGTTTTTGAATGAAGAAGAAAGCATGGAACTACTATGTGACAAGGTGTTTGGTGATGAGATCTGCCCTCCTCACCTTCACAAAGTTGCCATCAAAATTGCCAAGCATTGTGAAGGTCTCCCTCTCTTGATCGTCACTGTTGCTCGCATCATTTCAATATCCGAGCATAACAGAGACCCGGCCTACTGGAATGAAGTAGCAGACAGAGGAAATCCAGTCTTCGAGGATGCATATAATGAAATATCAAAGGTACTTTTCCCAAGTTATAACTACTTGCCTCAAAATCTTAAAATGACTTTTCTGTTTTTGGGAGTTTTCCCTCGGGATCACGACACCCCGACTTCCAAGATCATCATTATGCTCATGGCTCAGGGGTTGCTTTCATCGTATGAATCGGGATGTAAATATCTGAAAGAGCTAAATTATGACTATAGCCTGGTTTTACGCATCTTGAAGACCGTTGATAAAAGTCTTCTTGTTGAGTTTGAAGTTACTGAGTTTAAAACTTGCTGGCTTCATTCTTCATGGCGGCACGTTTGTAGAGTAGAAGCTAGTAAGAACAAGTTTTATCATGTCTTAAATAAGTTAGCTGATGCCGAAGAAGAAGTTTTAAAAGGCCAGCGCGGTTTATGTCCCGAAAATAAGATTTTATTTGGCATCAAAGAATTTCGTGACTCAGTGAGATTGAATTGTGCTTCCATTGCACGCTCTCTCCTTTGCTATGGTCCTTACCACCAATATCCAATCCATATAGATGTCGGTTTCATGTTGCTTAGGGAAATAGATGCCCTTACACAACGTTTCTACACTTTCCCAGTAGAAATTCTGACCTTAGTCCAACTAAAGTACCTTGCTCTAACTTGCAATGGAGAAGTACCTTCAACCATATCTAAACTTTTCAACCTTCGAGTCTTGATTATCCATCCGCATATGAAAATTAGACGTTGTGGAGCTCCATCGTATGTACCGATGGAAATATGGGACATGAAAGAGTTAGAGCATATCGAGATATTGGGAAAAAGCCTTGCAGCTCCATCTCATGTTGTTTCATTGGAAAAGCTCACAACTCTGGTAGGGGTGAATGCTAGTATTTGTACTATCTTCAATCTCTCCCAAAGAATTCCTAACATAAAGAAATTAGGAATACAAATTGAGGTCACGCCTTATGAGGATCATAACGATCTTTTGAGTTGCTTTGATTGCATTTCAACACTTGAAAGCTTAGAGACTCTAAAACTCAGTATTACAAATCCAGTCATCAAGAAAGGTCATGTTTTCCCAATGATTGATGGGGCATTGAAGCTGCCATGTAACTTGAAAAAGTTGCATTTAAGTGGTATGGGTTTTCCATGGAAATACATGAATGACATTGCTTCTCTACCAAATCTTGAAGCTCTCAAACTGCGATCCTACGCCTTTCAGGGTTCACATTGGAAGGTAAAAAAAGATTGTTTTATAAGTCTTAAGTTTCTTCTAATTGAAGAAAGTGATTTGGTGCAATGGAAATCAAGACGAGGAAGCTTCTGCGAGCTTGCAGTCTTAAGCATGAAACATTGCTACAAACTTGAAAATATCCGCATACCTTCTCTTGTTAATCCCCATGAGCTTGGGGAGATTGAATTAGAGGATTGCAATCCTTTAGTTTTGACTTGGGCAACCCAACTACAACCACATGTAACTTGTATGCTTCGTGTTACTTCAACTTCTTCTTTTGATGAGAAACCAACAACTATCAAATTTAAAAGGTTAGTCCAACTAAAAATCAACTCATGTCTTACTCTTAATATATAATAATACGTGTTTTAGGTTGATATAACTTCCATATATTTATGTATCCATTTTCAGGCATGGAACCATATTTTTCGATGATGATCATGAGGAAAATGAAGAAGAGAATGAAGACGAATATACTTATGATCATGAGTATACAAAGGCGAGCGGTCATGAGGATACAGAGGCGAGCGCAAATGTCAAGGAACATGTGAGTTAACACATTTTTCCTTTTGGGATGTCTCACTCTAGATTACACATTTCTTAAAATAGAAACATCACTCTCTATACTTTTCTCTTTTGCTTTATTCTCTCTATTTAACTGACAAAACAACTACATAGAATCTCGAGTTGAATAAGAAGTGCTCCACTTAGTGTGGGACGGATGGAGTATTAGTTGAGTAAAAGATATGATTCTTTGTAGTTGAAAGTGATATAATCCACTTTTGATTTGCAGGAGAAATCTTTGAGGCTTTGAATTTGTTGCTACGGAGGTGATGCAAGTATGATTTTTCTCAATAAATATAAGAACTTTGTAGTGATTTCTTGGTATTTTGGTTTGAAACCCAATAAATGAATCATGAATGTTGTATTACTATTATTTAGGGTTGTCACTTAAATTTAAGAAGTGTAACTTGAGTGGATTATGTATGGATTCAATGTTGTTTTGGGTTGGATTTGATTGAAAACATTACTTGGGCATTTAAAGAAATAAGTGAATAAATATGCTCTGTTTATGTGTGCTCTGTGATGTAGGGAATTATTTTAAAATGAGAATGTGCATTGAATGTATGGGGAATTATTTAGATAATGTTAAAAAGGCATAAATATATTATACTTCTAATTTTCTACAACGAATCAACACCATAACATTATTAATTACAAACTCAAATATTAGTTTTGAAGAGACGCATCATCTCATTTTAATACTTATAGACTTGTACACAAAATGACTAAGTTGGACTTGAAGAAAAGCATCGTTGCCATGCTTCGCCATCCATCATCTTATTACGGCCATCCAAATACAAACAATCCTCAACCAAAACCCTCAAACCCAAACGACCCAACGACAAAATCAAGAAGCACAACTCGAAAACACACAATCCTCGATCCGAATGAAGCTAAGACACTCGTCATTGATCCAACTGTACTTCTCTGCGAAGGGATTCGCGAGGCTCTTCGGAGGGTATCGATCGATGCAATCTTCCCACACATTAGGATCGTCCAAGTCTCTGAGGACTTCCCACAAACAGTTGTTGCACTTGAAGCCTGCTCCGAAGCTGATCATCATGATCCGGTCGCCCTTCTTCAGCCGCTTCTTCGCCTCCATGTACCCGAGCACGTACCACAGCCCGCCAGCCGAGGTGTTTCCGAAGCGGTGGAGCGCCATCCGGGCCGGCTCGAGGTCGTACTCGCTCAGCCCCAGACTCTTCCCGACTCCATCGATCACAGCCCTTCATGTCAATGTCTCATGTTGTTAGTTAATACTCCCTCCGTCCCACAAAAGATGTCACCCTTATGGGACGGCACGAGATTTTATGAGGTTTTATTTTGTGTGTTACATGAAAAGAGAAAATATAATATTTATATTATTGTTAGAGAAAACTTTTTCTAAAAATGGAAATGTGACATCTTTAATGGGACAAACCAAAGAGGAACGTGAGACATCTTTTATGGGACAGATGGAGTATATATTTTTAATTTACTTATTTGCTCTAAAAAAGAAAAATTAAAAAGAGGGGAAGAGGCAAAACATTTTAGAGCTAGTCAATTATCAATGTGATCAATTAAACATGTTGCTATTTAGCTAAACCTATAAATTAATGGTAATTCCGAAACTTAAATTATCATCACATTTCACTAGCTACTACATTAATGGAGCATATTGTACAATGTAGGCCACTAGTATCCCAACAACTATATATGTTACTATTAGGAAATTAAACGTGTTCATTAATTTTTACGAATGCATTCGTTCACGAAAAATATGCAACACTTGTTGTTTCGCAAAATGTATGCATTTTGTTTTTATAAAATGACTGCATGCTATTTCAGTATCGCAAACACCTCTTATTTACCAAATAACTACGCTTTCTTTACCAAAAATATTCATGATTTTTTATCTTGACCTGTTTACGAAAATTAGTGTCTTTCAAATTTTTGTACATGATGCATCATTGTTTTCAAAGTGAGATCTCTATATTCTATATTTATGTCATACTCCTGATAAATTTTAACTACGTTTTTCTTTTTCCAATTTTGAATTTTTAATTAAAATTTGTAGTTTAGCATATCATGCCTCATAACTTTACCTATTTTACTAGTTCATCATTCAAAGCGTAACATTTCTTTATCAGCATAAAATTTTATATAGTACTATTATTTAGAGCGTAAAGTGGATACATTGAATAATTTTCAATTTTTGAAATTATTTTAAAGAGACATCTCAAAAAAAATATTGAGTAAAATGGACGAAGAAACAATTACCAATCAAAAATACTCTAGTATTACTACCAAACTTAAAGTTTATAACATTTACCAACCTGCCACCAGGGTGAATGCAGAAATGATCGACACCGGACTTGAGATTAAGGCCGCCGGCGCCGCCGAGGAGTTCCATAAGCTGCTTCTTCTTACCTGACCGGAGATAAACAAAACCGAATCTGATAATCTCCGATACAGGCAAGATCTTCGGCAACAAAACTTTGAGATTGATAACAAACACCTTTGCTGCGGCTGTGGTAAGCTTCTTCGTCAGTCGAAACCCGGGGTAGCCTTCGTCATCTTCGACCTGTATGCAGCAGTTGTGCGCTTCGTCGTTGGCTCCGAAGTGCGTTCTTACCAAATGGTTGAGTTTTAAGATGGCTCGGTCTCGGAAATCTGACCGGTTCGTCAGAAGCATGGAGCAGCCACCGGATCGGAATAGGCAGTTCGAGAGCATCATCGATTTGTCCACGCCACGATACCTGTTGATTCAAGACTTTGTTAATTTTTCCATGTCCACGATTAAATGTCTCATTTTGACAAAACAACGTGTCTACACTAATATGTCTATTTCACTTTTACTACTTTTAATAAGAAAATATTGCTAACTCATTTTATTTATATTTTATTATTAAATTAATATTAAAGTGAGACTCATTAGTCATTTCATTCACAAACATTTCTATAGATCTCTTAAAACTGTGCGCAAACTAAATGTGGCATCTCTATGCTCATAAATTGAACTAGGGTTTCTAATTGCAACTACGTACAATAACTAATTAAAATAAAATAAATCCAGGACCAGGTTCTTGTATAAATTAGTGAAATAGTACTCCTGAAAAATATGATATCAGAACAAACCATTAAAAGAATGAGAAGAAGTAGTTTAGGTAAATTCGAACCTTTTTTTCGAAATAAATGTATGTACTATACACAAATTAATTACTCCCTCCGTCCAACAAAGTTTGTCTCATTTTACCATTTTTGTCTGTCCTACAAAGTTTATCCCAATTAGAATCTCTCCAAAATAGACATTAAATACACCATTCAATCTCCTCAACGTGGGATACTTATTCCACTACACACCTCTATTTAAAACAAAGTCAAACAATTTTTTAAAACTCGCGCCGGGTCAAATTGAGACAAACTTTGTGGAACGGAGGGAATACTACATACTCCATAAAGATGGATTTGGAAAATCTAAATACATGTGTATATAGATTAATGTTTAGTAAAAATATTGAATACTTGAAACCATCCTATTATATATAGTACTAAATTGTTTATAAAAAAGTAACACTACTACTAAAATATAAAAAACAAATTAAAACTTGTAGGGTAACCCTATCTATATACTACGTGACACGTAAGAATTCTCAAGAATAGAGTAACAATCCTATTTAATTTAGTCAAAGTGTTAAAATACCATGAAATTCGCAAAGAAAAAACACTAAATATGGAGTATTCATCATCTACTCTTTTGAATAGATCAAGCTTTAAGATGAAAATGTGACATCTAAATTGGGCATGAATTGTACTACTACATGACTTCAGTGTATAAGTAGTAAGGTCTAGGATTCAAAAATCAAGACGATGCTCATACCAATTAGGGCCGAGAGACTCAGTGCTGACGACGACAGCGAGCGCATTCGCATAAACCTTAAACAAGTGGCGAACGAGGTCGACCGCGATGAGGCTAGCGCTGCAGCCCATCCCGGAGAAGTTAAACGCCTTCACATCAGGCCGCATCTTATACCGGTTGATGATTCTCGACGACAGCGAGGGCGAGGGAGAGAGCAAGGAGACGTTGACGACGAGGATGTCGATCTCCTGGGGCGAGATCCGGGATTTGGCGAAGAGGCTGTCTAGGGTTTGGAAGAAGATGTGGTCGAGCTCTTGGAGGGAATCGAGGAGGGAGGGGTCGGCTTCTCTTCCAGCGACGACGCTGGGAGGGCTGTAGGTCTCCTCTCCGAGGCCGGAGCTGATGATGGTCTTGAGGAGGAATTTGTATTGCTCCCACCCGAGGTTCGGGTTGCGGAGGACGACCTTGCACGAGGCCGAGGTGTCGAGTTTTAGGGCTTCGGAGGGTTTGTAGCACTCGTAGTTGAGGATGTAGCAAGTGGAGTTGTGTTTTCTCTTGAGGAGGAGGGTGAGGAAAGGGAGGAGGGAGAGGAGGAGAAGGAGAAGGAGAAGGGGTGTGAGGGTTTCCATGATGATGAGAGAATGAGAAAGGAGGGAGATGGGGGCTTTGATTAGAAGTATGGTTTATTTATAGAATATCTGGTGCGCGAATAGTTTTGGCAGTGGACGATACGAGTTTAATGGAAAATTATCAAAATAGGAAAGAGAAAAAAAATAATTAAAGCACTGGTGCGGTAATTAATTGAGGTTGGGTGGAATAGTATAATTAAATGATCAATGGTCCACTTGATTTTGATTTCCATGCTTAGAGAGGGTGATATATGAGTGGTTGATTTAGTACTGTGGTTAATTATCTTTATTTATAGTTAATTTGGAGTTTGATGTAATAATAGCATTAAATGTTTAATGGTCCAATACTTGGTTTTTGATTTCCATAGTGATGGAGGAAGGAGGTATATGGGGGGAAGGGGTTGATATAGTAGTGTGATTAGTTAACTTTGTTTAGTTGATTTGGAATTTGATGGATTAATTTTCATTAAATGTTTAATGGTCCAATACTTGATTTTGATTTCCATATTGAGGGAGAAGGGTGGTATATGGGGAGGGGAGGGGATCGTTTGATGCAATAATTGAATGTTAGATGGTTTTATTTAATTGTATGTAAATACACGAATTGTATATTAATTTTGTCTTTTTGATCAAAATTATTCTATTGGCAGGCAAATAATTATTTTCTTTAAATTGACCCCCACCATACATGGCGCACGGAATTTAATGGCATTTATGTTCGTTGGTGAGCTGACAATTTATATGACAATTGAATAAAACCGATTTCCGTTCTTTCAAGTTGCTTTCGAGTCTCTCTTTTGCAATAAGAGTTTTATTTAGTTATAACACGGATTTAAAGAAATACAAAAAGAAATAAATTGAATAATTTAATAGAATATGAGTCTCACTTATATATATTAGTTTTATAATAAAATGTGAGTAGTGAAATGTAAGGCCAATTTACCATTTATGATAAAAATAAAATAATATTCTTATTGTGGAACGGATCGAAACGACAAAATATGACTCTTATTGTAGAACGGAAGAGTAATATTTATCCCAATGACACAGATTTCCGGCTCAGATAAGAAACGCTACGTCATTAAATCATAGCGTCCTCATAGGACTAAGTGTGGCCGCCTGGCCGGAATTTAAATCAGGCCAAATTCCAAAAAAAAATGAATATTTGTTATTTTTGGGAAAAAAAATTGTAATTGAATATTTGTTATATAGTGTGAAGTTTGATAAAAGGGTGACTAGTCATTTTATGCAAGTATAATCGAATGGTGAATGGTCCAATTATACTTAATTTCAACTTTGTAGTACTAATTGTGATATTAGTTGTTTTAGTGACAAATGAGTTGTCAAATCTAAATAATACATTGCTTCCTAAGTTGTAATTATGGAGGAAAACAATTAGAGCAACATTAATGCAACATTAAGTCATTTTCCCTTTTCCACTTTCAACGTGGAGAAATTTAGGGGTGGAAGGTGGTGAAAATAAATTCATATGGTACAAGAGCACAAGCAGCACCTCGAGCTCCTTGACCACAAGCAAAAACATGTTACCAACAATATCACTCGTTGATATGCTATCACACCCAACTTCTGCAATATTTTTGGAAGAAATATGGCTCCTGTTAGCATTTTTACAGAGTAAATGGCTTTAAAAACCATGAAGTTTCGTCAAATTTTAATTTATCCCGCAACTTTTAAAAATGGGCCCTTTTTTATAGTATCACTTACTATATGTTATCTACAGTATTTCATTGTGATTTTTTTCAATTATGTAATTTTAAAGTTTTAATGAAATTCTTATATTTTGATTATTCACTTATGAACTTAGTTAGGATCTATTAATAAGTATGAAATGTGACTCATTAATAAAGTGTAGAGAACTGATGAGATAGTGATGTAGGTGTTGAAGTGATGAAGGGAAAAGTAGGTTTGAGGCCAAGAACAGTGCAAGTGAAGTGACGAGATATAAGTGCGTTGGGTTGTGGATGCCCTAAGTTCGACTCCATTTAGTTAGCATGCTTTTATCATGTGGCAATCATAGGTATCTCAACTCATTTCCAGAGAACAATGGTTAACTTATCTGTCAAACATAAGGCTTTCTTGCAGAGAACACAGAAACAACCTAAACAACTTACAGACGTGAATGCATCGACAGTACTATGATAGCTTAAAAACAGCTTTTATGGTAACTCCATATCATAACTGAGTAAAAAGACTTATCTTGTACAGTCATCACCGTCGTTGGCTCATCAGGCGTCGCCCTCTTTCCGTTCAGCCTGCACCACTGCCTTCCTCTTGCTTCCTCTGGTGCTGGAATACTTGGCAAACGCAGCCTTCAGGGCAGATCTTACGTTGATTTCTTCTTCTTTCTTATGCTCTTTGCTGGTCTCTTGATTCTCCTTAACTTCCTCGTTTCTTTCGCTTCCAGAGGCGGGTCCACCTTCGTTATTGATAGGATTTTCAGCAACAGGTGCAGCAGGGTTGGGAACTGCACGCTTGAACGGCTCATGTAAAGTATCGTGCAAGCGTCTAACCTGTGGTAAAAAATATGAGTAATCTATAGACATATCCAGAAAACATCATCAACAAAATGTAGATTAAATGAAAAACTGCAATACAATGAGCATGTTCCTGTTATCAAGTGTAAAACCACAAGTTACAAGAACAGTATTCGATCATGTATCAGATTCGGACAGCCCGCTGTGGGAAAAGGATACGAATTTGCAGCTTCGTCGTAATCTTGACTTTTTTCAGGAACCCCAACAAGCACTTTTGATGCGTGAAAACATAGACTACCTTTCTTTCTCCAATGCCAGGGCAGCGAGCAAGATCTTCCATTGATGCGTCCATGATATTTGAGAGAGACTATATTCGGTATAGCTTGAAGTCAGTGAAAAGATCAAATATATCAATCAGTAATATCTGCTGCCAAAAAAAAAACGCAGAGCCTTACACCAAACGTAGACCCAAGAGTAACGACGTCTGTCTTGTTGACATGCCGCACTGATGTGAGTGCATGATTTAACTATAAACGGAACGGGATGTTAGTGAGTGCTTCCCAACTAAGAAAGCAAATAAACTATCAATAAAATGAGGCGTACCCGTGATATGTAGTCCATATCCATTTGTCCCTGAATAAGATCCGCAGGTTTATTTTCATAAACTTTAATAGTCTCCAGGTACCGACCACACTCTTCCAAGCTAAATTAAAAGAAAATGTAAGAAACCAGGCAAATACATAAGAAATAGTACAAAAAAGGAAAGGGGAAAAAGAAGGCGGCAGGGCATTAGTGGTTTTCGTTTCAACAACCAAGTTATTGATCTAATTACAAAAAGTAATAGTTGACGGGCTGATAATAATTTCCATAATATATGATTTTGCCCAAGATACATTCTCCCATTGGTGTCAGAAGAGCTTTGCAGAAATTGAAATAGGAAGCTATGCAAAAAAGCTACCTCCAAGCACATAAAAGAGTGCAGTCGTGGAGTAGTGCAGTTTTTGTGACTTCGAGCAGAGGTTTAGCAACATCTTCCTGGTACCAACGGGAGAAATCAGAGATCCCATACAAAAATTTCAGTTCCAAACTTGTGTTAGATAATGTCAAAGACTTACCACATCAACATGGCATAACACAACGCGAAGCTTGAAATTTTTCTGCAGTTCCCTTATCCGGAAATACAGATAATCTGGATGTAGAAGATGATAGCGTAGACTGAACAAGACATGAGAATAAATCCTGATTACACAAGAAGATCGCTATACTAACTGCTAAACAACGGAAAAATAAGCTTGATTCTAGCAAAACACAATAAGGACTAAGGAGTCATCTTTGTTACAAGTAAATCAAATTTCTACGAGACACGTTGCTTCCTCGTAACTTCTTAATATCATTTTCTAAGCAATAAAACATACTCTCTCCTTCCCTCGCTTTGTTAGAATTTTGTCAAATTTTCCACAGGCAATAAGTGTAGTGCTTAAACATCCAAAGACTTTCTTACCATATATAATGGAGTTAAAGAAAGAGAAAGAGACATAATCACGAATACTTTTAGCATCTATATCAAACCCCTCATGGATATAACAATAGTATAACAAAATGCAGTTTATTTTCTCAGTGTGTTATGATATTATATCTTGCTTCTGGATATATCAAATTATAAACTTACTTCCATTCAACTTTTGGTTTATAGTTCTCATTGTTGCACATATGTGGTTCAATTTTTAAAGGTCATTTCTTGAGATTTAAGGTAGATCGAAAAGGTGCATTTCAACATGATGGTATCACGTGCCTGTGCATTAACACATGTTACTATCATCATAACAGTGGCCACATCAGAATAAGAGTGCTGTCAAACCAATTCCCAACTTACAAACATCCTAAAGTAGTTGGATCATAGATGGAACTATACTTACCTCAAATATAGTGCACATGAATTTTGTCCCAGCAAGTAGTCACAAACAACATCAGCGAAAACCCATCGAACATTCCTTATATGTTTTAGCAAAGGGTTGCCCTTCTGCATTACAAGAGAAATACAAGTCACCAACTTTTATGCCAAATAGAAGTTCAAAAATGCATTATATTAAAATTTGGTGGCTAATCTTCACATTTTAACTGGCTAAAGGTTTCATTCAAAGAAAGAAAAGAAAAATGGAGTTTGCTCAGCCAAGCATATAAAATTGTAGGTTAATAATATGACCAAGTAATATCAAAAACTCCCCAGGCTATGTTTAGTCATTCTGAGTTCACAATCCACATAACGAATTAAACACCAACAATGAGTTTGGCATATGCTAATTCACATATGTATTGAAACATCATTAATGATTAACCATATTCATTTGCGTGCACAACAAAAGTAATTCACCTGTCTGTGGCTAACGATGATGGCATTCCGATTTGCACCAGCTGATGAAACTGATGTGGATGGAGCTTGAGATTGAATGGTTAGCCTAGAAGAAGACAAAAATAGCTCTTGATGTAACCAACATCCTACTTGAACCACTCTAAAGAGAAAAAAGCATTTTCATAATTGAGAGAGAGAGAGACCTTTGATTGGATCCTTGAGAGGATGAGGGGGCATCCTCGGAGGGCTCAGCCACTGGAACAGATGGTGGGGTGGCGTAAAATTCAGTGTTTTTTATAAAGTTAAAAGCTTGCGAAAACGAGGGCGAAGGCTTGAATAAAGATTGCGACTTAGGTTGGGAACTCTCAACCACTTCTTCATAAGAAGGTATTTTCACAACAAATGATGCATTCTTCTGTTTCTGATTGTCATCCTGCTTCCCAGGATCATCTCTGTTTTCCATCTTCAAAACTCACTCTCCTAATTCAGCCTTCGAAATCCCTCCCTTCTATTCCACTTGCATAATCGGAGAGCTCACCAGCTCTCTCTCTACCTCCTTCATTAATTTAAATTGAAGCTAACATTATGATTTCCCCAACTTTCTGAACTATTAATTCTGTGAATGAACCGCATGAAAGCATATGTTTTGGTGGATAACTTTCAATTAACGCAGAACAACCAAATTAATTTCAATAAATTTTCTAAACAATTCAATTTCAGTAAACATCCAGCCTTAGACTACAGAAATTTATGTCTAATGGTAATCGACTTGACGGATAATTGTGAAATATCTTCGCATAGAAGAAGTTTTAGAGAACAGAGTACATTCATGAATTAGAGCAAATTAAGAACTTGTTACCAGAAATTCGTAGCATATAATTGGACCTAATTCAGATGAAGAGGGTATAGTACCTTCGATGGAAGAGCACGGGTAAGGACGACGGTGGTGGAGCTTACCGATGTTCCAGACGGCGGAGGAGAAACGCGGCGAAGGAGAAAATTGGGAGAAACAAAACAATGAATATTAACTGTAAAAATCTCTAGTTAAATGAGATATATTTTAGGATGTTGATTCATACAAAAATTATGAAGTTTGAAATCTCAATTAGAGAATTTATTAAATTTGAGTCATAACTTGATATAATTATTTGTTTACAATTATGATGTTGATTCAACCATTGAAGAAATGAGGAATCATTTTTCTGAGTCCAACCTAAGCTTGTTTGATTATACCATCCATATAAATATCTTTTGATTTTACACTGTAAAGCTGATACTAAAAAAAGCACACAACTTTCTGCATTGAATCATCTTCTCCTTTGTGTTGGTGTTGCTTTACTCTTTCTTCTTTTCTTCTTATTATTATATCCAACGCCAAAAAAGAATTCAACTAACCATCTTGGTTTTCCATAACGAAGAACACAACAACCAATACCAATTCCAACAATGGATCCACATCCATACCCCATCACAACACTTTTCCACCCAAATCCATCTATAAATCCATCTTCTTCTTCGTCTTCCTCTTCTTCTATTGGTCCTGTCTCCTCTTTGCATTTTCTCGTCAGCGGAACTCCACATAGCCCCAAGTTTCCCACATACGAATCATTCTCAAACGTAGAAAACTGGTTAGATCGTGGTATCTGTCCCACTAGATCATTCATCGAAAGGTTTAATTTCGTAAGAAATGTCAACCTTGTCAATTCACTTGGAATCACTCCATCCAGATTGTTTGAAGACAAATCCAACGATTCAAGTGTACTCATGTTTGCAAGAGACGAAGGTATATTTCCTATGAAGTTATTGTGAGACAAGTTCAAGTATCTGAGAGACTGAAGATTTCCTATAGAACGCGGAATACTCCCGGAAAATCTATTCGAAGAGAAGTCAATCATCGTAAAGCCTTCCAACAATCTCTCCAGCAATTGATGCTGACCTTTCAAAGTTACCCTCATCTCCAATAATATCCTAAAGAAATTCCCAATAGTATTTCCAATAACATTTTCCTTAGTTGTGTTTATCATTGTATTGAAATTGTTGATATACCTTTCAGGTACAGAGCCCGCAAATGCATTTCCAGATATATCTAAAACTTGCAACGTAGGAAACGGAAACTTAGTTCGTGAAGACAATGACATGTTACCATCAAACTTGTTAGACCTCAAGACTAGCACCCGAAGTTGAGGAAGGGCTTCCGTCCAGTATGGAAAACTGCCATGCATTCCGTTATTTCCGATGTCGAGACCCTCTAGACTTCTGCAGTTGGCTAACGATTCGGGTAATTTTCCCTCCAATTTATTACCATTCAAATTGATGGACCGGAGACTACACTCCTTACTGAACGTTGATGGAATCGCGCCACTAAACTGATTCCCATTTAGATGTAAGAAGTCTAGAGACTCACTCATGTTTCCAAAGCACATTGGAATTGTTTCTGCCAAATTTGTATTTGAGAGAAAAAAATACTTGACCCGCGTTAGGTTGCAGATGGAGGATGGAAGCTTCCCGTTGAACTGATTGTAAGAGAGCGTAAATGAAAATATGTTTGATAGATTCCCGATCCCGGATGGTAGTCGGCCTGTTAGTCATCGAAAACGATAAAAAATAAAAATAAAAATTACATGTCAATAAAGCACATATGATCAATCAGTAAGGAACTGAGATAGAGGTTGGAAGCTCACCATTTAGTTTGTTGTAAGAGAGAGACAAATCAGCCAATTTTAATAGATTTCCAAAGTCATTTGGAATTGGACCTAGAAGCAAAAGATGATAAGAAACTAATCAAATGCTTCTTGCTATTCACTTCATCCATGCAAGTCTTTGCTTAATGTATTTTATAAATTAATATATTGGAATTAATTGCTCTCTTTATTTAGTTGCATGGTTAGAAGCTCACCATTTAATTTGTTGCGTGAACAATCAAGGTATCCTAAATTGGCAAGATTCCCAATGGTGGGTGGTATTGAACCTGAAAATTAAATGAATAATAGCTTAATTTTTTTTTGTGAAAAAGTAATTCAAAGAGTGCATGTTGTTGCATATGGAGGAAGAAAGCTCACCATCTAAATTATTGTAAGAGAGATCCAAGTAGTCCAATTTTGATAAATTTGCAATGGTGGGTGGTATTGGACCTGAAAGAGGTTATGTAAAAGATTAAATATCTCCAAATTGCACATCTCATACTACTATTTGCTTTAGACTTTTGGTATCTATAAAGTTTGAAAAAAAATCCAAATAGTTAGAAGTCTTACCATAAAAAGAATTATTCTGTAAGTTCAAATACTGCAGCGGCTTCATGTGCCCTATTTCCGAAGGCAATATTCCGGTAAGTTTGTTACCAGTTAACTGAACTCTTTTCAAAGAAGACATGTTGAAAATGGTTGGCGGCAAAGGGCCTGCCATTGTAAAAATATAATTGTATGATCACAATTCACAATAGTTTAAAGTAATACTCTTCAAATTTTACTATTTGCTTTAGAGTAACAAATTTGGTGTTAACTTGTGTGTACTCTTCAAATCAAAGTCCAAAGAGGATGCTTACCCGTTAAAGCATTTCCAGTGAGGAAAAAGAACTGTAATGCTTTCATGTTTCCGATGCCAGGTGGCAACGAGCCGGATAACTCATTAGACGACATGTACAACATTTGTAAATTTTCAAGACGATGAATCTGTTGTGGAATAACTCCTGCAGAATTATAAAATCTGAATTATGTTTGTTTTCATGTCCCAACTATGTAAAACAAAAGTTCAGTGGTTAAACTTCCAGTGTGATCACAGTTAAAATCTAGAGCACTAGAGTTGGTAAAAAGTAAAAACCACTTAAATCAAACGTATATGCATGTATATTCCAAACTAACATCAATCTTTGATCTAAGCTTAATGGGCTGGGCCGGCTTAGCTCAGCCCATGCTCGGACTTGGGCTTTTTTTTTATAAATTAGGCTCAAATCAAGTCAAACCCTTGTTACAAGTGAACTAGGTAAAAAAAAAGTTTTTTCATGTATTTTTTATTCAAGTTATTTACATCTCTTTTTTAATTGTAGTTTATGTATATATAATCATTAATTAATATTGAAAATACAGTAATAGTAATATTTTAAATAAATATGCATGCTCAAGTTTATCATATTGCAATTATTGTCTAGGAAATTAAATTGAAAGATCGAGGAATTTGGAGAAAATATAAATGGATAGAAATAATTATGGTAAATATAACTAAAAATAGGTAAAATTGCTAAAAATAATTAAAATACAGGGTTAATGGTGGAAATATACCTCTTAAATTGTTGAAACTAAGGTCTAATACCTTAAGCTTTGTGATGTTTGCAATTTCTCTGGGCACATTTCCACTAAGTTTGTTAAATCCAAAACTTATTCTCTCAAGTTGTGAGCATTGATCCAAACTCAATGGTATATCTCCCTCCAATTCATTACTTCCAAGATCAAGTACTTTGAGTCGTTGAAGTCTATTGTACCTGCAAATGTGTCTTGGAAGCGAACCCGACAAGCCATTATCGTATAGATGAATAGATTCGACTACCGTCAGGTTGAAGATTGTTGGAGCAATAGAACTATTAAGATAGTTTCCACTTAGATCAAGTGAAACAAGAGAATCAAGATTTCCGATTTCGGGTGCAATGCTGCCCCTGACTCCCATCTTTGAGAGGTTTAATTGAGTCACTCTAGTGCCATGGGAATCACAAGTGACTCCAATCCATGAGCAAACTGAGGTTTGAGTGCTCCAATTTTGCTTTATAGTATCTGAGGTGATGAGGGCTTTGAAAGCAAGAAGAGAAGATTCATCTCTTTTTATGTCAAGTGTGGTAGCAATGCTAGAAGTGGTTAGACAAGAAAAAAATATGATAGAAGATAGAAGAAGTGGGGAAAGGCTATCCATGTTCAATTATTGTGTGAGCAAACAAGAAGCCCATATTTATTGACATCTAGAAAGGATGGTGGTGGAGATGTATTTAATTTCAAGTGGCAACACTAGGTTCTTTACAAGTCAAAGTCAATTTTGGAGTGCATGAATTAGGGAATCTTCATTATTGCAAAATAACAAAGTTCTAAGGGTGTCCACTATAAGGTGGACACGCCTAATAGCCCCGCCCCAGTTTTTTGTCCATAGCCCCAATTTTTTGTCCATAGCCCCAAATATTTGTGTCCGGCACTATAGTGGACACCTCCAATAGCCCCCAAATTTTATAATCAACATTCATTTTATAATATTTCAAGTAATTATGAACAAATTTATCGGGCTATACGTAGTTAGAAGAAGCCGACTATACGAATAAAACTAAAAAACAAGATTGTTGTTAAAAAAACAAGCAACCATAAGCTGACTACTGAGAGAAGAATTTTATCAATGAGTCAATAGATTTTCTAGTAGATATCCACAAAAGGATTGGAGAAGCATACAGTGAACATAAAATCTTGATACAAGTGCCAATACATTGTCTAAAACTATAAACAAAGTGTCAAATGCTAAATAAACAAAATCGTCAGCCAAAAGAATAAGACTTTCTTCTTTTTTCTTAGCAGCCGCCGCGGCCTCCCTCCCCCACTATAGGCGCCGCGCCTATAGGCGCGGCTATAGCCCCCCGCCGCGTCCTCGCCCCGCACCCGGCGATTCCGCGTCCGCCGCCCCTCCCTCCACCCGCCGCGTCCACCCCCGCGGCGGACACCCTTCACACTATAAGCCGCCCCGCTTCCGCCCCGCTCGCGGCTATAGCCGCGTCCACGTTATAGTGGACGCTCTAACTCTAGATCACGAGCTAGTGAGTGTGTATGGGGAAGATGTGTGTGGGGATGGGAGAGGGGGAAGTCTTTGTCTTTCATAATATATGCAAACACCTACCTTGTGAAAAACAATGATCCATAACAGTCTCTCTTCATTTCTACATCCTTTTTGGTCATTTGCAGTAAGAGTGAACATTTTAGATTTCAGATTGGATTTTTTGGTTGATGAGATTCGTTTTGAAAATTCAAAGTTTTATACGAAATGAATCTGATCCAATCGAATTGTAGAAAATCTGAAATACAAGTATGAAATTCGATCTAATCTGAAAATTTTGTTGAAATTGCATCCAATAGTATAATTTGAAAACACGTTACGCTAGTTGAGTCATTTACTTTTTAAGCAAACACTTTATTCTAACTCTTACTTTCATCCCTCTTTCTCTTTCATACTTTGCTCTCCACTTTAACTTTTACACGTCAATTTCTTAAATCACGTGTCTAAAAAAATGATTTAACTACCTTGGAACATAAAGATACCAATTGAATTGTTCATTTTATATTTGTTAAGTTTATAGTTGCAATACTAAATTTCTTGTGAAAATAAACAAATTTTTGGATATTGGATATTTTTGTCCATCTCTAATTTGTGGGTTCCTTTCAGTTCTGTCGTTCAATCAGGGTTTTATGGTTTGTTATCGTAAAGATTTATAATTTACATTTTATAAGTGAATAAATGGGGAGTAATATAAATTTAAAGCCGCGTCACCATGAATTTAAACTCGAAACCTTTGACATCGGGGTATTATCATTCTATCGTTGGGCCACTCTCATGTACAATGAAAACATTTAGGGCGTGTTCACTACGGAACAATTGGCCAATTCCTGGTATTACGTTTGTTCACAGTACACTAATTAATTGTTGGGGCCTCCCAAATGGTAGAGGGCCCGCATTGTAGAAAAGAACTGGGGGAGAATTGAATCTTTCGAAATAGGTAAGAATTGAGTTTGCATTGAAGACTCCACCAAGAATTGGACTTGGAATGACTCATTTGCCCCACCATTCCACCTCATTATTGGGAGTGGATGGGTAAATTTGTCATTCCATAATAGTATTAGGTCAAAATCTTTATTTTGGGTAAATTCTTGGGCCAATTCTAGGATACCAAACAATGAGGAGAAGAATTATATCTGTGGCTAATTATGGCTCAATTCTTGGAAGATTTAATTCTTCCAAATGTTAGATATTGTTTGAAGAGCGAACTATACTAATAGTCTCTGATCTTGTCGAAAAATGCACCAGTGGTCCCTAAAAAAATTTTATATCATTTTTGGTATGATAAGACTAAAGTAACCCTAGGCACCACTGGTGTGAATATTTAAAGTTTTAGGGCATTTTGGACCTTTCTACTATCCTTTTAATTTTTTCATTTTTTCTTCCCTCACCATTTTCTTTTATAAACTCAATTATACTTTCATTTAAATAATATTTGATGCTTTATGATTTCAAAATTTTAAATAAGAAACCATATGTTTTAATTATGCTTTATTTAGTGTAGTTCACTCTTGTTTGAATGGTGTTTGCAAATCGGGATAAATAGATGATGGATGTTACGCACTATCCATGGTTTGAACTAAAACATTGATATGGTTTAGGCCACTCGCAACGCTTCTCGTGGGTGGCTTGTATCTCATCCCGCCGATACGAGACGACGGCGAGACGCGTTGCAGCCCGTCTCGTCCCGGTCCCACCGAGACACCTAGCGGGTTGTCTCGCCACGCGCTTGCGCGACGTGGCGCGCTCCGGCGCCATGCGTGACGCCCACTCACCGGCCCGCGAGTGGGCTTCATCACGCTGACGCAATAAATCATTTTTTAAAAAAATCGAATTTAATTAAAAATAAAAAATCGAAAACTGTAATATTACCGTTTTTCGACCGTTTTCCTTTTTTTACTCTATAAATACTCATATTTCATCCTCATTTCACACACAAATACACATCAAATCCTCCAAATCATCTTCATTTCCTCTCCAATTTTCATCTAACCTCTCATCACCAAATGTCCAGCGACGGAAACTCTGGCGATGGCGGCTCCGGCGGGTTTGACATCAACGCGTTTGGCGACTGGGGGGCATGTGCAACGTGTTGGGTGGTTCCGGTTCCGGTTGGTCTACGCCGGGCACCCAGAGCTCGTCGACGCCGGGGGTACCAACCACCCCAATTTGATGTGGATGCATACGCTCGTCCCTCCGCCCCGAGGTATTCGCAAGGATTATCCCAAATTCGGGACGATTATCCGGATGAACCCCATCCGGAAGGAGGACGAGGCAGAGGGCATTCGACGCCGTGGAGGAAGAGGCGGAGGCGGCCGAGGAGGATGAGGATGTAGGTCGGCATCCGTACAGCTGCAAGGACACGATGGCGGTGTGCAACGCCTGGATCAGCGTCTCGTACGATCCCATCGTCGGGAATCAACAATCCCGGAAGTGCTTATGGGAAAAAGTCACCGAGGCCTACAACGAGATCAAGCCAAGAGGGTCCCGCCGCCGCACATTGAAGATGCTTCGCGCTCACTTTGACCGAGTGGACAGGAAGGTCAAAAAATTATGCGGCATCTACAAGAACGAAGTGGCTCATTACCAAAGCGGAGCCACGAGAGCCGACAATCTGAGATCGGCTTTGCGAGCCTACTTCGACGACACCGGCAAAGAATTCAGACATGTCGATGTCTGGGAGGCCGTTAAAGACGAGGAAAGGTGGGCCGACGGTGTGCGGTCCAGCTCGGGCTCGACCTCGAAGCGCACGAAGCACACGACGGGTGGCCAATACTCGTCTAGTGGGGGTGGTTCGGGCAGCGCCGCACAAGAGGCTGCCTCGCAGGAGGTTGAGGGCACGACAGACGATGCCGGGGGTCCTCCCGTGTGCGCCGTCGGCCGCAAGAGACCAAGGCGAATCAAGCCAGGCGGGCTCGGGCTCGAACACCCTATTGTCCATGTACTTGACCGCCACGATGAAGGACACTTCCCGCATGACGCCTCCACAATACCAAGTCCATCTTGCCGGAATTGAGTATATGGAAAGACAAATTTGTATTCCGCCTCCAAGTAGCTTGAGTGCACCGCCACTGCTTTCGGGAGATGATTCGCCGACGGAGTAGTTTTTTAATTTCTATAAAATTGTATTTTAAATTATGTTTTATTTATTTATTTTGCCACAAATCTAATTATGTATTTTTTTTAGGATTTTAAGTTGTATTTTTATTTTATTTAATGAAGTTTGTTTTTTATTAATTAAATTTGTTGAAAAAAATAAAAAATGAAATTGAATGAATAGTAATATTAAGAGATGGTTAAGAGACGGATAAGAGATGGAAGGTTGCAGGTTCTGTCTCTTAGTTAAGAGATGGAGTGAAAAGTACAGTAAAACTCATGAATAGTTAAGGGATGAGACGGTTAACAGACAGATAAGAGACAACGATGCGATGCTTTAGTAATTTAATAATCAAATAATTATTCGTTTATTAAAGTTAAGAAAACTCTCTCTCTCTGCGTCGGCTTCCCAACACTTTCCTCTTTACTGTCGTTTAGCACTCGACCTTTTCCACCTTTCTTCCTCATCACCCACTTTCCTCTTCCAATTTGCACCTTCACTCAAATTTCATCCCAAAAATCCTCAGCTTCTCGGTCATCTCTGGCTTGACTTACAGCGATCATGTCTTCCCACGTCAAAGAAAGTATGCTGCTACTCTTTACTTTTGCTTTTCCCCATAATTTCACTGCATCGTCCTCAAAACTAGTCTCTGTTTGCAACTTGCATCGAGATTTGGAATTCAATCTTATGCGAAGCTTAATTTTATCAAAATATGCTTTTTAATCACTGATTAGAATATATGGTAATTGCTAATTTGCTTGACTTCAAGCTTGTACATTTGGTGGAAAAATTTAGGGGTTTTTTGTTATTTTTTGTTACTTGGATGAACGGATAGGTTTTTTTTGTTACCAGGTGTGTGGAAATGTATTATTGATTTAGTTTTGCAGTGTATAATTGTGTCTATTTTGGGGATTAATTAAAGAATTTCTCTATCTGTGTGGGTTTGTGTGATGGGGATTTGATTTTCTGAATTGGGGGAAATATGGTGAAGATGTGACTATATGCATAGTTCTGGCTGTTTGATTACTAATTTTGTTTGAAGAAGATGTGATATGAATGGAAGGGGTTGAAATTTGGGAAAGGAAATCAATTTTTCAGTAAATTGATGAGCTGAATACTGAGATGTAGAAGAATTTGTGATTTTTTTTTTGTAATTTCTGGGAAAATATAAGAGATGGTAGTCTAATGAATAAACTGGATTTTGCAGCTGTTGATGGGGATATAGAGAAAGTGTTGGTGAGCCCCAAGAAGAGCCACAATCCGTTGGCGGACATATCACCCGCGCCATCACCATCTTCATCTACTGCCCCAGCTCTGGTTCTATCAAATTCAGGGAAGCGGATCGACCAGGCTGGGAGAAAGAAGTACGTGAAACAGGTGACTGGGCGCCACAATGATACGGAGCTGCATTTGGCGGCTCAGAGGGGTGATCTCGCAGCTGTGAGGCAGATACTCGAAGATATTAATTCTCAAATGGTGGGGACTTTGAGTGGTGCGGAATTTGAGCAGGAGGTTGCGGAGATCAGGGCGTCACTCGTGAGCGAGGGTAATGAGTTGGGAGAGACGGCGTTGTTTACTGCAGCGGATAAAGGGCATCTTGATGTGGTTAAGGAGCTGATAAAATATGCTAACAAGGAAACACTCGCGAAGAAGAATAGGTCTTTGTTTGATCCTCTGCATATAGCTGCGAGTCAAGGGCATCATGGTGAATATCTAATCTAATCTCGGATCGATTTTATAATCTCTATTTGATCTGTTTCCATTATTGTTCTCTATATTTCATATATCTCATAAAGAATTAGACAGCTAACAGATTTTTTCATGTTTCCATATATGTAACTGTTGTTGTGTCTGAAGCCAATTTTGGTTTAATTTTGTAGCAATTGTGCAAGTGCTGTTGGATCATGACCCGAGTTTGAGTAAAACTATTGGCCCGTCAAATGCAACTCCTCTTATAACTGCCGCTACTAGAGGTCATAGTGCAGTAGTAGATGAGCTTCTGTCGAAGGACTGCAGCTTGCTAGAAATTGCTAGATCAAATGGGAAGAACGCGTTGCACTTGGCTGCTAGACAAGGGCATGCGGACATTGTCAAGGCGTTGCTCGACAAAGATCCTCAGTTAGCTAGGAGGACGGACAAGAAGGGGCAGACAGCACTGCATATGGCCGTTAAAGGGGTTAACTCGGAAGTTGTTAAACATCTCTTAGATGCTGATGCAGCTATAGTAATGCTCCCAGACAAGTTTGGTAACACTGCTTTGCACATAGCTACGAGGAAAAAGCGAGCAAAGGTTTAAAAAATTGTGTCTTCTTCACCTTTTCACAATATATTATGCTGACAAATTTAAAAAGAATTAAGATTTAATGATATTGTTCCTTGCAGATTGTTAGTCTGTTACTACGCCTGCCCGACACCAATGTGAATGCACTGAACCGAGACGGCAAGACATCTCTAGACATTGCGGAAGAACTTCCGCTATCTGAAGAGTCATCTGAGATTAAGGAGTGCCTTTGTCGTTATGGTGCTGTTAGAGCTAATGAATTGAATCAGCCTCGAGACGAGCTGCGGAATACCGTGACTCAAATCAAGAAGGACGTCCACATCCAGCTCGAGCAAACAAAGAGGACGAACAAGAATGTCCACGGCATCGCCAAAGAGCTGAGGAAGCTCCACCGAGAAGGCATCAACAACGCCACCAACTCGGTGACCGTCGTTGCCGTCCTCTTCGCAACCGTCGCCTTCGCGGCCATCTTCACCGTGCCTGGTGGAGACAACGATCATGGAATGGCCGTGGTAGTCGGAAGCATCTCCTTCAAAATATTCTTCATCTTCAACGCAATTGCCCTCTTCACATCCCTAGCTGTCGTCGTGGTTCAGATCACGTTGGTTAGAGGCGAGACGAAGGCTGAGAGACGCGTGGTAGAGGTCATCAACAAACTGATGTGGCTGGCCTCCGTCTGCACTTCCGTGGCATTCATAGCCTCCTCTTACATTGTGGTCGGGCGTAAGCATCAGTGGGCTGCAATACTGGTCACAGTTGTCGGAGGAGTCATAATGGCTGGGGTTCTCGGGACCATGACCTACTATGTGGTGAGGTCGAAGAGGATAAGGTCGATGAGGAAGAGAGAGAAACACGCCCGGAGTGGCTCAAACTCATGGCATCACTCTGAGTTTTCTAATTCTGACATCGACAGGATTTATGCACTCTGAGGTATCAAATTCTCTTGCAGAAATGGAGAGACTACATTTACTACACAAGAATCACTTCAAACGACGAAACAGGAGATGTTGCGACTGGAGCAATCGCGTCTAGACCAACGTCTTGTGGCTTCCCACTACATCTCTGCATATCCCTCAATTTCTGGACATGAGGTATGTTAACCTTTCTTAGCTGCTGATGGTGCTATATATGTAGTTCGCTGTCAAAGGGCTTCATAGAGGCAAAAACACGTCGTGAGAGTTCATTTTCGTTGTCGATATAGCATGACTGGATCAGGGATTTCTAAGACAGCTTACTGGAATTGCTATCTCGCATGTCTGAAACTGATTAGATATGTAAATTCTGTTGCTGTATTTGTAAGCCAAATGAATTCTGGCTAAATGTATTAAAATTGCCTTTTCAACAAAGGCCAGATTGTAAATTTTGTGCCTTTTTCCATTTTTCTTCTCTCTTCTTTTTGGCTAATTTCCTTAGAGCAACTCTAAGGGGAGAAGGTAAATGAAAAGGGTATATCATGTTTATACTTCTCAAAAAGTGCAATATACCTTTCCAAAAAGCAAGCAACTCTAAGGATAAAAGGTAGTATATGAAAAGGTAAATGATTATTTTTTTAAATATTAGTTGCTAGAATGCTGCAACGGTAATATCTTAAGTACTATCATACTATGCCTCAAAATTAACTAATATAAAAAGTATGGATATTTAAGCTTATATGTAAGCAACAAAATAAGTTACTGGACAATTCGTTTTCTGCCCAAATGAATCCTTTTCCAAATATTTTAGATTATATGAATAATGATTCGGATGATGAATTTGATGCCATTATAACGGCTGCACAAGAGGAAGAGATGAGTCGTCGGAGGACGAGGGGCCATCGCGGCTCCATTCCGGGACATCGAGTGCTTCATCGTGGTAGGCAAGAAGGCCATGAAAGACTCTATCGCGATTACTTCTGTGAGCATCCCGTGTATCCTGCAAACTTATTCCGTAGGAGATTCCGCATGAGTCGTCCTCTTTTTAGCCGAATTGTTGACGATGTGGTAGCTCACAATGCGTATTTTCACCAAAGATGTGATGCTACAGGTCTTCTTGGTTTGTCCTCTCTTCAGAAAAAACACCTAAACTATTAGATATAATGGGGCGGTACTTGAACCCAATATATATACTCCCTATTTAACAAAAATATCACAGCATGTTCTACAGAACGAAGGCGGCGCAACGTTCAAGCAAATAACCAAAGCACTACCCCAATCTCACAAATCTCGGCGCAATCGCTCAAGCAAATAACCAAAGCACTACCCCAATCTCACAGATCTCTTTCTCCTATATTATTTTCTATATTTACACCTTTGATTTTTGTTTGCTTGATATTGAAAAGGAATTGCTTGGCTTTGGGAGTAGAAGTGAATGAGGTGAAAATCTATTCTTGGTGTCTTTTTATTTCGAAAATTAGGGTTTAGAATTTAATGGCATTCTGTTTCTCGTTGGTGGAATTAATTTCATAAAACTAACAACCTAGAATTCAATATATGTTCAGTTTTATTGTAGTGGTTTTGCCGCAACTTTTATCTCCCGCCAATGTTAAAATCAATTTTTTCTATTTTACCTTCTCTTTGGTGGAGAGGTAAAGATACCTCCTCAAAATGGGAAAATGTATAATACCTTCCTATTTACCTCTCCCCTTGGAGACTGTTTTTCTGTCAAAAAGAGGTAAATTTGACAGTTATCATGATTTACCTTCCCATTTACCTCCTCCCTCGGAGTTGCTCTTAGAAGATGGTGACATAAATGATAGCTCTGTACTGTATTACTACAAAATTAACTTAACACATTTGCCACACATGATGTGAAAAAGGTAAACATCCCCAAAGATATTGACAAAGTAGATCTCAAATCTAATTCTTGATTAAGAGCAAATCCTCAAGTAAATGTTTAGTAGTCCATATATATGCTCACATGGTCTATCCAGTCAATAACAATAGTAGAAATATAATCTTTTTATGCAATTATGATCAGCAAAATAGTAGAAATATAATCTTTTTTATGCAATTATGATCAGCAATATGTCCGAACCATTATATTTTTTCCTTCAAACCCACCCCACCCCCAAAACCCAAATTTGCACCTTCTCAACCAACCTATCATCATCTCCACTCCTTCCCCAAGCAACTTTCTCCACAAGGATTCTCATACGGCTCGAGACGAGTATAGGAGAAGCCGACTCACCAAGGGGCGAGACGAGTATAGGAGAAGCTGACTCACCAAGGGGCAACGACGCCCTTGGAGAGAAGCAACAAAGAAAATGTAAAGATTTAATGATGCAATATACCCACTATGCAGCAACAAACCAAAAGGGGTGCAAAGAAAAGTAGATAATTACATAGTCAAAAACATTTCCCATAGAATTTCAACAAGTTCATGTGCAACTGTGAATGGATTCTACTTGAACAAACTCGAATCTAATATAGGCCAAAAACACAAAAAGCCATTAAGAGATGATAAGGTATGGTTGTTACAAAATCGACTTGTTTGCACAAGTCGGTGAAACAAAGGAAGCAGGAAGCAGCATTTGGTAACTTCGCTTATAGCATTTCTTGAGACCGTCTTACGCAACGACTTACTTTCTTCTTGAAATCATCCCTTCGGTCTCTCCATTCTTTCTGCAGTAATCAACCCAAAGACAGAGATATTGGTACTAAATATCAGCTGAAAGATGCCTTAAAACGGATTGGACTTCCAAATAAAAATGACAGAAAAAAGTCTTGACCACTTTGACTCATTTTCTATCATATACTTACTTCACTTCCAACAAGAACATCAATTAACAAAGTCAAAATTGTGTTTGTGTGTGAGAGTTAGAGAGAGAGAGTAGTAAATAATAACTAAGAAAAATGAGCAAAAAATTAGTGCATCTGCACTTACAGCAGCTTCAACATTAGCAGGAGATTCGTCATTAGGGCTTGAAAGCATTGATATGATGCTAAGAACTATACTCTCCACCTGAAAAATAAAAATTGGGATAAACTTATGATTTAACAGGAAGTCAGGAACACGTGAAGAGGTAATATTTCATAGCAATTGTGATTTATGACAGACACCAGAATGCATACGAGAGAAAGCATTAGAAACTTGCACACTTGCAGGTGAGATATACACTATACTTCTCCTTCATTATTTTATGCAGTTGAAAACTACTTTAAAAATCAATTACCCAGCCTTGCTCAGGCTGACCCTTCTCCAGATTCACACAGCGACCCATTACGTTCAAAAGATAAGAACTTTTACCTACAAAAATAAACCTTAAAGTACCAGAAAAGAAAGCTATAGAAATTCAGTTACCAAACCTTAGAAACCAACATCGCTCGGTATCAAAGAAAGGTTAATGGTTTTCACAAATCACAACACAACCAAAAAATAACTCTAGACAGGTAAATTTTAGGACATGAGATTTAAACCAGAATTACTACTTATATGACATAAGTATGACAAAGCAAGCTAATTGGTGACCATACCGTGTGGACAGGTGACCATCGCTCACTAGCAAGCTCATAGCCATTTGGATCATCACCAGGGGGATGGAGAATCGAAATACAAACCTTTCCATCAGCATATACTGCACCTCAAATTACTCCAAAATCAAGACAATGAAAAGATTACAACTGAACCTACCAAACTAGGTAAAGCATCATGATTGATCAAGAGTACAAACCATTGGGATGCCACACTTCTGAGGTAAATCTTACTGTTGGAGGACTGTTTGGGTAATCTGATGGGAAGCTCATTATAGCATTGAAGAAACCTCCTTCACTGCACCGTTATTTTCAAACCATAAGAATCAAACTCAAACTGAATTTTGATATTTCTCCAATGCCAGGTGTTGTAAACATTCAATGCAACGCGTATCATATGAGAAGCTACTGAAGGAATTTCTCTATGTAATAATTGATATTCCCTAGTTAAAAAGGTAACATCTTTAACCAATATATACCATTCTGCACATACTATACTTGCAATGTTTAATCACATGAGTTCATCATTCGGTCATTGATTCATTATGCATTCAAAAGCCTATCAAAAAAACAATCAGGCTGGAATCATTAAGTGCAGATCATAAATATGTAATCCGCAATCAATCTAAGCATAATAAAC